>NC_081574.1:21840376-21917801 GCF_022355385.1 Mustela nigripes
CCCCCCCCCCCAAAAAAAAATGTCAAATGCTCCATTCTATGTCTATGATGGTGATGAATTTCACATAAAAAAAGGATAACATAGAAGTGCCTTGTAAGTTCTGAGCCATGTTCTAAAAATCTTTTAAGTTCTAGGTAGATTCTCTACAAATGAATTCCTAGAATACAGCCTTTCTATTAGCAGTAAAGTCACTTTTTTATTCCTTTGAAATATAGAACTTGTGCTAATGTGCGGAGGATAGATGACAAAAGGAGGCATAACCAGCTGCTGTACTGCAGGTAAAATGAAATTACTTTAGACAAAGTGGGCAACAGAAGCCCCAGAAGGCTCTAAGGCAAGACACAGTGTCAGCTTCCATAAGAACCCATGTTTAATGGCCACAGAGAAGCTGAGGCAGAGCAGTGGCAGACAGAACAACACAGCCCAGAGTCATCCGAGGACCCGCTGGTTGGTTCGCTGTGGGTAAATCTTGCAAGGAAAGAAAAAGAAAGACTCTAAGCGCTAGTTTGATGAGAGAGCAAAATCAGTCTTCATTTGCATGCAACTGAGAACAACTGCCTGTCGTCCTTTGCGGGCCTTTTAGGCAGACCTGCCCTTACTGAGAGCCATGTTACCTATAGTACGCTATCTGAAAACAAAGGACATCGGTACATATATTAATCTGTCTACTTTTAGTCCATTGCTTTGGACTTTTTCCAAAAAAATTCTTAAATTCAACAATAGACTTCAAGTGCCCAGGAGACAAATGAACCCTCTTCAGCTTGTACAACACTGGAAAGATATGCTTCTTGATTATATGAGAACAGAGTTTAATGGCAGACAAGACATTAGCTGCTTTAGGCAGAATAGGAATCATATTTGGAATTATAATAAGACTGTGGCCACCTTCATCCCCTAGTAGAAGCTGACATCTCACCTTGCCCAAAGTTTTTGTTGTGCTTGTGAACAACTGTTAAAATCGACTTATTTCTATGCAAATGCAAAATCACATTCTGACGGAGACGGTTTCTCCTTGAACTCAGAAATAACATCTCTGCTAAATTTAAGCCCAGTAAGTGAGGAGACTAAAATGCAATGACTACAACTGAGGAGGGGCTGATAGAATCTGCTTGAATTTTCAAAGCATCAGAGGAATAGATGCTCCCTGCTCTAGAAGAATCCTTAAATCACGGTGATAGTTAAGTTCCCAGCAGCAACACACACACATCCAATGTCATCTACTTGTTCTGTGACAAATTTCGTAAGACAGGAGAAAACAAAATTAAATGATCTGGGTAATGTGACAATAATGCCTATTCATTTTCTGACTTCTTTTCTTCCATGGGAAATGTCTTCATTTATATGATAAAGAAGGTGCCCCCTTCTCTCTGACTGGAGGGTTTGGCTGATTCTCTGCTCAAGTGCTTTAACTCCTGATTAATTGGCAATTGGACAAAATTATATCTTCAATTGCTCTCTGAGATCTCTATATTCAATTTAGGATGAATTGCCTTCAAAACAAATAAAACATTAGTCGGAAGTAACAAAAAAGTGCTTCATGTTCCATAAAAGGTCTTTTTCTCTATAAGTGGAACAACTGCATTAACAATAAAAAGGAAACACAAAGGCACACACAATTTGTCTTGCAGGGGTCTATTCAGAATTCCATGGAAAGCCAGATGAAAAATAAATCTGCAGCTTAAGTCTTTCGGAGGAAGGGACAGGTTCCATTATGACACTGGCTGGCAGATCATCGGTTCTTCTGAGCAATACATCCTCCCAGGAAGCCAAAGGAATTCCTGGCCTTTTGGGGCCTTTTGGTTCCCCTCCTCTGGCCACACATCTCTCTTTTCCTAAAATTGATATAGTAATAATTCTTCACATTTTTATAAGAGCTTCAGACTAACAAAACTGAAAATAAGTACCTTAAGATCTTCTCAATACCAAGGATGGCTTAAAAAATTACTGAATACACTTGATTGCAAATATTTATAATTAGAACATGGTTTGGTTTTTCTTTTTCAATTAGGAATTAGTTTTATATTAATAATTATATTGAGTTTATGAAAAGTCGTGAGGCCAGATGTTTATTCTCCTGACATTAGGCAGTAAACTACATAATGGTGGGCAAATAACTTTTTTAGATTTAAAGTCTTCATTTTTAAAATGAGTGTATTTACTTAAATTATCACAATGTCTTCCTTCAGTTATATAAAAAAGAACCCTGCACTATTGTTTGTTTCATTTTTTTCAAGATAAAACCAAATGTGTTACCCATTAGGATGAGTTAGGAATGTTAAAATAAATGATTGCATTCACAAAAGCAGTATGAATTAAACATTTTTTTAAATGGATGACAAGATTTTAAGAAATATTCTAGAAAAAATATGAAAGTCACAAAACTTATTCAAAGAGGAACTGAATTATTAAAGGGACAGTCCATATACCTGGACGATAAGAGTAAATATTGCAAAATACCAATATTTATAATGCCTTTCTAATGAGATTGGATTTCTAATGAGATTAATGAAATGCTTCACTCATATATTTTGTACTCCTTAAAACTTTGTGAAGTAGCCATAAAGCTATCTGGAAGAGTAAGAACCAGAAACCATTCAGAAATATTTTAAAAATAAAAAATAATGAAGGAAGACTTTCCTTACCTGATATTATCTGCTCAGAAATAAACAAGAAATATAAGGATTTAAAATAGAAATTCTAGGGCGCCTGGGTGGCTCAGTGGGTTAAGCCTCTGCCTTTGGCTCAGGTCATGATCTCAGGATCCTGGGATCGAGTCCCGCATCAGGCTCCCTGCTCAGCAGGGAGCCTGCTTCCCCCTCTCCCTCTGCTGCTCCCCCCACTTGTGCTTTCTCTCCTCTCACTCTCTATCAAATAAATAAATTCTTAAAAAAAAACAGAAATTCTAAAAACTACTTATGGATAAGAATCGGGTTCATGTTAGAATATGTAATATCAATGAAGAAAAGGAAGAATGATTTATATTTCAGAAAGACTCAAGTCAAATACAGCTACATAGAAGAAAACAATAATTATGATTCTACCACCAAGAAATAATCACTCTAACATGAGAATACTATGCAGATTAGCAAAAAATAGTCACAATACATTTATTCTATTTATTTATTTTAAAAAGTTTTAAAGATTCTATTTATTTATTTGACAGAGAGAGTGAGAGAGAGCACAAGTAGGCAGAACAGCAGAGGGAGAGGGAGAAGCAGGCTCCCCACTGAGCAGGAAGCCCCATGCGGGGCTGGATCCCAAGACCCTAGGATCATGCATGACCTGAGCTGAAGGCAGACACTAAACCGACTGAGCCACCCAGGTGCCACTATTTATTCTTTTTAAAACCACATTGTAGTCAAGTATTTGTATAGCAAAATAAATTTCTACAATATCATTTGTAATATTTGCATGGCATTTCATGGGACGGAAATAACTTATCTGACTGATCAACAATTATTTGAAATTTCAAGTAATTAAAAATAGAATTTTTAAAAAACCACCTTTGGGGAGTACTTTTTTTTTTACGGTTGTATTTATTTATTTGAGGGAGAAAGCGATAGGAAGAGAGAGCAAGACCAGAGGTGTGGGGGTGGAGAGGGAAGCAGACTCCCCACAATCAGGGATCCCAAAAAGGGGCTCGATCCAAGGACCCTGGGATCATGACCTGAGCCAAAGGCAGACAGTTAATGGACTGAGAGACCCAGGTGCTCCTAGGGAGTACTACTTTGTATTTAAATATTTTGATAATACTTTAACTATGTCCTTAGTATACATTTCTAGATATATAGTTGCTTCATAAAATATTATTGACTTTCGGCACTCATTTCTAAATTGCCAAATGAAAGGGTTGTGCTAAGAATTTCCCAGAAGCCCAATACTTTAAATGGATATTGCCATTTTCCTTGCATTTGCCAATTTGATACTCCTAATGGTACCTTATTTCTATTCTGTCTATCTAACAACTAGTTCAGTTCAAAATTTTTAAGATATTCTTTGTCATTTGTATGAAATAGATTTTCCAAGACTTTTGTTCATATTTTTAAATTAGTATTTGCCTTTTTCTTTATGGACATGAAAATGATATGTAGTAAACCTCTATTGTGAATGTTACAAGAATTTCCCCAAATTATTTTTTTGTGCTTAGGACTAATACAACTGATTATGAAGAGTATTTTCTCTTCAAAATGTACCAGTCACATAGAGGCCCCATATTTTCTAAATGTGTTTATTTAATGCTATGTTTTGCTTTCTTACATAAAATTTTAATATTCTATAGGTCTTGTTTAGAATATGTTTTTTTAAAAATATCATGGAATTAATTCCCTAATATTTTGATGTTTTCAGAAAAGAGCTAATAGGGGACCAGAATTGAGTCAGAGAGTCCAGCAGAAGGAATGTGTCTTTGGCCAACACACACTTGCTCACAGAGAGCTACAGGGGCAATTACACATGCTTTGAGCTGGAGCTGCTAATTGATCTATAAAACAGGCACGAGATTTATCTCCACTTTTGGGACAGGGCATGTATGGACCCAGAAGGGACTACATACATTCATTGTAACCAACGTGTGGCTGATTTAGAGATGCAGAGGTCACATATTTGTGACTTGGACTTTTTACCTAAAATAAACAGTCAAGTTTGTTTTATTATATACTGGATTTACTCTACTTTCAGCATATCTTACTAGGAACAAAGTTACTCCTTATATATAGTATCTATCATGAATCTTGTGGATATACACATGCTAGTTATTTCTTTACCTACTTAGTATTTATTTACTATATTTAGCATTTTGTAACAACCTTGGCTTGTTTTCACATTTTCTCTATAAAAATTGCATTGTCTTGACTAGTGTAGAAAACTCAAATTAGTCACATGAAGCAAAAAGGCAGAGGACTGACACTCATTATAATTCAGTATTAATCATGACCAAAGTACTGCATTAGGCATATTGCGTCTGCTAGCTCAGTTCTTTCCTACCAGGAACATGGGAGAAAGATAGGATATTCTCAATGTATAGATGAATCATAATACTCAGAGAATGTAGGGGTAATTTTTTCATTGTCATATAGCTGTCACATTCTGGATCCTGGATACCATCCAAATCTCTCTGGCATCAAAGTATATAAAAGCCACTGCCTGAAATTGTCATTGGAAAGGAAATTGTTCTCTTATTCTCCTAGACCACCTAGAATAAAACATGATGTTGCTCCAGGTCCTTCTGGATGGGTAAAATAACTCTTTCTTTCTCTCCCTTTCTTTCTCTTTTTCTCCTTCTTCATAAAGATATTACCTAATTGCATATATCTGGTTAAATCTTTTCCTAGGTATTTAGGGGTTTTGTGATTATGCTTATAAGTGATACTCTTTTAAAAATGTATTTATATTTTTAGTTCTTGGTTTCTGGCCAATCCATAAGAATGATTAACCAGAAATTAGAAACATAGGTCTGTAATACTCTTTGCCATATTTTGAGAAGTCATTGTGTGAAATATATTTTGCATTTAAACTCTCCTTAATTAATTTCAAACTGTGTTCATTAAAGATATAAAGACTATTTACTTCTGAGTATTATATTCTATTAAATATTATAATTGCATTTAAATTAGGGGAGATTTAACTTAAATCTTTAAAGTTAAGGCAGTATTTGGTAAAATGTTTCTATCATTACTGTAACTGCCACCATCAAAATGTAATGGAAGTTGACAGCAGTATCCTTACAACTCCAGCCGTAATTTACACTGAAATGTGCAACCTTTACAATGAAATGTGCTCCTTTACAATGAAATGTGCAACCAGTATGGAAACCTTTTACTCAATTTTTTCTATTGTATGAGGCATCATATAAATTCTCAACAAAATAGATATTCATATACACTTCACTTACAAAGATAAATAAAATATAAGAATAATAATATTTGATTTTATTACATTGGAAATGGAAAATGGGTCAATAAACATTTTTATTTCTTTATAAAAAAGCAATTTCTGATTTATTGGTAGTTTTTCCTCATAGTTTCCTTTCAATAGAGTCTAGCAAGGAGAAGGCAAGGAACTTAACTATCCATCATTGGCTCTGGCCATACATAACTCAGTCATTGGGATGCATGATAACCCAGATTTCTTCTAAGGCATAGGCTATAATGTGGTAGTAAATTAGTTAGTTTTAGAAGCTGTTTTAACTCTTTCAGAAGGCCAGAGCAACAAGAGTGTGCTGGTGCAGAGTTATTAAGTGACAAATACATGCTTGAAAAAATCAAACTCAATGATTAATTTGGAATAACATTTTGAAGCAAGTTGAGCCTAATTTTCTAAGCATGTACTTATCACTTAGCAAAAAGTATTTTGACAGTGTTCAAATATTTTACATATTTTCTATAATATAGATGATAACTTATTTATAGGTAGCCTTTGTGATGAAACCCTGTATTATATAAAAACGGATTCTAACACTTCATTTTCATGCAGCTGTTTTTGAGCTAGTGCAAATTAGAACATCCTAAATGTACTTTGTATGTGTGATTATCCCTGCATGTTTGAAAAACTGTTGGTAAAGTTAAATGTATTTTCCAGCATAATGGTTCTAAGGAAAATGAGAACACTTGATTAATTGAATGTTCAACCTAATGGTGAAGGGCATTTATAATTGCATAACATTGAGAATACTTCAAACGGTTCACAGAGACAAGAGATCTTATCCCGTGAACAAATTTAAGTGTCTGGTCAAAAGTAGGTTGCCTCCTCTTTATAACTGATCAGAGAAGAAGAAGGAGTCTGGTGGGATATGTGACCTCTAATATTTGTGGTCCTAGTTTCACAGAAAATTCTTAGCTCCTAGGGAATCACAAAGCAGAAATGACTAAAAATTATTTTGTACAATTTCATATTTGGTCATTCTCCTAATTCTTATTTATAATACATTTAAACAATCTTGTAGTTAAATCATTTCCAAATAGTTCCCACAAAAATAATAACAGAAAATAGATTCCACCACACAGAATTAAAAATACGCTATTGTTTAAAAAATTTTAGACTATGAAAATACATGCTATACTACTAACAGAAAAGTATCCAGAAAAGTCTAAAACAAAATATTAAAATTGATTTTGTAGGGTGAGAGCATTATAAATAGTGAGTTTTTTTCTAGTAATTCTGCAATGAAAATACATTGGTACAAATCTATCATATTCTTTAATATGTAATTAATTAAACATGTACACATACTGGCATCTGTAAACTTGAATACAAGAATGAATATAAGAGCAATTTGTTACATAGATCTTGATTTTAAGAATTTGATGGACAGAGGAACAAACAGAGTTGCTTTTTGGGCATTTCCCTAAATGGCTAGGTACAGAAAATAATCTGAAATCTTTTTGGCTAAGGTTTTTTCATAATGATGAAACGTGATTAAATTAACAATTAAGAACATTGCAGCTTCTCTTTCTCAGGTTTTAAGCCCAAATGTAGACTTAAGGTTATTAATATGCACCAAAATATTCATCCATGACATTGCTTATGTCCTTTGCAAGAAAAAATGAAAGTCATCAAGAGCTCTTTTTGTAGTAAGCCTTGGTTAAAAATAAAAGCTCTTGTCATAAGGAGCAAAAAGAAACCAAATGAGAATATGTGTACTTTTTAAAAAACATTTTCTTTTCATACAAATGTACTTATTGTTAATAATTTGGGAAATTTAGAAAACCAAAAAACATTACCATTTCATCCCATTAAACAAAAATGATACAGAATAAAAAAAAGATACAGAATGATAAAATATTTTGTACTTTTTCTCTGTAAACACATTTTTTAAAACTTGCATATAAAAAATAGAATCATGCTGAACAGATTGTCATTGAGTTTGATTCATTTAATACATATTTTCAACTCAAATATTTTAAAGTTATTTTCATTATTTCATTTTATAAATTAATGAATTAGCCCATCATAATTTATTTAGCTCTTCCCTATTTGTTGAACATTTGGTTTCTGAGGATTCCTATATTCCTATTTAATAACATGCTATAAACCTCATTTGAACAAAATTTTTTCTCATGTTCTCATAAAGGAAACTCCAGAAAGCAAAATTACTGGCTCCAGAAGACTGTGAATATTGAGGCTTTTCATATTAGCATTTTTTAAAGCCAAAGTGAGTGTGGATTGAAATAGACTACTTACATTTAGATCAGAAACAAGATCGTATTACCTGTGTCTACTCAGAAAACTACAAGATTGAGAGTTTGAATAATGACCTGTGTTTTAAAGGACAGGAAGGCTGTCATTTGATGAATACAGACAAAAAAGCAATTCTGATCATGGAAATAAATAATAGAGCTAGATATAAAAAAAAATAATAGGAAAACACAGAAAAGTCTCTAATAGATGATGAAACAGGAATAGCCGTGGTCAGTTATTTGTACCTGACATGAATGGTAGAAAGTGTCCAGAGGGATTAAAAATGATCAAGGTGGAAGGAGTTCAACTGAAAGGAAAATAATCTGAATGTAAAAATATAATAATTTTAAAAATTCTGGATCTATAATCACTGTTATCATATCAAATCTTTAATTTTTATTACTATTATTTTTTTTGCCTTGCAGAGCTGTTTTAGAAGTGGATCACATATCCACATTTATGGGAATATGAGTAGGACAGAAAAAATAGATCTTTGATAATCATAAAATTTTTCATTTACAAAATATATTTTTCTTGAAAAATGCGAAGCCATTGTAAGTGTTGACTATTAAACAAAACTTTTTCCTTGAGAACTTTTAATTGGTTTGAGAGCAAAATGCTTGCTCCTTGGTTAAGAAAAAAAAGGCTTGCATTATCTTTTTTTTAAGTCACAAATCCTTTATGTAAGATGTTGCTGTTGTCCAGGACTCATTAATTCTACTCTTCTCCTTGTTGTTCGTGCTCATTACTTCACTCATTTGAAATCAGAACAGGTTAGAAAGGTTGAAAACTTTTTTTTTTTTTAATGTGTGTCCTGAAAATAAACGGCCTATGAGATAAAACTGAACACCTGAGCATTTGATGTATTACATCTCAGTAGCATCTGACAACCCTTACTCCCTGGCGATGTAATTTTTTTCTAATAATTTAGTCTCAGTCTATTAAAAGACAATTACAGATAATGCACACAGGCAACTGGTGAAGGGTGCCCAGAGCAGCTTTTTGTAGAGAGGTTACCAAAACACAACACACTAAAAAGATGGTTGCATTGATTTTTTAGAAATTATTTCAAAAACAGTTACATAGATTTTGAATGGACTAAATAAAACAAAAAAGATAGGAAGGGTTTCCTCTTTGCCACTTCATAGGACACATTTTTAAAACCGAAAGGTAAATAGCTATTGGTGGCTTTATTAGAATTAAATGCTTACTTCTTATTGCAGTGTACTGTTTTGAAAAACTAGCGTGTTTGAGGACACTGATGTGGTTTTATAGCTGTCCTTCACTGTGGGTCGCTAGACCCTGCTCTATTGAGGGGCAGGGTCACAACAGTGGCTGCTGCCAAATGTTGAGACTGTTGTTTCACCTTCTACAACAAAGCAAAGAAGCCTCTTGGGACATTCTGGGTATATTCAGTTGAAATCATCACTGTGTTCACTCAGTAACTTCAACTTAGCCCTCTAGATGTTTCAAATATACTAACAATCACCCCAAATGGTAGTGATTGTGTGTAACAAATGAGAAATGCACTCACTCAAGAAGTTCTTTCTTTTTTTTTTTTTTAAGATTTACTTATTTATTTATTTTTATTTTTATTTTTTTTTTTAATTTTTTATTTTTTATAAACATATATTTTTATCCCCAGGGGTACAGGTCTGTGAATCACCAGGTTTACACACTTCACAGCACTCACCAAATCACATACCCTCCCCAATGTCCATAATCCCACCCCCTTCTCCCAAACCCCCTCCCCCCGGCATTTATTTACTTGAGAGAGAGAAAGAGAGAGAACACTCGAACCTGCTCACACACATGTGTGCAATTGGGGGGCGGGGCAGAGAGTGAGAGGGAGAGAAGCCGACTCCCCACTGATCAAGGAGCCCAAGGCAGGGGCTGATCCCAAGACCCTGAGATCACAACCTGAGCCAAAATCAAGAGTTGGCTACTTAACCACCTGAGCCACACAGGTGCCCGGAGAAACCTTTTTTGGTATCTTATTTCGTGCATGAGTTATTCATGCTCTGCTTGCTCTGTTGACTAGAAAGCTACAGTGTGGAATCACCACATGTAACATGATCTGATCTATGTGAAAATGAAATATACGCCTTGTTACCTCATTCCCTATACCCCCAGAAAGGGGCTGCCTGAACTGGGAAGTTTTTCTGAGATTAATGGTTTCTAGAATGAGTTCAGAAAAATAACCTGCCTTTCTTCTGGACTTACTGTAGGCTGGATTTGGAAGCACATTAGAAGGAAACTTTTTAGAACAATTGGTGTATATGATTTTTAAAGAACATTCTCTATGTGATAAACAGAGCCGATGATACCAGTGCAGGAGAATGGGATGGGCACCACGTGACCTGGCCTCTTGCCCATCCCACCCCCCAACAGTCACACAGTCTCTCTAACACCCAGTTGTTCTTCTCTTAAAATGAAGAGGGTAGAGAGAGGGTCTCTAAGGAATGCATTCTGTACCTACGACCGGAGATACCTCAAAAAAACCTTCTGTTTGTAAGGGCAGCAATCACAAGACTATAAGCAGAAAGGCAACAGTGTAGGGGAAATACATTTGACTATTACATCAACTCGCTCTGTCTCCCATGGTTATTTGCACAAGTTCTCTGCCTCTCAGTCTGCTTCTCTGTGAAATAAAGGGATGGAAGTAGAACAGTGATTTTCAAGCATCTTTCAGCTTAACCTGTTTTTGCCTATAGGAAAATCACAAGTAGAAACCTGATATATACAATAAAACAGGGAAACTGCTTAGGAGGATGATGGATTAGGATTGACAGGGTGGAGCTGTGTCCATGTAGCTTCCATTCTGCTCCCTACTCAAATCCATGAATGGATGCAGAAGAGTGTGAGATTACATGCTCTTAAGAAGAACGATGTTGAGGTAAATCTGCTACACTAATGGTTCTTTCCTCTGCTCCGCCCGCCCCTGGCCAACACAAATACTTTTATACCAAGATCTTTGAAATCAGATTTCTCCCAAGGTTTTGACTAGTAACATCCACTCATAGGGATGGAACTGTCCAACTGTAGCAGCAAGCACCAAGAATATCTCATGATAAGAACTACAGAGATTTGAAAATATCCAAATTTCATGTAACTTTGGGGAGGGAGAGTTAAATATTGGAGATGTGCAATGGTATTGGACTGTACTCTGTTTGAGGGGAGACCATCACAAGGAGAGAGTGGGATAAAGCCAGTGTGGTATCTCGCAGAGAACAACACTCTTCTGGGAGCTATTAGTAACTGCATTTTAGGAAAGAATATATGCCCTTTCTATTAGTATCAGAAATGTAGGATTCGACAAAATTATCTCCTTATTCTTTTTACATGTTTTAATACACTAAGATTCCAAATAAAATGTCAAGAGTGGTCATATAGTTTACAGCATTTTCAAACATACGTTGGGGGGAATGCAAAGATTTAAAGAAGGAGAACTTACTTTGCATAGGATGAGGACAGTGTTGGAATCATAGATCAGAGGTTGACAGCCCTGGAAGAACTCTCTTAGGCTTCTGTAAGTAACACATAAATATGTAAACCCTGGAATAACATAAAAGGGCCCTCCACTCCCCTTTCCATGCTTCTGTGGCAATCTGGCCTAGTCCTGTCATGCAAAATCCTTTCCTGGTATCACAAATCATGGAGTTCACAAACTAATAGTCTGGTTATCCTTCCAAATGAGAGAAAACTGCACTGTAGACCATATAATAGTTTTGTAGAGAAATCTTGCCCATAACACAGATTATAATTAGATGGCCACTTGCATATAGCAGTGTCAGTAATAATTTAAAAACGGTATCAGAGAAATTCAGAATTATGTGGTTGGGGGTAAGAGAAGGATTTTAAAGAGCTCATCTGGATGTTTCTTCCTTCTATAATTACCTTAAATAAGATGGCCATAATATAACATCACCACCAAGCTAAGTGTAGCTCCCTTGAGCAACTTAAGAGAATTGAGAAATTCGTTCTTTTAACGCTCTTTAGACGGAAGTGTCCCAAAATGTTCCTTATCTTTTATGCCAACAAAATGTTATTTGTATTGGGTTTATGTGTCATAGTGTTTATTTTGACAAGCCTCAAATCCAATAATCTAGGGATATATTTCAGAAATCCATTCCATCTGAAAAGGGAACTCAGCTATCATCAGCAATCAGAGGGCATGTGTCAAGCTTTTCTTTTTATATTTACATACATATTTGTATTTTATATACACAGTTCACTTCCTTTGTCTTTTTCCTTTGCAGAAATGACAGCATACCATGAATGCTCTTATGTAACCTTAAAAAAAACCCCTTAAGTTTGATAGATCTTCCTACATCTGAACTTAGTATCTACAAAATGATTTTTATGGCTGCGTTGTACTCTCGAGAGTGATCCTTTCGTACAAAATGCTAATACAACCTCAGTGGCTTCTGTCGTAGGTTTATGGGTCAGTTGTGAATTAGCACAGCTCAGATTCATGCCCCAGAATGCTACCCACTAGGTTCATGTCTACTTCAAGTATCCCATGTCCCAGGACCCAGGCTAAAAGAGCAAGAGCTGCCTGGGGTATGTTCTTTGCAAGGTAGAAGGTGAAAATCTCAAGAAGGGTGATCAGTCCAAAACTTTGTCTCAGCCCAGACAATGGTGCTTCCACTAGCATTGCTCTGGATAAAACATTTTACATGGTGAAACCCAGAGTCAATAAGATTGGAGATAAAATCTCCACAAGGGCATGTTGAAGGCAAAAAGAGAAATAGAATAGTGGACTAACCATAATCTATCACCATAGATGGGGGCTAGTGCTGTGATAACTTTGTGTTTCCTATTATATCTTTCAAGTCTTTAAAAGATAAGGGAACCAGAGACTTAACATTGAACTAATCAACTTTTGCATCTACTCTACAGAGTGACGGTCCAACTAAGCTATGGCAACAACACAACACATAAACACAACTCAAAACCTGAACTAAATCTATCAAGGAATTAGGAACTCTACTACCTTGCAATAAGCCAATTCATAAACTAGGGAGATTAAAATTTTAAACATTTGTTTCTCGGAAGTTTACCTCGTAAGGGCTAATATTAGAATCAAATTTGATGGTATTTTATTTGAACTTTGATTCCTTTGGATTTTAAATTGGGAAGAGCACAAATCTTTGAAATTATTTTGCCTAGAAATTACTGATGCATATGTTATTTTATCTCATGTTGTTTCTATAAACTATACCATAAACTTCAATGTTTTGAGCCAAATCTGAGCATTTATAATGAAATAATTTTATTTTAGAAGATGATTCTAGATGATTATATGAGAGTTGATGTAATAGTAAATTAGATTCAGATAGGATTACAGTTCACTTTCCAACCCTAAAGACCTTGAATTTATAAACTCTTTCCATTGCTTGCTTTTAAAGCATCCAGTTTTTGCCTACGCTCATCTCTATTTTTATAGTACCTTGCTATAGTCCTCAAGGAACCACTGATACATATTGACATCTGTCTCTTTACAAATGCTTCCTGCAGAACAGCAGACTTAGTGGGCATACAGTCTGCTTTCCAGGTTGTCAAAGGGGACAATTTCAGAAAATACTTTCTCTGACACAAGAGAGGTATACGGCTATCTAACCTGCAATATTTGTATATTTGATACAACCTGCCTGACTGCTAAGACATTGCAACATATTTTAAGTTATATATTACCTTGTTTTCTACAATAATTTTGTGTCATTTAGAATAAACTAAACATCTATAATACATAAACTACATATTGATTTAAGTCAGAAAAACAGAAACTGGATATACACTGTCATGTGAAACAAGAAATTAAAAAAACCAAACAAACATGCAACATTGGCCTTGGGAACACTGGTCATCACACAACAGAAAAACAAGGATTCATGAGGAACAGAAATTAAATGAAGTGACACATGAATGTGACTTATGAATGCCCATCTTATTTGCTGGAGAGGGTATCTAGCTCAAAGTTCCAGAAGGAGTAGAGCCAGAACTCTGAAGAAACTAAGCCACTGTTGTTCACACGCTAGAACACTAGAGATGAAGGGCCTACACACAGTCCTTAGGGAGGAATCTTAAGATGTGCAGAGTCTCTTTCACGTATTCATTTGAATACTGATAGATCATCATGTATGTGAGGAGGCTGTTTGAGGCTGAGGGGTAAACTATGCAAAAGATTATTGGAAATAGTACTCATGCATCACACAAGGTCAGGGATCATGCTCAATGGAAAACTTCATGACTCAGTATTTAATATTAATATTAGAGTATTAAGAAGCATCTTGCCTTAACAGGGGGTAAAATTTAGCTCTAAAATAGGTACTCTTCTGATATGACCCAGCAAAACTTCAAAGTAGGACTTGAAAGAATCAAATTGAATTCAAGTAACTTAATTGCATCTCATAGCAAAGCTGTAAAATATGTTAGGAAAACGAAACTATCCAGTGCCATCTGCTAGCTAATAAAAAATTATTAGGTAAAAAAGCAGAAAATACAACTCATAATGAAGAGAGAAATAAATCATTAGAAGCTGACTCAGAAATGACGGATGTGATAGAATTAATAGTTAATAGCATTAAAATAGTCATCAGTACAATCTGTCATCGGATCAAGAAGCTAGAGGAATGTTATGTATAGATATGGAAAATATAAGAAATATCCTAACTTTTGGAGATGAAAACTACAATGTCTAGATATTTCAAAAGATATTGAATATATTTAATAGCAGATTAGACAATGCAGAAGAAACAATTACTGGACTTCAACACATAGGAATAGAAACTATCCAAAAAGAAAAATAGTGGGGAAAGTGTATCAAAACATAAATGAACAAACAACAAAAACAAATCATCAGTGAGCTCTGGGACAATTTAAGGTTGTTAATTATATGTGTAATTTGAATCCCCAAAGAGACAAGGGGTATACTTGAAGATCAGTGGTTTAAAATTCTCAAATTTGATTAAAATTATAAATCCTTTCTTCTAAGAGCCTCAATGAACCCCAAACAAAAGAAATATGGAGAAAAATACACCAAAAACCAGCATAAGCAGAAGTTTAAAGTCAATGGTAAAGAAAATCTTTGAAGCAATGAAAGAAAGTCAACTTTTGTACAGCAGAAAACATATAAGGATGTTTGCAGGTTTCTCATCAGAAACAATGAATTCTAGGAGACAATGGAATAACATCTTTTCAGTACTGAAAAGGGGGGGAACCTGTCAACCTACAATTTTTTATTCTGCAAAAAATATCCTTCAAAAGGACAATAAAATAAAGGCTTTCACAGATATACAAAAATTGGTATGTAAAAATTCAACTGTTACAAGATAATATTCAATAGTTTAGTAGATTTATTCTTCCAAAACCTTGCTATTATTAGATTTTTTAAATTTTACTGATTTAGTGGGTCAAATTATGATCCTAATATACATTTAAGGCATACAAACATCTTTGAATTGATTTATTTATCTGTTTCTCATTCATATTATTTGCACATTTTTATTGGTTTGACTTTTGCTTAATGATTTGTATTGTATAAAACTAGCTTTTTTCCCCCCTGTAATACATATGGCTATCATCTCTGTGTTATGATGTCTTTTGAGGAATAATATTTTTAATTTTAATGTAGACAAATATGCCGATATTTTATTTTATGATATGTTGGAGTCTTGATAAAATAATTTTCAACAGCATAAAAATAGCCTTTATAATTTCTTCCTAAATATTTTAAAATATAAACATTCCTTGCTTTGCACAGTTCTGATAGGCACGGATTTCAGTCATCAGAGTTCAATTAAATAACAATCATTCCACAACAATATAGTTCAAATTTTAATTATCAGAGCATATTAACTGTGAATGATTGTAAAGTACAAACTTCACCGTAGCTCTTCGGGCCACAGATTAATACATAAATAATAGATGTATACCATGATCAGTGACAAATCATGTCATTTCTTTCAAAGTCTTTTGATGACTGGTCACTGCACATTTATTACTCAGTTCAGATGTAGATAGCAAAGCATGCAGGTGTGTTGTTTTGTCTCCTGGTGATAAAACCAGATGGCATTTTAGAAGAATGAATAATCAAAAGAGGGAATTGACCAAAAATGCTACAAATGCAATAAAGGAAAGAAAGGTGATGACACTAGATGTGAAATTCAAATTGAACAAAAATGGAGTATACATCAAACAGCTGACATGGGAATACTGACATGCTGCCATATGAGAGACTTTAGATAGGCAGTCAGAGGAAGTTGATGACAATGAACTTATTAACATAAATGGGGAAAGTGGAGGGGGATGACCAAAGATGATGTTCCAGAGGAAATGACACTAGTAAAAAAGAAAAAAAAAATCACACTAAAGGAGCCTCTTGCAGATATTTCACAACCTTCAAAGCTCAAAGGATAAAATGTTGGTAGCTACTCCAAATTTTTGGCAATTTGCCAAGGCACAGCAAAGATGCCTGTTCCACAGCACTGGATACGTGCCATGCAAAAAAGCAAAGCTTGTTCAAGCTATTCTTGGAGTGTCTTCTACAAAGAAACCCTGTAATTCTAATCTTCCTAATGTGTAAAACCTCATATTAAATAAATTTTAATTTTATTGTATTTTTTATATATACATTTATAAGCAATAGTAAGAGTTGCAATGTTTTGGAAGAAAAAAGGCTTAAAAGTCATAGAACAAGCATGTTTCCCACTGATTAAGAAGATCATTTTTCAGTTTTAGTTTGCTCAATCCTCTTTATGCTCCTGCATTTCCATGCAAGCAAGGCCTGCTTTTTATCTTTAATTTCTTAACCATCTAGTATTGTTTTCTGGGAGTGTATGAGGTAGGAAATTATTACATAAGGTGATTCATTTTGTTTTTCTAAAAATGTAGATATCCTAATGTCTTAGCACCTTATAGTGAGAGTCCCTCTCTTTCCTTACTAATTGATTAGCAGTATCATTGGTGTTGTTTATCTTCTTTGCAGATATAAGCAAGCCCTCTGATAAGCTTTAATGGTCACTATCTATCCCTGCCCACTACCATATTTTGATTAAACTCTGTACACTAAATACTGATAATGCAAAGCAAAAATAACTTTTTTTAAAATCATGCTTCAAGAACATCTTAGCTTTTATTGGTTCTTTGATATGCCTTAAAAATTTAGGAATAGGCTGATAAATTCCTTCAGATTTGCCTCTATAGATAATGAAACTATTTTCTAACATCTACACACATTTAGATCTTATCTTCCAGGTGAATTGAACCTTTTATCATAACATGGTAACTTCTTTATCCACGACAATGATTTTTTTTCCTAAAGTCCATTTTGTGTGATATTAATTTACCCTTCCCAGGTTTACTAGGGTTGGTATATTCCTGATACGTCTTATTTCAAAGTTTTCATATATTTATGCTTTAAGCATGTTTTTAAAACATCATTTAATGGTTTTATCTTACTTTTTTTATTGCAATGTGATAATCTCTATTCTTTTAACTACCAAACTTAAATAGTTTCATTTATGTAACTACTGACCTATTAGGACTTGCTTTATTATCTCCCTTTTGTATTTTCTTTGTATTGCATGTTCTGTACTTGGTTTTCTTTCTGTGTTCCTTTTCTGGGATTGATTTAAGCTTTTGTTTTCTGTATTTCATTTTCTTTTTTTTTTACTGGTTTAAAAGTTAAAGCCTTTATAGCTCTTCTTTAATCACTTCCCTTGAAATATTATCATGCATATTTAATCAACTTTACCATGCATATCTTACCTCATCTTACTTTAATTCTAATTATGCCCTCCTGATAATCAAGTAAATGTTCTCATCATATTTTATTTCATGTATATATGTATGTATGTATGTGTGTATATATATACACACTATATATTTCACATATATATGAAACATAAAATTTGCCATTTTAAGAATTTTTAACCATTTGTACATTTACATTGTTGTTCATCCATTACTACTACCCAGCTACAGAACTTTTTTTCTCTTGCCAAACAGAAACTAGTCATTTAGTAGTAACTCCCCATTCCTCTCTCTTGCTGGCACCAGGAAACTGCCATTCTCCTTTTTTTCTCTGTCATTTGATACTCTAGACTTCCTCTTAGTGGAATTATATAGTATTTATCCTTTAGTGAATGGCTTATATTAATTACCATAATGTCTACAGGGTTTATCCTTATTTTAAAATGTGTCAGAGTTTCCATTTTAGTGTTGACTAACATTTCATTATATGTATATACTATATTTTATTTATCTATTCATCCTGTATTGGATACTTGGGTTGTTTCCATCTTTTGGCTATTGTGAGTAATGCTACTATGAACATGGGTATACAACTATCTGTTTGAGTCTCTGCATTCAGAACTTTTGGACATGCACCCAAAATTGGAATTTCTGGATCATATGGTGCTTCTATTTTTAATTTTATGAAGAACAATCATGCTGTTTTCCACATTAGCTGCACTATTTTACATTCCCAGCAGCAATTTCCTAGAAAAAAATTATGAGTATGGATGAACAGCAGAGTAGAATATGATAGATATTTCAAAAGAAGTACAGATAAAGTATAGAGAATATAAAAAAAAAATGTTTTCCAAGTGTGGAAACTCTGTCATCTGGAGTCACTTGTTTAAATGCATTTTTCTTCCATACCAAAGACAGAAAATGAATTTCTGAGACACAATCTGGTAATGTTCATTTTAGGTATGCCTACATTTTCAGAATCACTTGACAAAGGAAGATGTTGTGTTCAATCTTGGGTTTAAAAGCAGGTTTTATGAAATTGAGCTTGTCCATAGTCTAAGTATCCAGTAGGGAGAGAATAATTGAGTATATGAATTTCCCAGACAGGAAGAAATGGAAGGTGTCTTAACTATAAGTGGTAGTTATTCTTGAAGGGAAAGATGTCTACTTAAACTACCTTTCCTTTAACTTACTTTAATACACTTCTTAGAAAAAGACATGAGTGAAAGGAGTTATTAAAAGAAATAAGGCAATTTGTTGGATGATGAGCTACTTAAACTATATCTGGAATAATGTGGGAAGAATGCTGCACATATTAGTTATTAACAAAAAGAAAATTTTCTTGACTGTAACAAAGAAAATAAATTTGAGAGAAATGGCACAGTGGTTACTAATTACTGTTAATAAATTAATAAGATTGCTTTAAGAAAAAGGGAACTGTCATAAACATAGTGACCAAATTCTGAATTTGTCACTGTTACTTAATGCCATTTCCAAATATAGTTAACCCTTGAACAAAATGGGTTTGAACTACCTGGGTCCACTTACCTACAGACTTTTCTTGATAAACATAGTACAGTATTGCAAATGTATCTTAACTTCCTTGTTATCTTAATAACATTTTCTTTACTCTAGCTTACTTTACTATCAGGTAATGTACATAATACAAATCACATACGAAATATGCATTAATTAACCATTTATGTTACCAGTAAGGCTTCTGTCAAAAGTAGGAATTAGTAATTCAGTTTTAGGGGAGTCAAAGTTATACATAGATTTTTTATGGCATACGTGGGAGGATGAATACCCCAACCCCATGTTGTTCAAGGGTCAACTGTAAAAGGAATATGAACACTAGTGATGTGTATTTATTATATTTATTTTCTTCTCATGTCCAGCACATGACTGGTCTTACACTCATCTTTTGTGTTTTCTAAATGCCATGTACTTTATAAGATGTACTTTATAAGATGTTTATTTCACAAACCTCTAAAGAATGAACCTAAGTCTTAAGCAAAACCGATCTACTTCATTAAAGAGCATACATTAACTGGAGGAAAAAGAAAAATACCTACCATATTGGTAAAAGCATGCCAATTAATTTTGGAACCACTTAAATAACACAGATGTGAATTTAGTTTACTTAGGTTTTGAATATACAGCATATGCTGATTTTTAAATCTAAACACTGTAAGAGCAGCTGCAAAGTGATGAAAGTGATCACATCATGTTAGGCTTAATCAGAGTAGCTCTTGAGACAGTAATGGAGTTGATATGCTGAAAGAAACAGCTGGCTTTGTTTTGCGTTATAATTCCCAGCAATATGGATGAAACCCAGCTGCTGATAATTCTGATTAATTATGTATCAAACCAGTTTTATTTTTTTATGTAATAGTTGAACACAAAGTTTCCAAGGTTTTTCTTGTTTTCTTTTAAAAAATATTAGGGACAGATACTTTCCACAGAATTTGATATTATATGTGAAATTATACAGACACTGATTTAGGATGTGATGAGACCACTCTAGCCACACCATCTGAGTTGCATAGTGGTAAATTTTGACCTTGTCAGGGAAAGACAGCTGAATTATGATTCAGCTCCTGTGAAAAATGGTATGTCTCCAATATTAGATTAATTTCCTGTAAACTTTACTACTTCACATTACCAAACCTTGTAAATGTCATCTTTATCCATCATCTTGAGGTATTTTGATGTTGCTTATATAGTAATTTTGATTTCATTTTCAGTTTTTCTTAAAAGACAGTTATTTCCCTATTAAATCACACTCTACATTTTTATTACAAATCTTTTACAAAGACATAGAACATCCCTTTGAAAAATTAATGTTTGTTTAGTTTGAATGTAAATTATGTAATAGATGGGTAACATGGAGAATTAGAGAATAAATACTGAACTTAATATATTTTTCTATAGTATAGAAATAAACTATCAGTAACTTATGGGTTAATTCTTCCATTAATGTGTTGAAACTACTAAACATCCAGGTTCATAATGACTTCATTAGGGTGTAAAGACCACCACACAAGTTTTAAGAGATGAGGTATTCCCATCCTGGGTCAACTAAGTCACTTTTATGATGTGAGACAGAGTTGACCCTTAATGTGGGTTTAACCTGTGCAGGTCCACTTACATTGGTTATTTTTTTTTTTTATAAATACGGTACAGTATTCCCCAATACTAGGGGCTATGTCTAGGTGGCTCAGTCGATTAAGTGTCTGCCTTTGGCTCAGGTCATGATCTCAGGGTCCTGGGATGGAGCATCTCATTGGACTCTCTGCTCAGTGGTGAGTGTGCCTCTCTCTCTCCCTCTCCCTCTGTGTGCACATGCACTTTCTCTCCCTCTCAAATAAATAAATGAAATCTTTTAAAGAATACACACAGTACTGTAAATATATTTTCTCTTTCTTAGGATTTTCTTACTAACATTGTCTTTAGCTCACTTTAACAATACATACCAAATATGACATATAAAATATGGGTTAAACTATTGTTTATGTTATCAGTAAAGCTTCTGAAGGTCAACAGTAGGCTATTGTTAGTCTAATTTTGGGGGGAGTCAAAAATTAAGTGTAGATTTTCATCACTGCATGAGGGACTGGTCCCCTGGCCCCTGCATGGTTCAAAGGTCAACCCTATTCAATTTCAATAGATCTTTCTTTAGAGGTTTACCAAAACACGTAATTGAAGTATGTTTCAAAAGTCACTTCCAGTTCAAGTGTTCCATAATGCTATAAGTTTATTATGTTTAACAAACAATGTTGATGTTTTCATATCTAAATTTTATGCGTAAGCATATGGAAATTTGGAGTAAATATATCAATTCATTATTTATTTACTGGGTACCTAGTAAATGAAAACAACAACAACAACAACAACTGTACCTTACAGAGACTATTAATTATAGATGTGGAAAAACTGCAAAAATTAGCAAGACTTTGCAACTCTACAGCAATTGATAGAATTGATTTCTCTACTGCTGGAATCTGGGCCTTCTTTGTGATATGCTTTGACCTATTATTGCAACAGTGACACTGTGCCAGTTCTGACATGAGGCCTCCAGAATCCTTGTAGCTTTCACTCTTGCTCTCTTGGAACCCTGAACTGCCAAGCCAAAGTTACAAGCCAAGTCACCAGTCATCAAGCTAGTTAGTTTGCTAGATTTTGAGAGACAGCCAGCCAAGTGCGAAAGTAACCTGTAGATGCATGAATGAGCCCAGTGGAGAAGCAGATAAACTATCCAGGTAAGCCCAGGCCCCATTTGTCAACTCATGGAATTGTGAGCTCAATAAATGTTGCTTGTTTGAAGCAACAGAGGTCTGGGGAAGTTCATTCTGCATCAATAAATAACCAGTATAGGGTTAATATTCACTGGGATTTTACTATGTGTTAGACATTGTTAGTTAAGCAAACAAATAGGTTATCTTTTTATTATCCTCACTCTAATCTCTGAAATAAAATTATGTTTACCCTCAGTTTACAGAAAAGGACCACAAGCATGGAGTTCACTTAACTTGCCCAGGGTCACAGAGCTAGTGTGCTATAGAGCCATGATTTTCCCCTGGTCATTTTGACATCAATAGCTGAAATCATGGGCAATACTATTCTGCTCTTAAATAAAACACAGCTGGGGATTTCTTGTGTGTTATATTTACAATGATGTAGTTGTCTGCAAACATGAATACATACATACATATGTGTATATATATATATATATATATATGTTATATATATGGGTAGAAAGGAGGAAGGTAATAATATACATGAAATATATATGTTATATATATATGTAATATGGTCAACTTCTAGACAAGAGTGCTGCATTAAATTTGCCAGTATTTTAGATTGGGGAACATGTGGGTAGAAAGGGGGAAGGTAATAATATACATGAAATATATATATCTTTTTATATTATTACCTTATTATATATAATATATATTTCATGTATATTATTATATATTATATATAATGTATATTATATGTATATTAAATTTATCTATATTATATATAATAGTATATATTCATGTATATTAATACATGTATATTCATAAATTCATGTATATTATATATATTATAGTATATATTATATATGTTATATATATAACATTTATATATATAACATATATATATATATATATTTCATGTATATTATTACCTTCCCCCTTTCTACCCACATGTTCCCCAATCTAAAATATTGGCAAATTTAATGCAGCACTCTTGCCTAGAAGTTGACCATATTGCTACCAGAGTTCCTGTTCTTGAATTCCTTGCTTCATGAATGCTTGAAACAGTATATTTGCTACTACTGCCAGAGCTCTGAAGTCAACATGCTTGTTACTCTTTCCTCCAGTTGAGGAAGGGAGATCTATTCCTCATTTTTTAAATTGTATCAAGGTGTAGTTGAACAGTAACAGTGATGGCTGACTGAACATTTAGTGCTTTTAAATGATATCATTTGAACTATATATTAGTTAAGGATGAATTCTTCTTCTGAGGTCTGGCTTCAGATAATAATTTTTCTATGTGAATATATATATTTTAAATAATAGCAATGGATTTATTAATCATCTCTAGAAATTTTTTTTGTATGTTAGGGACTTACTATGCACATGTATCTATGCATACATATATTTATATATTTTACACACATATGTCTTTACTTTAATCCTTTGCTACCAAAGAAATAACACTAGAAAAACAAGTACTATAAATTTGATAGGTTTATAAAATAAAGAAGATTTTTCAATAATTAAACTGGAAGTATTTTTCTTAAAAGAGTTTCAGAGAAACATGATTTTTATTAAAAAAAAATGGAGAGAAAGCACACTGATGACCATCAAAAGGAATGCTGCATTTTTTTGTTGCTAAACAGTAGGCAGATATTATAATTTATTTAATTTTCTTATTGAACTATTATGCAGCATTGTATACTTTAAAACCACTTAAATAGTCAAAGTTATATAAATACAGAAAATAGGTTAAAATATAATTTTTAAAAATTATAATCAGAGACAATGAATGTGAGAGACAAAAAAGACTTTGGATGGTATAAGGATAATCTAACTGACCACATGGTTTTACCAAAGGGAGATTTAGTTATTGCTTTATTCAGAACGATCTACACTGACTAATTAAGTGTATGACATTGCACAGAATTAGTTGTGCAATTTGTGAAACTTTTCTTTATGCTTCATTTTCATTATACTGAAATCCATAAAACATAGTTGCATATATAACCAATAATTATCTTTTGATTATAGCAAGTACTTGTTGCAAAAACAAACCAATGCAAGAGAAAAACAATGGATGATATAAATTTAAGGTTTTGGAACTTCTTAAAATAAAATTCAGAAATTATTATTTTGCCAAAGCCTTTTGGTGAAATAATTGAATTTGTCTTTATTGGCACTGACTGGATAGTCTTCTAGACAAAGTGAAATTTGCCAGATAATTTATAACATAGTATGCCATCACCAGCTCTTGTGTTAGAGATTTGCTTTTGGGAAGCCATCCAGTGGCAAAATACCTCAGATCTAAATGAATTAAGATAGTCTCCAAATTTTCTTAGAAGAACTGATAGGGGTCTCTAAATGTTCACACCGAAATGAGCCTATGGAAGTCCTTTTAAGAATAACATTCTGATTACCTTTCTATTCCCTCTCCCACACATGTACACATACAAAAAAGAATTTTAGCCAAAGGAATGAGGCCAAGGCATCTTTCTATTGAGAGTGGAAAACATATTTGGATTCAGGAAATAACAAAATTCAAAAATAGCAAAAGTGGAAGTCTTTATTTCCAATTTTGACCTGGTGCACCATGACTATATACTGATTAAAGATGGGGGATTGTAGCAGGTGACTTATAATGAAAGTCTCTTGTCCCCTAGGGTCTCTCTCCAAATGAACTTTCATCACTTATTCATCTACACTGAACTTTACAGCACGCTATTGACTGACAAACTATAGAACTGACTCCAAAAAAGTACCACCCAGAAAAGCCCTTCCCAATTTCCTGCACAGAAAGCCAAGATAGCATGTCTTAATTTTCAGATAATTTTCATGCTGCAATAGTAACTGGAACAGAAAATGTTTTGCTTTATTTAAAAAATATTTTAGTCTGTCTCCATTCCAATGAAAATCATAGATATTGTGAGCTCTTCAATATATAATATACCACCCACATGTTAATGGATAATGACTCTGATTACAAACACTTCATTTTAAATAACTTTGTGTTCTTATCTCTTTATAACTTAATATTTGAATGCAGTAGTATTTATTCAGCTTTTTGTAAATTTAAAGTTCTGTGTTTTACTACACATTGAGATTCTCTAATATAATTTGTTATATTATACCCATGCTTTCCGGTTATATTTCTTTAATGTTCTAAAAAAGCAATTAATAATTACCAAAGAAGGGACGATCAAACAGAAGTTAGCAACAGAGTAGGAGGACCCTAGGCTAGCCTCATCCCATGAATTCAACTAGGTTACTATCACACCCACTTAAATGACCCAGAAATCAACCTGAAGACTGGAATAACACACTCTACAACTAATTGTAGAGAAAAGGCCACAGGAAGGAGGTAGGAAGTACAGAGAGAAACAGATCTTGCCTACTTAGGTGGGGAAGGAGACATGGTCATGGTAAAGGGCAAGAGACAGACTAGCACACAGGAGAGAATGTGGAAAAAATAACCTCCATAGCAACTGGCTTGGAAAGCAAGATGGCTGAATTTTGTGAGTTTTCATAACCGTGGGGCTTAAAGCTTGGAGTTTTAAGGGCCAACATGCTTGGCTTGGATAGAACATGGAGGGCATTAGGGCTGCTCTTGGAGAGAACGCAGGGCAAACATTCCTTGCACATAGGGCACAGAAATAGCAATCTGAAGAATGCCTGGGGCATGAAGCAGGAAGGTTATTTGCTCATCTCACTGTGCATCCCAGAGAGGCAGCATTCACAGAGAGATCTCTCTGGAAGGAGGAACTTGTAGGTACCTCTGGAAGGAGGAACTTGTAGGTACCATTTCCTTCCCCTGCCCCTCAGCCTAAACACAGAGACACCTGCAGGAACCAGTGCAGTGCTGACACTCATTTGCTTACACCAAGCCCCACTACCTATACACTTTAATGAAGCAGCAGGAAGAGAAATTAAGAAAATAGTCCCATTTATAACTGTATCAAAAGGAAGATACATAGGAATAAACCTCACCAAAGGGAAGAAAGACCTCTCCTCTGAAAACAAGCAAACACTGATGAAAGTAATTGAAGATGAAACAAATAGAAAGATACTCTATTCTCATGGATTGCAAGAACAAATATTGTTAATGTGTCTATACTTCCCAAAGCAATCTACATATTTAATGCAATCCCTATTAAAATACCAACAGAACTTTTCACAGAACTAAAACAAACAATCCTAAATTTGTATGGAACCACAAAAGACCCAGAATAGCCAAAGCAACCTTGAAAAAGAAAAGCAAAGCCAGAGGCATCACAATTCTGGACTTCGAGTTTTATTAAAAAGCTGTAGTAATTAAAACAGTATGGTACTGTTATAAAAAATATAATGTGGACAAATGGAACAGAATAGAAAATTCAGAAAAATACCTGTAATTATATAGTCGGTTAATCTTCAAAAAAGCAGGAAAGAACATCCTATGGGAAAAGGACAGTCTCTTTAACAGAGTACTGGGAAAACTGGAGAGAAAAATGCAAAAGAATAAAACAGGATCACTTTTCTATACTATACACAAAAATAAGTTTAAAATGGGTTAAAGACCTAAATGTGAGACCTGAAACCATAAGAATCGTGGAAGAGAAGCTACAGGCAGTAGCTTCTCTGACATTGGCTGACACAACTTTTTTTCTAAATAGGTCTCCGGAGGCAAGGGAAACAAGAGTAAAAATAAACTATTGCAACTTCATCAAAATAAAAAACTTCTGCATAGTGAAGGAAATAATTACAAAACTAAAAGGCAACCTACACAATGGGAGAAGATATTTGCAAATGATATATCCAATAAAGAGGCATTATCCAAAGTATAAAAAGAACTGATACAACTCAATACCCAAAAAGCAAATAATCCAATAAAAATGACAGAAGACATGAACAGATATTTTTTCCAAGGAAGGCATACAGATTTCCAACTGACACATGAAAAAAATATGTTCAACATCACTTATCAACAGGGAAATGCAAATTTAAACTACAATGAGCTACCCAAACCTGTCAGAATGGCTAAAAGCAACAACACAAGAAACAACAGGTGTTGGTGAGGATGCTGTAAAAAAAGAACCCTCAGTGATGAACCAGTAAATCCTATACTGGAAACTAATATTGTACTGTATATTAACTAACTGGAATTTAAATAAAAATTTGGAAGAAAAAAGGATACAAGGCATTGTAAATGTATGTGTAGAAACATGAAAAAAAAAATAAGGTGTAAGTCTAAGAAAAAAAAAAAAGAGCCCTTGTGCACTCTTGGTGGGAATGCAAACTGGTGCAGCCCATGTGAAAAACTGTATGGAGTTTCCTCAAAAGGTTAAAAATAGAATGACACAACGACTCAGCAATCACACTACTGAGTATTTACCCAAAGAACACGAGAACAATAATTCAATGGGATACAAGCCCTATGTTTATAGTAGCATCATTTACAGTAGCCAATTTATGGAAATAGCCATGTCCCGATATCAATTAATGAATGGATAAAGAAGATGCAGTATTTACATACAACGAAATATTATTCAACCATTAAAAAGAATTAAATCTTGTCATTTGCAGTGACATAGATGAAGCTGGAGAGTATTATTCTAGATGAAATAAGCCAATCAGGGAAAGACAAATACCCTATGATTGTACTCATATGTGGAGTTTAGGAAACAAAACAAAGGAGAAAAGGGAAGAAAAGAGAGACAAATGAAAAAACAGAATCAACTATAGAGAACAAGCTGATGGTTACTAGAGGGAAGGGATGTGAGAGATGTGACAGGTGATGGGGATTAAGGAGGGCACTTGCTAGGAGGAGCCCAGGTCATGTATGGAAGTACAGAATCACTCTATTGTACACCTAAAACTAATATAACTCTGTATGTCAACTAACTGGAAATTAAAATAAAAACTTAAAAAAATTACCAAAAAGTGGGGGTGAATACATAGGCAAGTTGCAGATTAAAGGGTGAAGTCAATTTCAGATGAGAATTTATGATTCTGTGGTATTTATTAAGTGGCTCTGAATGGCTCTCCTTGTGTGGCAGTAATCTATCCCACCGGCAATATTGGGCAATAATCTGAGATCATCATGTATTGTCCAAAATTTAGAAAAGAGTCTTTTGTATTCAGACTGACATGATCACTGATACCTGTATTGTTACAGATCACATGACATTTAAAGTCAAATTAAAAATGAATTTTTGGGGCGCCTGGGTGGCTCAGTGGGTTATAGCCTCTGCCTTCGGCTCAGGTCATGATCCCAGGGTCCTGGGATAGAGCCCCGCATCGGGCTGTCTGCTCCGCGGAGAGCCTGCTTCCTCCTCTCTCTCTCTCTGCCTGCCTCTCTGCCTACTTGTGATCTCTGTCTGTCAAATAAATAAATAAAATCTTTACCAAAAAAATGAATTTTTAAAGATTCATTTATTGATTTTAGAGAGACAGAGAGAGGGGGCACATCTGCACAGAAGAAGGGGTAAAGGGAGAGAATCTTGAAGCAGACCCCCACTGAGTGCAAAGCAGTGGCTTTGATCTCGTGATTCATGAGATCATTCCTTGAGCCAAAACCAAGAGTCTGAGGCTTAACAAACTGGGCCACCTAAGAGCCCCTAAAGTCAAATTTAAGCCAGAGAATGAACAGTTTGGGAATTCAGAAATTCAGTAATTAACTGTCTCTTTAAGTCCACCCCTGCTCAACTCCCCAGAGTTCATTTCACTTTGGAGGGTTTATTGCCAGCTGTGGGGCTTGGATACTCTTTACTGGGCTATCAACCATGGGGCTCACAGGTACCCATCCAGTCTCCTAGTCATAGGGAATCTCCCCATCTCTGGGTACTTCATGGGTGTGTGACCACTGTTGTATGATAGGAGCCTTCACTCACAGGCCTGGGATTTAATGCCCTTTGGTCGAGGTCTTAACATCCTCAATAACTTTATTTTTGAATTTGTATTTGGTAATTGATACCTGATAGGAGAATGTATGATGTACCAGGAGCCTGGAACATGGACTCACACATGGTCTTGTCTTGGGGCCACCTTGCCTCTCCCCAGTCTCATCCCAGAGGCTGCAATCTCCTTCCACCCCTTCCTCCTTGAAGGTCTGGGCATGGCTATGGGGACGGTCAGCTGCGTCAGCCCCGAAGCCGGGTCACAGAGTGGGCCTCACGCACCTGCGAAGGTCTGCATTCCCCATGAGTATTCCTGCGCTGAGGGAACATGCGTGGCATTAACAGTAAATTGAAAAACACCACGACTGGTTAAGAAAGAGCTGGCAGAAGAAAGGAAGAAGCATTTTATTCCTTTTGAACCAGACGCCCTGTATTTTTATTTTGCAGCAGGCCTCCCAAATTATGTAACGGTCCTTGCTCCCATCCACTGCATGATTTCTTTCTTGTTCTTTCTACCCCTATCCCACTAGCCTAGCTTCAGAAACCAATCTGGAAACGGTGATTACTTTTGGGTGTTGTAATCTCACAAAAACCCAAGGGAGCACAAAACATCTAGGCAACATTCTTGAGTCATAGGATAGGGAGGAAAAAAAAGAAAAAAACAGGAAAAAAAAAGACAATTTGATAAATTATCTAACCATAATAATTGAGTTTAATGCATTTTGACGTTATTAGGAGTTTTACTTCACTTGATCCCCATAGTTAAGTTATGAAGTGGATGCTATTTTACAGATATTTATACATTAAAATGCTCAAATATAAAATGGGGCTGTTTTTATACCTGCACACTAGCTGGGTTAGCAAATCCTGGTGGAACAGTACTCAGAACTACCACTTACAGCTACGTATAAATGCTCAGGACCAATTCAATGGCGAATACCAGGGGACACTGTGGCAATCCTTGTCCTCCTTATAAGATTAAATCCTCTCTATAGGATTTCATGAACACAAATCCTTCAGACAATGAGAAAATGGGAAGAAGATTTTTTTTTCATTTAAATTAAGACATATGGTAAAATAACCTTTATTGAAAAAATTATAGGTTTGGAGGGACCAAATCTTCCTGGTTTTCCTTCCCATGCCTCTACCACCCCCACCCCCTCACCCCCATTTTAACACTTAGAGTCCTGTGTCTTAGGAAACTGCTTGGTGTTAGGCAAACCAAGACCACTGATCACCGCACGTGTGCCAGTCATTCAGCAAGGCCCATATATAGTTATCTTAGAATAATACTTACTAATAACATAGGAAGAACCAGAGGCAAAGAAGGAAGCCTCATGGGGCATGTGAATCTACTTGTAACAGAGAAAATGAATGGGAAAGGGGTAAAGAAAGCGGATTCTGATGAAAAGTGAAATTCAGGAGTAAACAAGAAGTAATTAATTAGCTGTTCATTGTATGACAGAATATGGAAGGACAGCCGCATTCTCCAAAACTACACAGAAGCACAGCAAAATCTTTGAATAACTGTGATTTTAAGAACGTCACAATACCAAAGCATTTAGAACTTTCGAGATGATGTAATACTTGCATAAAATAAGAGCGCAGTGCCAAAGAGGTTTGATTTTCTTTAACTGCAGGACTACTTTTTGTCCACATGATTTAGAAAGCAATGTCAGTTTTACATTCAATATCTTTAGTTATAGCGGAAGGTATGGATAACAAGATTTTTAGCAGCAGCAGCATCTTTGAATAAAACAACAAATAATGTGTTTTATGGTTCATTAACCATGCTAATACATACATATTTTACCAGTTAATATGAATAACAGATTAGAGTTTGCTGTGCATTTTCAGCAGAGTTTACTGATTTATTTTTAAGTAATCTGATCAGGAAATAAAAACAAGTTTTGATTATGCTATCCAGCCCTATTACAAAATGCATTCCTTGAGCCTCTGCACCTTTATGAAACGAGATGTTGTTTAGAATTTTTCTCAGGTAGTTGTTTTGTTTGTTTACGCTATTTTTAATTTCTAAAGTTACATACTGATCAACATGATTTATGTCAACATTATGACAATCACTTACCAATAAATTATTAAAAAATCTGCAAAGTGATTTCTCATTATTATTACCCTAATTATTACTTCAAACAGTTTCAATTTGTCCTCAAATATTATTAATTGCATACTTGATTTTTGCTTTAATTTGGTCTATTTTTGTTCAGCTCTAGCTGCTAATAAAAGAAGGATAAATAAATCAAGCAATCAAGAATTCAGAAAGTCAAATAAATCAAAGCATGAGCCCAAGGAAAATGTCCAAGCACCACTTAAAGTAACTTCTGGCAAAAGGCTAATGATCATCTACAGGCAGCATTTGGACTTCCACTGTGGTCTTGTAGCAGGCAGGAAGTGGATGACAACCATACTCTGGAAAGAGGGCAGTTTATCCAGAGGAATGTAGACTGATAGCAGAATTACCTTGATGAGAAGCAAACAGTGGAATTCCAACTTTCTCCCAACCACCTGCACAGAGAGCTTACATCATTATTTCTTTGAACTCCTCCAGCCATTTCCAAGTCCTCCCTCAACTGTCATTGAATTTCATTCGCACATGGGTTGGCAGCAGTGCCAGCAAGGACAGAGATGGTAGTGGCCACAGTGTGGCCAGTGGTCCTCCTTCCTGTCATCCATTTCTCTAAGGTGCTTCTCTATGTTTAACTCAGTTACAGTTGAAGGAACATAGTGTTGTCCAGTGGACTGGTGAACAACAAAATAAACCAGAGGACTAACCATGTGATTCCACAAACACTGAGATGTGCATGTGTTAGTAGTCGACTAAAAGTCATTTTCTTTACAGTTCTATTATTTTGACCTATAATATAATTATTAGGTATAAACTTAAATATGTTTCAGATATAGTATATGTTATGATTTGAGTAATATCCTCTCTATAGTTCTACATATTTAAAATATTTCTATAGCTTTTCAAAATATATTTCTTACATTGTTTTCTGTTTTTGGATTTGTTAGGAAATAATATACCTATCTCCTCTTCCTAAACTTAGTACTGAGCTTTGTAGTGAGTGTCAATTTAAGTATTTTACACTCTGAGAATTATTTCCTAATTCCTTTCCTTCATCCTAATATTTATTCGTTTCCCAGAACATTCATTTATGCTTGTTTACAGCTATCCTCAGGAAAGTATCATAGTATGTAAGGTGTCCCAGCTTCGTGGCTCTCACAATTAAACTGAGAAAGTGAAGGTTGACTATGTAGACAAAAAATCATATTTAATAAGTTTTTGGTAACAGTAAGCAAAGTCATCAAACAAAGGAACACATGAACCTGCAGAAAATGAACTTTTAGATGCTATCAAAAAGTCAACAGGTACCTATTTGTAACTTGCAATATTAAAGGAAAGAGAAATAATGGAGGATTACTTTAGGTCACTGAATTATGTGCTGATATGGTGGTGATAAAAACAAGAAAAATCAAATAAGTAATGTTTCTCCTGAGATTTAATATTAAATATATATATAAGATATTGAAATTGAAAATTTTTAAGAGATATGTTTCCACGAAACATTTATCTTACAGCTTGTGTTAGGTTTTAAAGATGTCTTCCAGCATGTATATTATATAACTCATCATGTCATGGAGACCTAAAGTTCTTGTTTTAGTTAAAAATTAAATAGCAAATGATATGCTGTAGGCGATACCATTCTTCAAGAAGTCATCCTTTTATTTAATACCCTTCTAAGCCCTAATAAGATTTAGTTTGCCATGATTTCTTCAAACCTTTTCATGAGGATTAATATTTAAATAAAACATTTACCTACATATGGAAACTTCTATACTTCTCCAACCATATTAATTCCATGAATAGAATCACCAAAATACCATTGTCATTATACCATACATTTTTCTACATTAGAAAACTAAAAAGAAATAATAGAACATTTTTAATATATATGAAAATGACTGTTATGTAGAGAAAGAATGTGATCACTAGTACCTTGTCTTCATCGTTAATTTCTTCTTTTATTATGAAAATATTGAAAATCAACAAATAGAGCAGGTAATCACTAGTGCTATTCATGAAATAGTTTCCCTGCCTTCCTGACACAGGGATGGATTGTATTTTTCCATAGTCACTGAAGTTAGTCATGTGACAAGTTCTGGCTAATGATTTGAAAGTACATAATTTAATTTGCTGGTGAGAGATATTCCAGTTGTACTGTGCATTGCATTTCTCACTGTTTACATGTTATAGGTTGAACTGTGTCTCCTCCCAAATTTATAATTTGAATTCCCAAACCTTGGTATTCAGAATGTGGCCTTATTTGGAGATAGGGTACTAGCAGAAGTAATCAAGCTAAACTGAGCTCTAATATGATATGACTAGTGTCCTTATAATAAGGGGGGAAATTTGAGCACAGAGACACAAACAAAGCAAAGTGCAAAAGACACAGAGCACAGATGATGTTAAGAGACCTGGGGGGACATAGATATCTACAAGCCAGGGAGACAGGCCTGCAACATCCTCCATATACCTTATTAATGGATTTGAAGACTCAGCATTTTTGAGACATTAGTTCTCTCCAAATTGATCTATAGACTCAATACAATCCAATTACAGTCACCGCAAGCTCTTTGAAGAAACTGATCAGCTGATTCTAAAATTTATATAGACATGCAAAGAATCTAGAATATCCAAAAGAACTTTTAAAAAGAACTAAACTGGATTAATATTACTACCAGAATACATAAGTAAGTTTCTAAAGTCAGTGAAAAATTAAAAATCCTGTGAAAAATGGCAAAAAAATGAACTCCACCATAAAAGATTTATGGATTATAAATAAAAGAGTTGCACATCAAAAGATACTCAATACCACAGACCATCATGGCAATGAAAATTAAAACCTAATGAGACATCATATTGTTAGAATAGATAAAAGTCAAGACTGAACATACCGTGTGCTGGCAACAATTGGAGCAACTGGAACTCTAAGACCTGTTAATAGGAATAGAAAGTGATAAAACCACTTAGAAAACGATTTGTTAGTGTTTTAAAAAGTTAAATGTACACCCACAGTACATCCTACCAAAAGGAATGAAAGCATATAGCCACACAAAGACTTATACATAAATATCCATTTCAGCTTCATTTCTCATACCCCCACAATGAAAACAGCCCGATTGTCCATCAACAGGCGAATGGATAAAAATCTTGTGGTCCATCAATACAATGGGATATATCTCAGCCATAAAAAGAGATGAACTATTGCCACATGTAGCACTTGTGAATTTCAAAACAATTACACTGGATGCAAGAAGCGTTCTAGAGAAAGATGATGGTACACTGAATGATTCCGTGTATACGAAAGTAAGTTAATGGTCAGGAAATATGAAGTAATTTATAGGGACAGAAAGAAGTTCAGTGGTTGTTTGGGAAGAGAGAGAGGGGCAGAAGAGGCAGGAGGAACAGATTGCAACTGGCATGCAGAAAATTTTGGGTGATGGAGATGTTTATTACCTTGAGTGTGGGGATGGATTCATTGTTATATACATATTTCAAAGTATGTCACATTGCGTAGTTTAATTACGTCTAGTTCATTATATAGCAATTACATCTACATAAAGGTACTAAAATCATGTTAAGTGGCAAGCCTGAGATAATTTAAGAGATTACTAATAAGGAGCTTTCTTCAGACAGTGAAGGAGATTTTGGGGATAGTGGCAACTATGTTTTACAGTAAAAATAATAAAATGATAAAATATAATAAAGTATTGAGAATTTTCATGACACTCTAGAGAATAAAAATTATTAATGTGAGGTGGCATACTCATTTTTAAACGGGCTCTTTCCCCATTAGTACTAAAGTGTTCCATTTCAGGCATGAAAGGACAGATTTTAGAATGCATGCAAGTGTGGGAATTTTGGGGATTTGGGTAGCAGCATGCACAACAGCTGTTAAAGAATAGTTCATCTGACTGGAAGGAAAAGTCAGGGAGGGTACGAGGACACTGATAAACCAAGGGGGAAAAATATGAAGGGTGAGAGGTACTGAGAGGACTGACAAAAACAAAGTGTGAGGGACAGTGAGATGCTGGGAAAATTGGAAGGACTGAAGCTTGTAACGAGGCTGTCAAATACTAGAATTTTAGTTTCCGGATATTGAGCAGTTCTGCATAAAAACCTTTGCTCTCTGCCTTTGTTTCATGCTGTGTTTTGGAGGGGAGAGGAACAGAATCCCATACATTTTAAATAACGTCTGGAGTTGTGAGAAATATTAAGAAACACATTATTTCATGCCAAACACTCAAGTGAAAAATGTGTTTACTGCTAGAGTGTACTAATGATTTCACTGTCATATAATGAAATTGAACAAGAAGATATTTGTAATTTGCCTTTAATGTGTCAGAAATAGAGGATTTCAGGGGCGCCTCAATGGCTCAGTCAGTTAAGGACCTGACTCTTGATTTCGGCTCATGTCACAATCTCAGGGTCGTGAGATGGGGCACTGGTGCGGGGCTCCACACTCCGCAGGGAGTCTGCTTCAGGTTCTCTCCCTTTCCCTCTGCCCCTCTCCTTCCCCTCTCTCTCAATCAAAATAAATAAATAGAATCTTTTTTTTTTTTTTTAAGAAATAGAGGATATCAAAAAAGAAAGGCATAGTGGAGCTTGTTTATCAGCACTCATAATTTAATAGGGGAGGCAGAGATATACAGGCAAATTTAAAATACTGAAGACTTATGAAGATAGAATAATGTATAAATATAGAGAAATGGTAGAGAGAATAAGAAGACTGCTTTAGGAACATTATAGAGGAGACTACATCTGACCTGAGCTTTGAATGATAAATAAGAATTTGCCAGTTAGACAAGTCAATGGGAAGATTATTGGGGGCCAAAGAAATACTATGGGCAAGAATGTAGGGTTAATCAAATAATTTGGAATCTAAAATCATGTCTCCTAAAACACCTATAGGGGCTAGAAAATATTCTATAATTTTAAGAAGATGAGTGTATAACAACAAAAGTTCATAATGTGTACATTTGAAAAAAAATATTTGATATTTCAAAAGCAAGTTTTTCAAGAAACACGTTACTTTTAAATGTCAATTTAAACCAAAAAATCTCCAAAGAACAAATAAAATACAAATAGCAACTAAAGTTAGTATGACAGTTCACTGATATCTTTTGACCAATAATGTAGACTTATGTAGGTGATGTAACTGCAACTCAACGGAACACTCTACTAGCTTTTACTCACTGGGTCGGAGGCCATGTAAGGTGATGATCGGATCCTATAAGAGAGAAGCAGATTAAAGAAGGAAGAAATTTATCTTCCTCCTATGTAATAGACTGAAACGGAGTTCCAGCTGTCAAGTGACTGTTCTCTACACAGCCATTAAGGACAAGGTCTTTTTGTCTTGCTGCTCCACAGTCCCCTAGGGCACTGCTGTCATCATATAGTCAAAATGAAGTTGCTCTGGTTTCCCGCTGACTGTAACGGGAGAGAGTGCCGAAGAGCCCTGCTGTTTTCTTTAGCCTATGCTTGCAAGATCCCACATTATTTCTGCTCACACGCCATGAGAAAGACCTCAAACGTGTGCCACAACTAACTGCAAAAGAAAAGAAATAAGGTTGGCTAAATGCTCAAGACCGAGGAGAAAACAGATTTCCTGGACAACGAGTTGTATCCTCTGCAGAGAACCAGCACCTGAAATTCTCTTTGGAGAATTCCTACTTTATTCATCTCAGTAGAGGGGAAATCTGAGTTACTAGATCTTGATTCCATCCTCTTTAGGTCAAAGGTATAGGACCCAGACTTTGCTAATCAGTCTCATGAGTGCCAGACTTGGCCAGTGGCTATTTGACACAGAGAGCTGGACCAAGGAGCACACTGTGGAGGCAAGAGCAATAATGTGGTTGCAAAGTGGAGATCTGGGCCCCCCTAGCTGAGCCGTGGCCATCAGAGACGTCAGTGATAGCAGATGTCGTGAAGCAGGAAAGAACATGCATAAGCACACAACACACCTTAAAGTGTGTGCTAAGGTGTAGAGCACAGGGGTGACAACAAATGTCCTCATATTCTCATCAGATGAGATTTAGGGAGTGATTGGTCCCTTGTTCTGAAAGGCTGTTGTCTTAACCCATTCAGGGTACTGTAACAAGATACCATAGCTTGGGAGGCTTATAAACAACAGAAACTTATTTCCCACAGTCTGGAGCCTGGAGAGTCTAAGATCAAGGTGCCAGCAGATTCAGTCCCAGTGAGGGCCTGCTTCCTGATTCATAGCTGGTTGTCTCTGTGCTGTGTTCTCATATGGCAAAGGGAGCTCTTTGGGGTCTCTTTTATAAGAGCAGAATCCCTTTCATGTGGGTCCTATCTTCATGGCCTAATAACCTCTCCAAGTTCCCACCTCCAAACACCATCACATTGAGGATTAAGTCGCAAGATATGGTTTTTGGGGGGACACATTCATAGCAAATCTCGATGATTCTTTCAACTATTGATATCTTTTCTTTATTACTATTGAGATGCATTTTTCATAGATTAAAATGTGCAGAACTTATGTGTATATTTGATGAATTTTGAAAAAAGTGTACACCAATTTAATGATCCCCAATTAATAAAATATTTTCATAATTGCTTAAAGATTCTCATGTCCCTTTGTCCTCAGTACTCCCTCTTTGAGATACCTTGAGATACTGTTCTACTTTTATCCCTATAGGTTAGCCTTAGTAATTTAAACTTCATATGGGTAGAACCATATGGTATATATACTTTTATGTCTGGCTTCTTTTGTCTAATCTAATATTTTTGAGATTCATTGTGTTATGACTTGGAGGAGTAATTCATATCTATTTTATTAGTGAGAAGTACTTTTTTGTATGACTATGTTACAATTCATTTTTTCATTTTCCCACTGATGTACATTTTATGTATTTCCAGTGTGGCAATGTTATGAATTAATCCAAGATGAATATTCATATATATGTCTTTTTGTGGACCTATGCTTTCTTTTTTTTTTTTTTATAATTTTTCAAAGTTTTTTTTATTTCTTTGACACAGAGATACAGAGTACAAGTAGGCAGAGCAGCAGGCAGAAGGAGAGGGAGAAGCAGACTCTCCACTGAGCAGGGAACCAGATGGGAGGCTCAATCCCAGGACCCTGACATCATGACCTGAGCTGAAGGCAGCCGCTTAACCGACAGGTGCCCCTGTGCTTTCAGTTCTTTTGAGTAAATTCCTAGGAGCAGAATTGTTGGGCCAATATACCTTAATTAAATTTTTTTGACATGCTCATCTAGAATTGGATTCTCTTGCTTAGAGCTGGGAATTCTTATTGATTCAGAGTATTTAATGGGTTATTGTGATATTTAAGCAAGAGATCTCATAATTATTGTGGATAAAAATTTTTAATTAGTGCAACATTTTGAATGTTGAATACCAATATGATTATCTAATGGTATCAGAGTTTAAATTTCAAAAGATTTCGTTTTGTCACTATCAGTTACTTGAATTACAGAAAACATGTGAATAATAACTTTTACTTTACTGTAATAGCATAATGGCAGCCTCACATAATATAGCCTCATATAGCATAACATTTCTACAAGTCAGTAATTAAACTAGGATAAATATTAAAATTTAAGCTTAAACAAAAACAGTTGAACTTATTGGAAAGATATAGGGCTGACTCATTAAGTCAAAGAGGAAATGTGCACAGGCCCTTGTAATAGACTTGAATATGAAACTAGGACATCATCAAGAACCAAGGCACTAGTCACTCTCTCTTTCTCTCTCTGAGGTTGTGTCCTCTTTGCATGTCTTCCTAATTCTCTTCTCCAAATAGTCTTCTTCAGACCATCCATCTGCTTATGCACAGGTCATCATAGCTACTTTAAAATGTTTGTGTCTGCATTCAAATTTACATGACCTTACATATCCAATCATTGAGGGAAAAAAATATTTTTGTTGCACCAATTTCAAGTTCCTGAGAGAGAGAGAGAGAGAATCTGATTCTTTCCTCCTGAGTCTGATACGCACTGCCAGTTCAATCAGCTGTGGCATGGGATTCAGACTTAAGTGGTACTTAGGTTTGGCCCTTATGGAAGTTGGAAGTGAAGGCACTCTGTACAGAAATACAGTGGCAGGGAGGAAATGACTGGCTGGCGATGTGCTCTAAAATACATCTTTGTAAGTTTTATTCAGTTCAATTGGAATCTGGTTTGAAGTTACCAAATTCTATTTATTCAGTTCATCAGTTCTGAGTGGGAGTTTTGATCACAGGCTTTCTGAAGGAAGCAAATATTGGATGACATTTTGTCTTTGTGTCCTCTACTGTGTTCACTCAGTGCTAAGAATGCACGGGACATTCAAATACTAAAATAATTTTATGTTCCTTAGAAATGTTCCCCCATGTCTTGCATTCAAGACAGAAAAAAACATGAAGATATACATGGCATGGCCTCACGGACTCATGATTCCGTGACACATCACTGGCCTAAATAATTAATGAATTCCTGTTACATTTGAAAAGATTTTCTGGCTTTAATTCAATACCTTTTGGAGTTGTTGATTGCTTTTTTTTACAGATATAAGCCCTATAGTTACTTGATGTTTATCTTCCCAGTAGAAATTCTGTGGGGGAACACTGACTGTACTTTAATCCTGCATTCTTCTCTTTCTGAAAGTACCAATAATGAATGATCCAAGTTATACAATTAGCTCTGGAGAACGGCATGCATATTTTGTCAACTGGAAAGCAAAATATTCTTTTAAAAAATGACTATTTCAAAGTTGGTTTACAACATTAGAAAGCATACTGAGATCCTGACTTCCGGTCTTTATAATCTAATTATGGGGATAATACGAAGAGATAGTTTTTAAAAGTTATGACACAGTAAATAATAGTGTACAAAAAGTGACAAAGAAAAGTATTATTGGCTGCTGAAGCAGTGGTACAGTGAATGAGAGGTGGAAAATTTCTAAGATGAAACAATTTATTATAGATGTCTTTACTGTTACTCTTCAAGGGACTGGTAAGAAGAGTGGTGAAACATTTTTAGAACTGGACAGACAGGAGTGAGCATCAAAGAATGGAAAGAATGTTGAGGGCACCTTCATAGAAGTGAGCAGAACATTTCTCTAAGAACAATACGGAGAATAGTCAGATTGGGGCTAAGAGCAAAAGGAATGAATTCTTAAAGATAACTTGGATCCAGAATGTCAAGATATGAAAGCTTGAGTGGGCCCTAACAAAGGATTCTAGATTTTATCATTTTATAGAGTTAAGTTAAAAGGGGAATCAAAGATTGTTGAAGAGTCATCAGCACCCTTCTGTAGAGGTTTCCTTCTAAAACGTTATTTATAGAAATGTTAATAACAACTGGACTCATCAAAAATTTTCTTGCTTTAAGACAGTTGCAGCAGTAGGACATTATCCAATACATGGTTATTATAAGTGAAGTAATTATTAAGGATGGCTCTTTGCAGCATTGGAATTCTTACTGTCCTCTTTGTTCATAAATCCAAAGTATTCAAGGCCTTTGTACTGTTTCCTGTCCACATCCAGACTGACTATTCCTTGGGAGGTTTGTTGTTCTTTGTTCTCACCATCATCAAAAGCATCTTTGCCTTCTTATCCTACTTTAGTTCATTCTCGTAAACCCTGTAAAGATAGTTTAATCTAAAATGGTCTCTAGGGGCGCCTGGGTGGCTCAGTGGGTTAAACTGCTGCCTTTGGCTCAGGTCATGATCTCAGGATCCTGGGATCGAGTCCCGCATCGGGCTCTCTGCTCAGCAGGGAGCCTGCTTCCCTCTCTCTCTCTGCCTGCCTCTCCATCTACTTGTGATTTCTCTCTGTCAAATAAATACATAAAATTAAAAAAAAATTAAAATGGTCTCTAGACAACTAAATCTATTATTTAACCTTCAGAGAAAATGACAAGTAAAATCCTCATATTTTAAATGTATTATTTTATAATTGATGATACTTTACTACCCTGAATGCCATATTTTAATGTTCCACAACTTTGTTTCAAATGCAACTGGGTGATGATATGTAGAATATTATTCATACATTCAGATCATTCTTTGGGAGATGGAGTAGCATTACTACTTCAATATGATCCAAAAATAGAAGGAAATGTGAAATTAACAGGATAACGTTGATAAGTGAGGCAATTGAAACTGGGTCATATTTACAATTGTTAATGTAATAAGAATCTCATTTTGAATTTACCTTCGTCTGTATGTTGCTGAAGTTTTAGGTACAAACATATTTGGAAATCTGATGGGGCCAGCCTGATAGAATTTTATTAATGAGGAGGGAAAAATTCTCTTGTGTTTGCACCCATTATTGCAGTGTAGACATTTGAAATTGTATGTCTGAAAAGTAATGGGATGGCCTTTTGATATGGGCCACTAAAAGTCTCTTTGAGAGAAATTTCAGGTTAGGAAATTTTGAAGAAATTGCTTAGCAAAATAACATTAATTCAGAAACAAATTCTTAGTAATGATAAGGGGAAAATACAATCTTTGTAGTTATGATTTCTGTTGCTTTAACTTGGCTTTGGTCTTATCCCAACATTCATATAAGGGACTAAAAGAAAAATTTCAAAAGAGCTATTTGTAAGTGACTAAAACGTAGCATCACTTTAAAAGAGTTTAACACAAAATGGTGGGAACCTTCTCTTGTTACAGCCTGCTGACTCAACCCATCAAATTATAGTTCTACTAGACACAGCAGGGTGAGGTCATCGTACATGCCCATCAGAGTTCATCAGAGGCAGGTCTGGTTCCAGGAGGACCTGGCTCTCACCATGACTAGAGAAAGAGCACTAGCCATTAATCATGAGCCATGAAAAATAAAGCTACCCAGACAGAAAAGCACAAGAAGAGATGGCACAAAAATTGATTTGTGTACTTCACCTGGGTGTAGAGACCTTGCTTTAGAAAGCAGGCACAACAAGGATGAGTGAGAGTGAATTAACTATTAATGTGACTTCTTCTGAACCTTGAGCTCTGGAGACCCTGGAATTGTGTTTTGTATCTCATCCAAAAACACAGTGTGTCTTGATGATAATTTATCATTCTGGCCCTCTAAGATTTCTCTAGATCTCTCTCAAGGCATTCCAGGCCATGAATAAAAATACTACAGTATGAGGAAATGATAAACCACTTAAACTTTGTGCATTTTCTGGGCATCCCTTGCTATCCCATTCTCATTATCAGAAGATTCTTCTGAAAAGACTTATTTGCCCTGACTCCATTCCTTGGACAGAATTTGTATTGCATGCTGGGAAGTGGTCTCTGGGATGTATGCCTCTTCAATGGAGTCCCAAAACTACTCATTTATGGTGAAAAATATCATCTGTACTTCACCAAAACGGGGTACAGATGATATTTTTCACCATAAATGAATCTTTAGATCTTGTCTAATGGTTCCAGCAGGACAGAGCAATTACAAGTAAATTACTGAACTGAAACTATCCCTTCTCTATTTGGAGTAGATTTTCTCTTTTCAATAGGATATGTTTAAGTAGAGATGCACATGAAATGGGTGAGAATTAGCCAAAACCATTGAGCTTACACTGGTAATCAATAGGGTGACAGAGGCCCCTCTGTACTCTGGTGCTGACCATTCCCCCCTCATCTTCCATTATTCCCCTAGTCTTCATACACCCCATGGTCTTCAGATTGTGTGTTCCCAGAGACCTTTAGCTTGCTTCACCTATATGCATGTTCATTCATAATTTTCCCTTCCTTTGGTCTGAAATGTCTCCCTGCACCATCCCTTGCCAGGAATGGCCAGAAATCCCTATACCAATGGCTGTGATAGAGAGGAGAAGGCAAGGGGGTTGATGCTCAGAGATAAAGACCCTTTGCTCTTCTTTGCTCCTGCTTTTATTGGTCCTGCAGGATAATCACAAATCCTTATCACTCTTTCTCAGGCACTTGACATGTGACAAGGGGTCTTACTGGAAGTAGGAGGATCTGTTTACAGGAAAGGTAGGATATGCTTATCTGTATGTTCTAGTTCTGCTAAACATAGCCCAAGGGACAATGCATACCCCTCTTAGATTATAGATTGGCTATTTGGGTTCAGAAAGCTTCCAGGAAGGCAAACTTCCCTGGGCATTCCTACAGCAGAGTGGTCTGGCAGGCCTCGGCATCCAAAGGCCTATGCCCCTCTCTGAAACCTTCCCTGCCCCCAGTGACCTCCATGTTAAATTTTAGCAATTTATGGATGATTTCATGCTCTACATTAATCCCAACAATCCCCATCTGTTGAAATCTCTCTGGTTCTTTAATGACCAGTTAATATCTAGTCTTTCAATAGTGTCACTTAAAATCGTGTCTTATATACATAAAATATAAGACCCAAGACAATCATGGTTCCCTCTAAGGGAAATATTTACCACACTGTCAAATTAATAAGCTCAATGTTCCTTCAGTATCCTTACGTATAATTTGTTATTGCCTTTCAGTTATGGACATTTTGTCTTCTCACTAAATCTTACAGGTATAATAATAACTAATATTTATTGCATGCTTATTATATGCCAGGTACTTTGTCAAATTCTTAGAACATGTTATAACATTTACCACTGTATAAGCCCACATTTCTACTTGTAAGGACCAAACAATTAGAAGGATTGAACTAATTGCTGAAATTTCAACTCTGGGACTCAAAACTAACTCTCTTTAACTTCAAATACATGTTCTTTATCACATCATTATATGTCAAATATCACATTACTTATGTTATATACAAAGTGATAAAGTGCTCATAATAATTTCTTGAATGGAACCTCTCATTTTTAGAAAAATACTTAACTAAAAGCTCTCTCGCCAATAAACTTTTTTTTTTTAATTTTATTTATTTATTTGACAGAGAGAGATCACAAGTAGGCAGAGGCAGGCAGAGAGAGAGAGGAGGAAGCAGGCTCCCTGCTGAGCAGAAAGCCCGATGCGGGACTCGATCCCAGAACCCTGAGATCATGACCTGAGCCAAAGGCAACGGCCTAACCCACTGAGCCACCCAGGTGCCCCACCAATAAACTTTTGATGACACAAAATTTTGTTATAAAAATGAAAATAATCATAACAGAAAGCCTTCCTGTCATGCTCTAATAAGTCTACAGCAAAGAGAAATGTCTAAAAACTTCAGGGGAAAAAACCCAGTAATGAAAGTATGAAAATCTCCTTCATTGTCTTTAATTTTGCTTTTTTTTTTTTTTTTTAATGCTAGTATGTTCTGTATTGTTCAAATTGACTGTTTTTGGCAATTCATGAGTAGAATAGATATTCAGCAAGAACAACTTCATACAGGGGTTCTCCAAAAATCATAAGAAAATATTTTTAAATTTCACTGAATCTCAGTATGCACAACATATGACAATTTAGATATGGGAAGACACCAACAGTAAAGTGTTCATTTATTTCAATATTTATTTGTCAAGTTCCTACTATACAACATCCCAGTTTCTCAACCTGCCATAACGATTATTATGGAAGAGGAGCTGGGTTTATGGGGGCTCCAATTCCTGGCAACTATGATGAAGACGAAGTATAGGAAATAACTTGATTTAAAAATAGAGAAAGAACTAAATGTACTTATCCTGCTCTGCTTTGTGGAACTTATTGCCATAACCACACAAAATGTAAAGTATTCTTCTTTGGTAAAAAATGAGAATATGGCCAATTATGTCATTCAACCAACCACAGTATGGGATTATGGAATCCAGAGTGGGAGATACTTTTGCCTCTGGCCATAAGAGGATATCGTTTTGAGTTTTTCTCCATCTTTCCAAATAATTAGCTTTTCCAGGTTTTATCTCAGACCTAACTTTCAAAACAGGCTTCTCAAAGTTTTTATTTCCTCTTATTTTGATGAATACAACACAAGTTTCTTTAAAATATCATGTCTTAAAAATGAGATTTTATTATAACAATTTTAATTTTTCTCCTTTCTGAAAAATGTCTATATAGAATTATTATATTGGCCAAATATATCTTAACAATTTTAGTGAGGGCATGGGATAATACAGAAGACAAATGTCTTATAAATATTAATAAGAAACCATAAATATTCAACCCCCAAATTAATTACTAGTATTTTATGAGACTAGGTTTGAAGAAATGAAGTAAATATTATCTTAATAATACATTTTTATATCATAAAACATATATCTTTTCCTCTGTAAATTTCAAGACATGATTATGGACTGGACTTTTGCAAACATGATTATTTCTATATGAATGTTTAAAGTAATCTACTTTGTATGCATAAGCACTAGACTATTAGGCAGAATACTAATTATTGTTTCTAACCAGAAATGTTCAATACTTCTTTACTTACAAAAACTGCATATCATGAAATTTTATTACAATCTCCTGGTTTTGTTACCCTTTAATCATGTCTATAATTTAAGATCTGTGGGGGTGCCTGTGTGGCTCAGTCAGTTGCCTTCAACTCAGGGCATGATCCCAGGGTCCTGGGATCAAGCCCCGTATCAGGCCCCCTGCTCAGTGGGAAGCCTGCTTCTCCCTCTCTCACTCCCCCTGCTTGTGTTCCCTCTCTTGCTATCTCTCTCTGTGTCAAATAAATATATAAAATATTTAAAAAATAATAATAATTTAATATCTGTGGAAAGCATATTCCAACATAAATGTGTATTTTAGCAAATTCTATTTATTGCCATCCCATTTTATCAGGTAATACATACAGTGATATGATTATAGCTTTGGGGTTTTAATATTGAAATGTAAACTCTATTTATTCATTTTTTATGTATTTATTTATTCATTTATTTAACTTGCAAGTATTATTTGTGATACAGTTTTTAAGCGTTTACTAAAACCTGTTGACAATATAATTAATTAAAATTGAAAATAAGGAAATGACTATTATCAGCAGGTGGTATTTATCCCGAGGCATAAAATTTATCCATTTTGTGATTAGCCACCGGTAAACACAATATGATCTTTTTCTAAGGAAAGGTTAATGTAGCAGCAACCACCCCTACCTTTCTCTGAGAAGCACAATGGTTGATACAATCCTACATCACGCTGTTCAGCAAATGAAAGAGTCTATTTCATATGATTAAAGGGAATGAGACTCTGCTTGTTCACCATGTGTCCAGGAATGCTTAAGTATTTTTCTGAATAGGCTTGGCAAGCAGGAATATCTGGGGAAAGCTTAAGAAAAATTCATGTAAAAGAAGATGCAAAACCAAATCTTTTCTGATGATTCAAAAACCTTTGCACCAGTTGAGGATTTAGCATAAGAAATATTTTTTCTTTGGGATTTATAAGGACTGGCCTGGACAAGAGCTAGAGCAATAAGGAAGTCATATAGCACCCAACACTTAACACAAGCCTGGTTTCATGCTATAATCTGCGAGAAAATGAGCACACATAAGTTAAAGCTTTTATATTCTTTTAAAATTTGTATATTGCAAAGCCTTTATGGTCTCCTTAAGAGTTCCATACAGTGGCTGGCATCCATTTATAGTGGAAAGAAAAAACTTCTCTCAGGCAATGTTTTACTGTCTTTTTAAAGCATTGCAAGTATAAAACCCAAATGGCTTTACTGAAAACGGGAATATTTCTCTTTATTCTTGGTTGAAAAAATGAAATAAAGCTATAGGCAGCAAAGATAATCACTAAGGAATCATCAGTAAATTTAAATTATTTCAAATCAGTAAATTTAAAATTTATTATGCCATTTAAAGCACCCAGTTAATGTTTAGCCAACACACAAAATAATAATTTGTAATGGTTGCTAAAATCTGCATTTGTGTATTTTTTCATTAAAATCAATGCAAGAGGCTATATTTTAAATAGCTTCAAAGTCCTTCACCTTTTAATTAGGAGCTTATGACTCCTAGAATTTTATTATTCTTTTAGAACCCATTCTTATAATTTGAGGGAGGGTTAGAATGAAAAGTGTGGGCTGAACTACTATTTACAGGAAATATCCAAAGTAGGATTGTTATTACTTTTTCATCCTGTGTTGCTGATATCCTTAGGTGAGCTTTATTGTTATTTAAAACTACCACAGGCTGAGGGAATTTTAGGCAATTATATCTTTCCTCCAAAAGCACTTTTTTGTTTAAAATACAGAACTAAGGGAATATAGTAATGTATGAACGATCTCTCTAAAGACTCAAATATAAAATATTCATTTTCTGAGGGATAGTTCTAGTCATAGGGGAGGAAATGCCCTAAAATAAGATACACACTTTTATCCCCCTGTTCTTGGCATGTGTTACCTCTGTTCCCTAAATCTTCCTGATACTATAGCTTAGAGTGAATTGCTGTTCATTCTACTGCACACCAACCAAACTGCTACTCTAACTTTGCTTTTCTTTTTAAATTGCCTTTATTACTTCATTATTTTCACACAAGAAAAAGAATATGTAATATTAATTTAAAGTATAAAGAATAAAAAAATAACCTATGGATCTACTCCCTATATTTAGCAGTGAAGTAACATAACCATGAAGCTTCTTTTTGGTTGTCAGTAATATCTTTTCTTTTCCCATAGAAGTATTAATACAATTTAAATTTAGTGTTACTCATTTCTATTTTCACTGCATATTTGCCACATATATATGTCCATGAAATATATGCAGTTTAATATGTAGGTTTGTAGACTTTATATAAATGATACCATACTGTATTTATTCTATAATAGGATGTTTTTGTGATTTAGCCATGGTTATTGTTGAAGGGCTGATGTTTCATTTTTACCATCGTGTATTATTCTTTTAGATTATTCTAATGCAAAGTATTTACTTATTTTCCTCGTGATAGTAATTTGGATTATTTCTAGTTATTTTGCTATTAAATATTAAACTCCAATAAACATTCTTTTTTCCCCAATAAACATTCTTGATGATATCTCTTGATATACATGACAGCAGTTTCTAGGATCCTGTAGAGGCCAAAATACTGTAGAGTATTTTAACTCTACAAGAGAATGCCACCTTGAATTTTTGAAGTTTATGCACAAAGTTTCATAGTCACTAGCAGTATATAAGTGATTCCCTTAGTCCACATTTTTGTAAACCATGATTATTTGGGAAAACTACACAAAGATCCCTGTCGAAAATTTAATTTAAGATCATTTGATATTTTGATCAATTTCAAAATGGCTATCTTTAGGATAGTGGTCATCTTGTCCATATATACGATTTGTCTTTACTTATTTTGGTCTAACTTAATTTCTATAAGCATAGCTTGGCAGTAAATGCCTACCAAGATTTTTAGCTTGTTGGTATAGATAAATGCAATTGGTATTTGCATATTGACTTTAAATACAGCCGTTTGAATTGTCTGAGGAATTATAATAACTTTATTTCTAAATTCTTGTGTTGTCCTGTATAAGCAATAATTTGTGACTAATACAGTTGTGAGAAGATTTTCCCAAATCATATTCCGAAAAGGCTTTAATACCCTGACTAAATAAAATAATTTACTCAACTTTATATAAAAAATAAACAACCCAATGAAAGAATGAAAAGACGACTTAAATATAAGATATCCAGTTGGCCAACAGATACATGAAAAGATGCTCAACATCACTTATGATCAGAGAAACGCAAATTAAAACCACAATGAAACATCACCTCATAGTAGTCATATTGGCTATTATAAAAAAGACAAAAAATAACAAAAAATAAAAGAGACATAAGTATCCCTATGTTTACTGTAGCATATTTATAATAGTCAAGACATGGAAGCAACATAAATGTTCACTGACAGATGAATGAATAAAGAACATGTGACAAACACAAACAAACACACATAACACACATAATGGACTAACATTCAGCCATCAAAAAATACAAAATTTTATAATATGTAATAACATGGATAGATCTAGAAGGTATGTATTATGGTAAGCAAAATAAGTCAGACAAAGACAGATAAAGACCAAATGTTTTCACTTACAGGTGAAATCTAAAAAACAAAACAAATCAAAACAGAAACAGATTCAGATTCAGAGACAGAGGAAACAAGCTGTTGCTTACCAGATTGGGGAGGGGTTAGACAGTGGGCAAAATAGGTGAGGGAAATTAACAGGTACAAACATCCAGTTATAAAATAAACAAGTCATAAGGATACAAGGAGCATAGGGAATTTAGTCTATAATATTGTAGTAAATTTGTATGGTGTCTGGTGGTAAGTAGATTCATTATGTAATAGATTATATTATGTAATATATAAAAATATTGAATCACTATCATGAACAGCTAGTTGTATACCTTAATAGCCACCCCCACTCCCCATACACATACCCAGGCCAGTACCATCCAATTTATGTAACAATTTAGGCTAAACCTTAGTCACCACCTAAGTACTCATCACACAACCTTTCCTGCTCCAAGAAAGAAAACTGTAATATTATGCTAAAAGTAAATCCTCAGCATCATGTACAGACATCATAGTGTCTGACATTTACTGAATGAATATGGGAATTAAGACAGTGGAAGTCAGACTGAATAGAAACCCTTCTATTATGTGGTTTTACCAAATATAGAAAGTTTGTAGAGGAAGTTCCATATTGTCAACCAATGTAATAAATTCGGCACCATTATTTTTGTTAAGATATTAATTGGAATACACACTTCTTTATCTATAGTTTTCTTTTTCTTAATCTATAATTTTCATGTCCTTTTTTCTCCTTGACTTTTTGCCCTGAATAGGATCTTTAATAAATGGTAATTAGAACTGGTAGAATAGGCATGCGCTCTTGATCTTAGAAAGAAGATTTGGCAGTTTTAGTGTTAGGTATGATGTTAGTTGCAACTTTTTTTTTTTTTTTTTTTTTTTAAGATAACCTTTGTTAGGTTGAGGAAGTACCCCTCTCCTAGATTCCTAGTTTTCTGAGATTTTTCTTTAAAGATTTAATTTTTTTTTTTAAACTTGAGAGAGAGAGCGAGCAAGTAGAAGGAACAGCAGGAGGTTAGGGAGAGAGAAACCTCAGGCAGACTGCCTGCTGATCACAGAGCCAATGAGATGCAGGGCTCAATCCCAGGACCCTGAGATCTTGATCTGAACTGAAATCAAGAGCTGTATACCCAGCTAACTGAGTCACAAAGGTGGCCCTTCTTAGATTATTTAAAAAATCATAATTCATTGTTGAATATTTTCAAATGTTTTTTTCTTCATCTATTGAGATGATCACATAGTTTTCTTCTTTATTTGTTAAAATGGTAAGTTTCATTGATTAATTTTTGAATACTAAACTAGTCTTGCTTTTCTGGGATAAATCGTACATGACTATGTGTGGCATCTTTTTTATATTTGTTGGATTCAATTTGTTAGTATTTTATGAATAATTTTTTTCTTTCTGTTTTTATGAGGGATATTAGAATATAGTTTACTTTTCTCATTACGTTGTTTCCTCATTTTGGTATCTGAATGATAATGGTCTAATAAGTTCCTAAATGTTTTCTCTTTCTCTATTTTCTGACAGGGTTTGCACAGAATCAGTATTATTTCTTCCTTAAATGTTTGGTGGTGTTATTAGGAGAAAATCTTCACACCTGAAGCTTCCTATAAGACAGTTTTTAATAAAATTCAACTGCTGTAATTTATTTCAGGCTTTTTACATTTCTGTTTATCTGTTTTAGTAATTCATGCCTTTCAAGTAATTTGTCCATTTTATCTAATTTGTAGAATGATAGAACCCTATTAAATATCCTAACCTTGAAACATCACTGACTTTAAATTTTAAGTCTTCTGATGGTGACACTCTGTGTAATTTCCCAATGACAGAATGATTTCCCCCTAACATAAATTGTCATTTTATGCAATATTGTCATGCTCCTTTTATTTATTTATTTATTTATCATTCTTTTTGATAACCTATATTCTTTTCCTTAGCCATCTATCACATTCCCATGCATCTTTTAAGACTATTCTGAAATTTTCCTTCTTGTTAAAGATTCACTGGTTCTAATTAATACTGGTCCTACTTATGCCCAACATTCCATGTAATGGTGTCACCTCCCCTTAATGCCTCATTTCATTATTCAATTATTTATTAAAAATTATTAAATATTATATGCTAATAATTATCCTCAGTGTTGAATGTATAGTGAGATATTAAACAGATTATGCCTAAAAACTATAGCATTCACTAAATAAGTTAGATAAGCAAGTAAATAACAAATTCACTGCAGAGAAGAAATCTGTACTAGGAATTTGAAGTATCATATCAGACCTGAAAACACCCAGGTAAATGTACATTTTATTTTAACAAGAGGACAGTATACACAAATAATGGAATATTTGGGAAATATGGAGAAGAAAACTGTGGGGAGGATTTAAAAAATGAAGTTGGAAAGTAAGCAGGGCACTACTTAAGTTCTTAATAGTATTGGGTGATGGAATTTGTTTTACCTACTTGAAGCACTAGGAGATGGTGTATTGGACAAGCTATATAAAACCTTCCATTTGCTACTTAAAACCTAGACCAAGAATGTGGTATTAATAGTGACAATGTAAAAACACAAAAAAGTACAGTTAGGTAAACAGTCTAAGTTATGAACAGTTTATCATTTTACTAAAAGGATCCTCACCCCACGACAGGAGAAAATTAATCGAAGAAACTATTTATTTCATTGAATTATCTCTTGGTGATTTGATTTCTATCCTACAGAACTATCACACATACATATTCATTTGGCTGTCTTTAAAGCCATTGTTTCAAATTTTCTTTAGAGGATTTGGGAATGAAAGGTTGAACAAGAAATTCATGAAGAAATTTTTACAAATATCAGGACTCATATACTTCAGATAGATATGTTAAATAATATAGAGAGATCATATACAAATAAAGCAATATACAAAGGTCATTGTGGGATAATAAAATTCTACAGTCTTAAGTGATTTGACATAGTTATTCTTTCTACATTTATCTTTTTATTCTATAAACACAGCTGTTATACAATGTAAATCTTCAAAAAATGTCTAAATCAGTCTCTTATTGTTAAATCGGTATGTATTGGGAATATACGTCTAATTCCAAAGAACTTGGCTTCCTGGGTAGCCCAGTTGGTTGAGCGACTGCCTTCAGAGCAGGTCATTATCATGGGGTCCTGGGATTGAGTCCTGTATCGGCCTCCCTACTTAGCTGGGAGCCTGCTTTTCCTTCTCCCTCTGTCCCTCCCCCTGATTGTACTCTCCCTCTCGCTTGCTCTCTGTCAAATAAATAAATAAAATCTTTTAAAAAATAATAAATAAATAAATTCCAGAGAAATTAAGATAAGTGAATAGCTATTTAACACAACCTATACTTCACCTTAAAATTGTACCATTTGGCCCCATAACATTTGATGGTCAATGTGAAATTTAATATGTTATCATATACTATCTTTATTGTTAGTATTGTGTAAATATGTTAGCTCAATTAGGACGAATGCCTTATTTTCTAGTCAGTGGCTGCATTTTGCTCATTTTTGTACACATCATAATATCTGACACAATGTTATCATCAGAGAAGATCTTTGATTATCTTTTTTTTTAAGATTTTATTTATTTATTTGACAGAGATCACAAGTAGGCTGAGAAGCAGGCAGAGAGAAAGGAGGGGAGAAGGCCCCCCGCTGAGCAGAGAGCCCAATGTGGGGCTCGATCCCAGGATCCTAGGATCATGACCTGAGCTGAAGACAGAGGTTTAACCCACTGAGCCACCCAGGCGCCCCTGATTATCTCTTTTGGTTTAAATAAACAAAGGAGATATTGTTATTTCTCACCAATATTTATCTTTTTGTTTTGTTTTGTCTTCGAGTTAAGCAGGTAACTCTACTTCTGAGCTTTCATTTAGCTGGGACCATGTGACCATGTCTGGTCTGTAGGTAATAAGCATTTGTGACATGTTTCATTCCTTGTCTTAAGCATTTAATTCCAGAACAACACATTTCTCTATTGTTTCTTTTCATACAGAATAACAGAAATAACATATTGCTGATGGGTAAGCTAAAAGATGAAACAGCTTCTGTTGGTCTGAGTCCTTAAATGTCTGTGTGGAGTGGAACCTCCATCTGGGATACACTGTAACAAAACATTTGTGTTTTTCTTAAGGCACAGAGATGTTTTAAAATGTGTGTCACTGCAGTAAAGCAAACTTCATCATAACAAATTTATATCTTTATTCTTAAGGGACAAAAATTATTTGTATAAATATTAATGTTATCTTCTCATTGCTTTTTCTTACTGGGGAATTGCTCACATGGAAAAAAAAATCAACAGTCCTAATGAGTCATATATAAACAACCATACATTTGCTCTTCAAAGTATCCATTGTTCTATGTAGGATGGATACTAAAAAGTGATTTTACTTCAGATACTGAAGAATACTTCAGAGGTCCTCATAATAGATGCTCAATAAATTCTTGATTAAAAGACACGTCATATCTTTGGGGTTTTACAAAAATATCATGAAGACCATAAATACATGAATTTGTAGCAATCTTGAACCAGATACATATTGCTTTCATGTATTTTTGCCCAAAATTAGACAAAATGTTCAGTATTCTGTCAGAGATTTTTAAATCAATCTTTCCCAAACCCATTAAATAAAGATCTCTCAACATGCTGTCCTTCAGTGGTTCATTTTAAATTGAACCTGTAATGGATTTCTAGCTAGTTTGTATTACAGGTTTTTCTCTACAGCAAATCAGGATGATATACCAATGAATGGGTGATAAGAGAGGAGAGTTGTGTGAGTCTGTTCTTTTCATTATCATCTTACCGCATGCTTAGTCTATTTGTTATAACATTTCTGTCTCTTATTCCTTTCTAACCTTATAAGGCCATGTCTTAAGACATTTGGGGAAAATGCATAAAGAATTGTGGAAACATAAGAAAACTTATTTTCCTGATATTTAAGCCTCCAGATTCAGTAGTCAAACTAGGCTAGATTCCTATGAGTCCCTTACAATTTTTCAAACTGCTCCAGCAATTGTTTGCTTTCTTTTTCTTCCTAAAAGCTATAATTAATAACCATTTCCTGAGGGTATGCACTCTGTGAATTCAAGATAGGACAGTTGTGCTTATCAACTTAACTATTTCCTTCTTTGGAAAGCGAAGAGAGGACTTTCTATGTGTGATGTAAGAAAACAAGTAGAATTTTTAAAGTTTCCGTTTGTAAGACATGTGTCATTGTGTACACAATGGTTTCATTTTACAATCTCAACTTCCTTTTAAAATATTTCTTGGTTTCATATCCCTGTCCATATACACCCACCCACCCCACTTTCATTTTTTAATTCTTAAAGGTAGAATTTATCACTCTGATTCTTAGGTCAGCAGGCTCCTTGCTCAACAAGGCTTCAATAGTTCAATAGTCCTGAGGGTACAATTAGAAAGAAACAAGAAACTCATCATTTATATGTCAGGGAACAAGCCAGATGGGCAACTCACATCATATCCATTTTCAGTCCTCATGGGACAAACTACCATGGGACACAGATTTCTAATATTTACTGGGTGAGGAAATCCTATAATATGAAAAAAGGGGTATTGACAGACACTTGAAAGTAGTTGTTCTTTTAATATCTGTTGTTTGAGAAAGTCCTTAGTAACATAAATCTTCCAATAACACTTGGATGCTATTGCTACATTGTGCTGTGGTTAAAAAGAAAAAAAAAACTCTATCTATATATCTATATCCATATCTATATCTATATATCTATATCTATATCATCTATCTGTATATATATCCTCCAACTGTATCTATATATCTGTAACCATATATCTAAGTGACTTAATGAAAAGTAGTTTAGTTCTCACTCACATTATAGACTGGTGGCTATGGTTTGGTTACAAAACTACCTCATGTGTTTCCTAATACCAGCATTTCAGCTACTACGCAGACCCCATCAGAGACAGGCTGTTCCTGTGTCAGAGAGAAAAGAGAAACAGAATGGGTAAAGCATGCAATAGCTCTTTTTTTTTTTTTTAAAGATTTTATTTATTTATTTGACAGAGAGAGATTACAAGTAGGCAGAGAGAGAGAGGAGGAAGCAGGCTCCCTGCAGAGCAGAGAGCCCGATGCGGGACGCGATTGCAGGACCCCGAAGGCAGCCAAAGGCAGCGGCTTAACCCACTGTGCCACCCAGGTGCCCGCATGCAATAGCTCTTAAGAGGAAGAGATTTTCAACATTTCCATTCACAGTACATTGGCCAAAGCAAATCATATGGCCAAACCAGAGAGTAGGTCAGGAAAATATTCTCCCTCTCCAAAAAGTACTCCAAATCACACAATATGGTAGATTGCCTATGTACATACAAGAATTATTGAATATAATTCTTCCTGTATCCACAGTTCTTGGAATGTGACTTTCTAGATTCTCCCTTCAGGACACGGGAACTATTTCACCACCTGTAAATAGGGGCCGGCCTTGTGATTGACTTTAGACCACAGATAGTGATATAAGTGCTGGTACTCCACTTCTGAACACAGAATTTAGGAGTTTTCAAATTTTTACTCTCTCTGCTGGATCCCTGTGGAATCCTGAGAAGAGAAGTTCACTCAACTGAGGAAATCCTAGACAAGTCAGGCACAGCCTGCTCCTCAATTCCCTAAAAATACATTACTGATCCTCACAGAGACCAACTAAGGTTGGTCCTGACCAGACACCTCATCTGGGAAACTAATAAACTAATAGGTAATTAAAAAAAAAAAAGTCCCTGTCTTCTGACATTATGTTTTAAGTCATTTTGTTACATTTACTGAAGCAGTATCATGTCAATAGATAACTGAAACACATGGCAATTAGCAAGGTATAAAATCTTACAGACAAAGGATAGTGATGAATGATTCAGAAAAGTATATATGTTTAATTTTATACATCTTTTAAGTGAATTCCATTTTGTCTAAAAGATAGAAATAAGAGAATATAGTAAATATGCCATTATTCAGACTGAAATGGCTTAGAACTTTCGAGATTCATGAACTTCTTAAAAAACTGTTAACTCTTAACCACTTCAAGAGTTCCAGATCAACAAGTTGGCAACTTAGAGAATTTCCATAGAAGAGACTCCAAATTTAGAAAATGCATCAAGCAACAGATGCTCTTTTCTGCTATTTTCTTCTGGGAGAATTCAACATTCACATTTTTTGGTAAGACATGTAAGAATAAATAATGTGTCTTTGGTTAAGTATAAAGAATAATAATTTTTCATAATAACTTCATGAACTTGCCACTTCATTGTTATTTTTTGTTCTTTGATCTTGTATCTCAGGATTTTTTTTAACATTTCATACTATATTCTATTTCCTAAATGTTTCCATTCCACTTACTTCCTTATACTCTATCTTCTTTTCTCTTTTTCTCTGTTTTCAATAGACTAAGTCTAATTAAATCATGCTTTTTATTTTTCTGGCTGCAAAATAATGCATTCCTAAAAACTGATCTGCTGTCCATAGTTTGCCTTTGGTTTCCTCTCATGGAGTCAGTTTTTGTTTTTTTTTCCCTTAGTATTTCAACTTTCACCTCATTAAGGAATAATTCCCAGTGTATATTTCTGTGGCTGACCAATTTCTTCTGTTAAGTCATATTTTCAGCCACTTGATGGTATTTAACATAAATTTTTATCCTAAAATTTCATTACCTCTTGTCAACCAATTTGGAAATATCACTTATCCTTGGCAAATTAGAAATATCACTTTATCTTTCCTCTAACTTATTCTCTTATTCCCAAGTCACTAAGGCCCACTTAAATTCTTATAACTACTTCTTCCTCTGTGCACTATCAACACTACAATCTATGCATTTATCAGTTAATACCTTGAATGACCTTTTTCATTTTGGGCTTGTCCAATGTAATCTGCCAAGCACATTAATGCTGGAGTAATTTTCCCAAAACACGACGATAATCAGGACAGCCTCATTTCAAGGCTTTTTAAAGTTTTTATTTAAATTCCAGTTAGCTAACACATAGAGTAATATGCGTTTCAGGTATACAATTTAGTGATTCCCCCCTTTACATACAACACCTGGTGCTCATCACAACAGGTGCACTACTTAATCTTCATCACTATTTTACCCCCCACCCACCACCCACCTCCCCTCTGGTAACCATCAGTTTGTTCTCTATAGTTCATTCTGTTTCTTGGTTTCTCTCTCTCTATTTCCCCCCCCTTCGCTAATTTGTTTGGTTTCTTAAATCTCATATATGAATGAAATCATATAGTATTGGTCTTTCTCTGACTTATTTTGCTTAGCATAATACTCTCTAGCTCCATCCATGTCACTGAAAATGGCAAGATTTCATTCTTTGTTATGGCTGAGAAATATTCCATTGTATATATATGCCAGATCTTTATCCATTCATCAGTTGGTAGACACTTGGGCTGTTTCCATAGTTTAGCTATTATAAATAATGCTGGTATACACACTAGGGTGCCATGTGTCCCTTTGAATTAATATTCTTGTATTATTGGGGCAAATACTTAGTAGTGCAATTGCTGGATCATAGGGTAGTTCTATTTTTAACTTTTTGAGGAACTTCCATACTATTATCTAGAGTGGTTTGCATTCCCATCAACAGTGCAGAAGGGTTCCCCTCTCTCCACATCCTTGGCAATACCTGTTGTTTCTTGTGTTGTTGATTTTAGCCATTCTTTTAGGTGTGAGGTGATATCAAAATTTCTTAATTGCTCTCTAATGATAATAGGATATAGTCCACATTTCTTTATGTAGCATGCTGAAACTTCAGAAGTCAAAACCTAACCTAACCTTTCATTCTTATTCTCATCTCCCCGAAACCAAATATTCACTCTATGTAGCATAATAGGTATCTCTCTTTTATATTTGTGCACAGGCTTTACTACATTCTCTTTTTAAGTGTTTTCTGCAACAGTCCAGATCTTACCAATTCTCAGGATATATCTCCAGGATTCCCTAAAACAGGAAGACTTTTTGAGCTACCATAGGATAGCTTATTCTTCTCACAAACTGTTATAAATTGGTTTTCAGTACAATCTTGCATCTTAAGCATAGTTGTAATTATCATAAATACATCAGCGACTGCAGAGTCTATTTTTTAGTTTTAATTTCCCTTCATAACATGAGACGTGTGTATACAAATGTTTTCTTGATACCTCCACAGAAGGGCCTTCATGATTTATTGTCACTAAGAACTTGCTGTAAAACATGGTAAATCTACCAAATGATAAATCTACTAGCACTTTCTTTGCAGCAAACTAATAAGTCTATTGATTGAATGACCGAGTACTTGCTTGGTCACTGAAGACCAAGGGATTAAGGGAGAACTCATAAAATAAAACAGTCCACGCATGCTATGTCTTCATTCTGGGATTTTAGGCCTGGGTGTGTCTCTGTCTCCCTCATTAAAAGATTACTGAAGTGTGAGAGTGAGACTTAAATGTATTTCTGTTTCTTAGAGCAGTGTCCAATAGAAATACAATGTGATGTACATAACAATTTTAAAATTTCTGAGATGCTACATTCACAGAAATAAAAGTAAAAGATACAATTAATACAAATATCATTTTATTTAACCTAATAAATCTGAAATGTTATCACTTAAACATGTACCTATTAAGGTAATCTTAAGATTAAGATTTTTTACATTATTTCTTCTATATTATGCCCTTCAAATCTGATGTATATTGTACATCAATAGCATGTAAATTCAGACACTAAATGTTCATTAGAAATATTTGTATTTAATAAACTTTATATCAAAGAAGATTCATATGGCTATGTTCTGAACAAACTTAAATTTTCCAGAAACTGAGTCGAATACCAAACTTATATTTATTTAAAATTCATATCTGCATTGCAAAACTGGTTCATCTGTTTATAAGAATTGACTTGAATGTGAAACAAAATCATTTCAGTTTCAAAACTACATCTGTCCAAGTTACATGAAGTCACTGTGTTGTATCAAATCAGCAATATTAAGATTAAATTTAAAGGGACCTTATGTGAATTGAAAAGCAACTCGAAATTTATTTATGTCAACAAGTGGTTCTTCGATGTTTTCTTATAGTTATAGTTCACAATGAAAAATTAGTATTTTTTTCATAATAAATCATGTTATAAAATGTATAAAGTTATTATTATTTTGAACTATTATAAAGTTTCACTTCAGCATAAATTCAGTTGCCAGGGAGGGGTCAAGATGGTGGAGGACTAGCAGGAGTTCAGCTAAATAGTTGTCAAACCATTCTGAACATCTACAAATCCAAAAGGAGAGTGAAGAGAAGAAAAGCAGCAATTCTAGAAACAGAAAGCTGACCACCTTCTGAAAGGAAGGACCTGTGGAGAAGGGAATCCAAAGCAATGGGAAGATAGACTGCAGGGAGAGAGGGCAGCTCCCAGCAAGAGGTGGAGCAACAGAGCACAAAATCAGAACTTTTCTTATTTTTAATATTTGTATTTATTTATTTGACAGACAGAGATCACAAGGAGGCAGAGAGGCAGGCAGAGAGAGAGAGGAAGGGAAGCAGACTCCCTGCCAAGCAGAGAACCCAATGCGGGGCTTGATCCCAGGACCCTGGGATCATTACCTGAGCCAAAGGCAGAGGCTTGAACCCACTGAGCCATCCAGGTGACCCACAAAATCAGAATGTTTAAAAGTCTGCTCCACTGAGGGACATTGCTCCAGAGCCTAAGCAGGTATGGAGCCCTCTCAGGGACAGTGTGGTCTCAGGTCCTGCAGGGTCACAGAAGAATCAGAAGTGTCTGAATGGAGCAGAGCTCACAGGTATTAGGGCGGGAAAGCTGGCTACAGAGACAGAGCAGAGGAGTGAGCTCTCAGCTTGGGGTTACCTTAAACTGTGATCTGTGGCACAGTCAGACCACTGCTCTTTGAGCAGGGACCCCACACGTGGCAGATCCGGGGAGACCCCTGGAAGAGCAGCAGGGATCTGCTGGGTTTGGGGACTCCTAATGGGAGTGTATGCCTGAGACAGAAACACTCGGTCACAGGCCAGGTGAGCTCAGAGTGTGGTTGGAGACCAGGAAGACAGGAGTGATTGAGAGCTTTTCTCTGAGGGTACACTAAGGAATGGGGCCCCAAGGTCTCAGCTCCTTCAGGGCAGAGATTGGGAGGCCTCCATTTTCATTTCTGTCCTCCAGAGCTCTAGGAAAAGCATTCAGGGAACAAAAACTCCCCAGAGCGAACCCAAGCAGATTACTTAGTCCAGCCCCTGGCAATGGCAGCACAATTCCACCTCGGGCAAAGACATGTGAGAATCACTACAACAGGCCCCTCCCCCAGAGGATCAGCAAGAAATCCATCCAAGACCAAGTCCACTTACCAAGGAGAACACTGAAATTCCAGAGGAGAGGAAAGCAAATCATGGAATTCATGGCTTTCTCCACACGATCCTTTAGTCTTGCAATGTAAATTAAATTTTCTTAATTTTATTTTTTTCTCATTCTATTTTTTTAAACTTTTACTCTTTCTTCTTTTAACGTTTTTTAACTAGTTTATCTTAACAATATCTTTCTTAAAAAATCTTTTTGAAACTTTATTATTATAATCATATTTTATCCTTCATTGTATCTAACTTTATCTTTTGTATACACATAGGGCTTTTCCTTCTAAAAAATTCTGGGATACAACTTCTAATAGATCAAAATATACCCTAAATCTAGCACAGGATTTGTTCTAATCTCCAGCCTGAGCAAACTCTCTCCACTTTCTTTTTCTTTCTTTTCCCAACCAACTTACTTTATCAACTCCATTTTTAGAAAATTTTTTTGAAATTTTCATCTTTACAGTCAAAATCCATCCCCTCATTGTGTTTACCCTTATTTTTGTATATTTATACATAAATTTTTCTCTTTTTTTAATTTTGGGAGGTAGTTTCTCCTGAGAGACCAAAATACTCTTAAAATCAAGTGGCTAGCTCTGTTCTATTCACCAGTCTAATATGTACATTTTCTTTTTTCTTTCTTTTTAATTTTTTTTTTTTGAACTTCTTTTTACCCTTCTTCTTCTCCCCACAATTTGGGGTCTATTCTGATTGGGTTAACACATATTTTTCTGGGGACTTTGCCACCCTTTTAATTTTATTCTCTCCTTCATATATTCTTATCTGGATAAAATGACAAGGCGAAAAAAGTCACCACAAAAAAAAAGAGCGAGAGGCAGTACCAAAGGCTAGGGAGCTAATCAATACAGACATTGATAATATGTCAGATCTAGAGTTCAGAATGATGATTCTTAAGGTTCTAGCTGGGCTCCAAGAAGGCATGGAAGATATTAGAGAAACCGTGTCTGGAGAAATAAAAGCCCTTTCTGGAGAAATAAAAGAACTAAAATCTAACCAAGCTGAAGTCAAAAACGTTATTAATGAGGTGCAATAAAAAATGGAGGTTCTTACTGCTAGGATAAATGAGGCACAAGAGAGAATTAGTGATATAGAATACCAAATGATGGATAATAAACAAGCTGAGCAAAAGAGAGACAAACAACTATTGAACCAGGAGGGGAGAATTTGAGAGAAAAGTGATACCATAAGATAAATCAATATTAGAATAACTGGGATTCCAGAAAAAGGAGAGAGAGGTGGAGAAGGTATATTGGAGAGAATTATTGTAGAGAATTTCCCTAATATGGCAAAGGGAACAAGAATCAAAATCCAGGAGGCACCAAGAACTCCCCCTCAAAATCAGTAAGAATAGGTCCACATCCCATCATCTAATAGCAAAACTTACAAGTCTTAGTGACAAAGAGAAGATCCTGAAAGTGGCTCAGGACAAGAAGTCTGTAACATACAATGGTAAAAATATTAGATTGGTAGCAGACTTTATCCACAGAGACCTGGCAGGCAGAAAGAACTGGCATGATATATTCAGAACACTAAACGAGAAAAACATGTGGCCAAGAATACTATATACAGCTAGGTTATTAATGAAAATAGATAAAAAGCTTCCAAGACAAACAAAAACTAAAAGTTTCTAAACACCAAACCAGCTTGACAGAAAATATTGAAAGGGGTCCTCTAAGTAAAGAGAAAGCCTAATAGTAGACCAGAAAGGAACAGAGACAATATACAGTAACAATATACAATAACATTTTATTGAAGGCAATAAAATGGCACTAAATTCATATCTTCCAATAGTCACACTGAATGTAAATGGGCTAAATGCCCCAATCAAAAGACACAGGGTATCAGAATGGATAAAAAAAAAAAAAAAAAAAAACCATCAATATGGTGTCTACAAGAAACTCATTTTAAACCCAAAGACACCTGAAGATTTAAGATTTTATTTATTTATTTGACAGACAAATATCACAAGTAGGTAGAGGGCAGGCAGAGAGAGAGGGGAGGAAGCAGGCTCCATGCAGAGCAAAGAGCCCGATGCGGGGCCCGATCCCAGGACCCTGGGATCATGACCTGAGCCGAAGGCAGAGGCTTTAACCCACTGAGCCACTCAGGCGCCCCACACCTGAAGATTTAAAGGGAGGGGGTGGAAAAGAGTTTACCATGCTAATGGACATCAAAAGAAAGCTGGGATGGCAATTCTTATATCAGATAAATTAGATTTTAAGCCAAAGACTATAATAAGAAATGAGGAAGCACACTATATCATACTCAAAGGGTCTGTCCAACAAGAATATCTAACAATTTTAAATATCTATGCCCCTAAAATGGGAACAGCCAACTATATAAACCAATTAATAACAAAATAAAAAAACACATCAACATTAATACAATAATAGTAGAGGACTTTAACAACACCCTCACTGAAATGGACAGATCATCCAAGTAAAAGATCAACAAGTAAATAAAGACCTTAAAAGACACACTGGACTAGATGGACATCATAGATATATTCAGAACATTCCATCCCAAAGCAATAGAATACATTCTTCTCTTGTGCACCTGGAACAGTCTCCAGAAAAATCACATCCTGGGTCACAAATCAGGTCTCAACTGTTATCAAAAGATTGGGATCATTCCCTGCATATTTTCAGACCACAATGCTCTAGAGCTAGAACACAATTACAAATTTGGAAAGAACTCAAACATGGAGGCTAAAGCACATCCTACTAAAGAATGAATGGGCCAACCAGGAAATTAAAGAAGAATTGAAAAAAAAAATTCATGAAAACAAATGAAAATGAAAACACAACTGTTCAAAATCTGTGGGACCCAGCAAAGGTGGTCCTAAGAGGAAAGTATATAGCCAAGCAAGCCTTTCTCAAGAAACAAGAAAGGTCTCAGGTACACAACCCAATCCTACATTAAAGGAGCTGGATAAAGAACAGCAAATAAAGCATAAACACAGAAGGAGAAGATAATCAATAAAGATTAGAACAGAAATCAATGAAATAGAAACCAAAAGAAGAGTAGAACAGATAAATGAAACTAGGAGCTGGTTCTTTGAAGGGATTAATAAGATTGATAAACCCCTGGCCAGACTTATCAAAAAGAAAAGAGAAAGGACCCAGATAAATCATGAATGAAAGGAAAGAGATCACAACCAACACCAAAGGAGAAATACAATTATAAGAACATATTATGAGCAACTATATGCCAGCAAATTTGACCATTTAGAAGAAATGGATACGTTTCTAGAGACATGTAAACTACCACAACTGAACCAGGAAGAAATAGAAAGCCTGAACAGACCCATAACCAGTAAGGAGATTGAAACAATCATTAAAAATCTCCAAACAAAAAGCCAGACAGCTTCCCCGGGGAATTCTACCAAACATGTAAAGAAGAACTAATTCCTATTCTCCTGAAACTGTTCCAAAAAATAGAAATGGAAGGAAACTTCCAAACTCATTTTATGAGTCCACCATTACCTTGATCCGAAAATCAGACAAAGACCCCATCTAAAAAGAGAATTACAGATCAACATCTTTGATGAACACAGATACGAAAATTCTCACCAAAATACTAGCCAATTGGATCCAACAGTCCATTAAAAGGAATATTTGCCATGACCAAGTGGAATTTCTTCCTGGGCTACAAAGTTGGTTCAACATACATAAATTAATCAGTGTGATACAACACATTAATAAAAGAAAGAACAAGAACCATTTGATACTCTCAATAGATGCTGAAAAAGCATTTGACAAAGTACGGCATCCTTTCTTGATCAAAACTCCTTAAAGTGTAGGGATAGAGAGTATATATCTCAATATCATCAGACATCTATTAAAAACCCACCACAAATATCATTTTCAATGGAGAAAAACTGAGAGCTTTTCTGTTAAGGTCAGGAACATGGCAGGGATGTCCATTATCACCACTGCTATTCAACATAGTACTAGAAGTCCTAGCCTCAGCAATCAGACAACAAAAAGAAATTAAAGACAACCAAACTGGCAAAGAAGAAGTCAAACTATCACTCTTTGCAGATGATAGGATACTTTATGTGGAAAACCCAAAAGACTCTACTCCAAATCTGCTAGAACTTGTACAGGAATTCAATAAAGTGTCAGGATATAAAATCAATGCACAGAAATCGCTTGCATTTCTATACACTAACAGCAAGACAGAAGAAAGAGAAATTAAGGAGTCAATCCCATTTACAATTGCACCCAAAACCATAAGATGCCTAGAAATAAACCTAACCAAAGAGGCAAAGAATCTGTACTCAGAAAATTATAAAGTACTCATGAAAGAAATTGAAAAAGACACAAAGAAATGGAAAAGTGTTCCATGCTCCTGGGTTGGAAGAACAAATACTGTGAAAATGTCTCTGCTACCTAAAGCAATCTATACATTTAACACAATCCCTCTCAAAATACCATTCATTTTTTTTTCAAAGAAATGGAACAAATAATCTTAAAATTTATATTGAACCAGAAAAGACTTTGAAAAGCCAGAGGAATGTTGAAAAAGAAAATCAAAGTTGGTGGCATCATAATTCCAGACTTCAAGATCTATTACAAAGCTGTCATCAAAACAGTATGGTACTGGCACAGAAACAGACACAGTGTAGAGAGCCGAGAATAGAGAGCCGAGAAATCGACCCTCAATTCTGTGGTCAACTAATCTTTGACAAAGCAGGAAAGAATGTCCGATGGAAAAAAGACAGTGTTGGGGCACCTGGGTGCCTCAGTGGGTTAAGCCTCTGCCTTCAGCTCAGATCATCATCTCAGGGTCCTGGGATTAAACCCCGAATAAGGCTTTCTGCTCAGGTGGGAGCCTGCTTCCCCTCCCCACTCTGCCTCCCTCTCTGCCTACTTGTGATCTCTCTCACTCCCTCTATCAAATAAATAAATAAATAATCTTAAAAAAAAAAAAAGGCCAAAGACCTAAAAAAAAAGAAAAAAGAAAAAAAGATAGTCTTTTCAACAAGTGTTGGGAAAATTGGACAGCCACATGCAGAAAAATGAAATTGGACCATTTCCTTACACCACACATAAAAATAGACTCCAAATACAGGAAAGAACGAACTCAATGTGAGAAAGGAATCCATCAAAATCCTTGAGAAGAACACAGGCAGCAATCTCTTCAACCTCAGCCACAATAACTTCTTCCTAGAAACATCACCAAAGGCAAGGGAAGCAAGGGCAAAAATGAACTATTGGGACTTCAAGATCAAAAGCTTTTGCACAGCAAAGGAAACATTCAACAAACCAAAAGACAGCTGACAGAATGGGAGAAGATACTTGCAAACGACATCAGATAAAGGACTAGTATCCATAATCTATAAAGAACTTATCACACTTCACCCAAAGAACAAATAATCCAGTCAAGAAATGGGCAGAGGACATGAACAGACATTTCTTCAAAGAAGCTGTCCAGGTGGCCAACAGACGCATGAAAAAGTGCTACACATCACTTGGCATCAGGGAAATACAAATTAAAACCACAAATTGAAACCATCTCACACCAGTCAGAATGGCTAAAATTAACAAGTCAGGAAATGACAGGTGTTGGCGAGGATGCAGAGAAAGGGGGACCCTCCTACACTGTTGGTGGGAATGCAAGTTGCTGGTGCAGCCACTCTGGAAAGCAGCATGGAGTTTCCTCAAAAGTCAAAAATAGAGCTACAGTACGACCCAGCAATCGCACTACTGGGTATTTACCTAAAGATACAAATGTAGTGATCCAAAGGGGCATGTGCACCCAAATGTTTATAGCAGCAATGTCCCCAATAGCCAAACTATGGAAAGAACCTAGATGTCCTGTTGCTCTCACCAGCAAGAACGACACGGAGACACGCGTGGAGGAAAACTTCTTTAATGGCTTCTTTTTATCTTCTTCCCCCTCTGGCGCAGCACAGCACGCAGCTCCCGCCGCCTCCAGGGCCGCAGGCCGCCCCTCAGCACCCACCGCCACCGCCGCCACCGCCGCTGCTGCCATGGTCCGGGCTGCGGCCCCCTCAGGCCGGCATGGCGTGGCCCGGCCTGACTCCCCGCGGGCCCGCCCCTCTACAAGTACATTCAAGCATATATACACCGGCAGCTTAGCCCGCCTAGCCAATCACCGCAGTGCTCATGCACCTCCCGCGTGAGTGGACCTAAATGAACAGCCAATCATATTCAGTCCCTTACAGCTCTTATAGTAGGCCTCCTGTACTGGCTCCCGACATCTCCCCCTTTTTTATTTATTTATAATGGCTGAGATCGTGCCTGTCTTAGGTTGCCAATCCTCAGCACACATGCTTACCCGTCATCGGGTACTCTCCCTGGTCAAAGAGCCCCTGTCTTAGGTTGCTATGGTGTGGGATCAGTCTCACCCGTCTTTGACTACCGATCTAGCATGCTTAGCCATATCTGGGGGGAGGTACCAACCTCAAGAGCCATCATGGCTTAAACCATGAGGTGTTATTGTCGTTGATTGCGACGGACACGGCCACACACCCAACGTAACATTAGTACTTTAGCTGTGATTAAGAGAACAGCCATGGCACCAAGTCCGGCCCACTATTTGAGGAACGAAACAGATTGCTGTAACATTTTTTTTTCCACTCACTAACAGGTGCAATAGTTACTTTGGTAGAATTTATGGATATAATTTGAGCTCGTAATTGCCTAGTTAAATTTTGAAATTGACGGTTCCAGGTACCATTAAGTATTCTTCCCAATTGTCGAGACAGATTGGCCACTACTGACAAGTTATTGTAAGCTAGGGGAGTAACACCAAGTCCCGCCATATTATGTATACATCCTGTTGAGATTATAGATTATAGATTATAGATTATAGATTATAGATTCTAAGACATCTATTTGTTCCTGTACTAGATCAACTCTTTGATTTACAATAAGGATCCCAGCATGCAAATGTCCATTAATTTGTTCTTGCGTAGCCAATGCTTCAGCGACCATTCCTGTGACGTTGTTGAATGTGGCGGCTGTCTGTACCGAGGTTGTCAACGCTACCGCAGCAGCAGTAGCAGCGGCGGCGGATGCTACGATAGCTGCAATAATGGCTGCTGTTATTCCAAAGTCTCGTTTATGTCGAAGCAGCACCGGCAGGTTGTCGGGGTTCACCTGTACTGGCATCGGGATATACGTCGGTATCTTGGCTATTACTGCCGAGTCTCCCACTGTGGCGTTCCAACATTCTGATAGCAGACAATTCTGGGACTCACAAGAGAGACTAGATGAATTGTTAATAGTAGAAGCATTAAAAACTATGAAGAGAAAGGGAGCTCTAACACAGACGGGCATTGGTGAGTAACTTATGTGCTTAGCTGAGGTGCAATTGCAAGTAACATTTGTTTCAAATCGAGAGCCTACGTGATAGTTGTATGTACAGTTACGCCATGTAGACCCATTAATAAAATGAAGGCTTTCCAAGCCTGTACATGACTGTGCAGCATTGCAGAGCAGCCACCTATCTAGAAGGTGAGCTGACATGCCTTGCGCTGGGTCTTGGTAGGTATAATTATAGCCAAAAAAGGTGGAGTTAGAGTAAGTGGGGATTTTAGGACTGAATGAGAATCCTGTTCCCACCCAAACTCCTGAGAGGTTACTATGGCAGCCACTCGTGCGGTGCAGCTCGCACAATAGCAGGCCTTGGTGCAGCAAGGTTTATATGGAGGAGGCCCCTCGTAAGGTGGCGCTGTTGGGGCTGGGTGCGTGGGCATAAGATCTAAGTTATCTACCACTTCCGTCTTTGTTTGTAACTGCGCCATAGCTCCTTCTTCCGCTTTTAATTTCAGCTGCGCCATAACTTCCCCCTGCATTTTGAGCTGCGCCATAGCCTTCTTTAGCTTTTCCTCCTTTTTTGCAAGCTCTCTTTTCATTTCTTCCACTCTCTGATCATCGGAGGGACCCCCTCCCGTCACTTTTCTCTTATCACCCGGACGGGCATTTTCCTCGTCCGAGCTTTCTTCTAAGCTTTCACTTTCAGAACTGGAATATCTCGAGGATCCTTTGCAAGACTCCTCTTTTACCTGTTCTAAGATCTCTCCTCCCTGTAGAACCGCCTTGCGTATGGGTTCGCAGGACGATTGTAAGCAGACCTTCACTAAGGACCAAACAGCGAGAGTTCCCGGTGTAGTGCGCGGGTCGTGTCTAAGGTCTTCTCCTAAATGCTCCCACTGAGGGATGTTTAATATCCCTTCCTCCAAAAACCAGGGAGCCGTTTGTCCCACTTCTCTCAAAAACAAATGAGCTGTTTTATTTTTTAAAGGAGTACCAATTGCTTTAAGGATATCAGAAAGCGGCCCCAGCATTTTATATGTGGCCATCTCGTTTCCCATACCGGAAAGCTTTACTCTCGTCCTTATCCTAGGAACTTTGCAGCCATCTCGTTTCCCATCCCGGAAAGCTTTCTACGCTCGTCCTCGACTTGAGGAACTTTCCCTGTCACTAGACAGATACAGGTGCACTCTTTACCTGATCGTTGCCTAACTTCGTGCGTCTCTTCTGCACGAGTTCCCGGGTTTCAGCACCACTTGTCACTCTCGCCAGCAAGAACGACACGGAGACACGCATGGAGGCAAACTTCTTTAATGGCTTCTTTTTATCTTCTTCCCCCTCTGGCGCAGCACAGCACGCAGCTCCTGCCACCCCGCTGGGGCGTCGCCGCCGCCTCCAGGGCCACGCGCCGCCCCTTGGCGCCCGCCGCCGCCGCCATGGTCCGGGCTGCGGCCCCCTCCAGCCAGCGCGGCCTGGCTCCCCGCAGGCCTGCCCCTCTACAAGTACATTCAAGCATATATACACCGGCAGCTTAGCCCGCCTAGCCAATCACCGCAGTGCTCATGCACCTCCCGTGTGAGTGGACCTAAATGAACAGCCAATCATATTCAGTCCCTTACAGCTCTTATAGTAGGCCTCCTGTACTGGCTCCCGACAATGTCCATCAACAGATGAATGGATAAAGAAGATGTGGTATATATACACAATGGAATACTATGCAGCCATCAAAAGAAACGAAATCTTGCCATTTGCGATGATGTGGGTGGAACTAGAGGGTAATATTCTGAGCAAAATAAGTCAATCAGAGAAAGACAACTATCATATGATCTCCCTGATATCAGGAATTTGAGAGATAAAAGGGGGTTTAGGGGGTACGGAAGGAAAAAGTGAAACAAGATGGGATCGAGAGGGAGAGAAACCATAAGTGACTCTTAATCTCACAAAAAAAACTGAGGGTTGCCGGGGGAAGGGGAGTAGGGAGAGGGTGATTGGGTTATGGATATTGGGGAAGGTATGTGCTATGGTGAGTGCTGTGAATTGTATAAACCTGGCGATTCACAGACCTGTACCTTGGGAGCTAATAATACATTATTTGTTAATAAAAAAATTAAAAATTAAAAAAAAATTCAGTTACCATACCTGCCTAGGTTACAAATAAACGTTTTTTCCTCTTGGAATTTCAAATTTAGCCTATTCATATGCAGATGTAAAGTGTTTAACAATGTCTATACAATGAGTTACGCTTCCTTTAGCTCCCAAATGCATTACATAAATATGGAAGTGTTTTAGGATGAAAGATAACCAAAGCATCTATAACCTAGTATTTCCTCTATTACTTGACTCTCAGTTCAAAATAAGTTCTTGCAATTAAAAAAAAAAATTAGAATCTACTGATATTTGACACTGTGAAGAATGTCATATTCTTTGTATTCTTTAGTGACTTTACAATAAGCCTTTTGCTTTTTGTAAACTATATCAGTTTTTACTTTTTCTTATAAAATTTTCCAACATTTCCCTCACTAAAATAATTACTTTACTATCCTTCTAAAATAACTTCTTTTTTTTTCTTTTGTTTTTTCAAGAATCCATGGCCTCCATTTTAAAGTAGGTCAAAGTTACCAACTCAGAACCTGCCAAATCATTAATTTTTTTGTTGTTGTTCTTGTACATTTGGCTCTTGTTTAAGGCAATAATTTCATTATTTCTTACTATAGAGAGGATTTTTTTTTATCATATCCATTATCTTTTTGCTGAAAACATCTCTTAAAATTATTCACATCATCATCATTATTATTATTATTATTATTTTTAGGTTGATAAATTTTGTGTTACTTATATATAATTTTTATGATTTTTTCAATTTATTTATTTTCAGAAAAACAGTATTCATTATTTTTTCACCACACCCAGTGCTCCATACAATCCATGCCCTCTATAATACCCACCACCTGGTACCCCAACCTCCCACCCCCCCCGCCACTTCAAACCCCTCAGATTGTTTTTCAGAGTCCATAGTCTCTCATGATTCACCTCCCCTTCCAATTTACCCAAAGTCCCTTCATTAATATTATTTAAGACAACTATTTTTTTTTAAATTTTGCCCATCCAGATCAATGGAAAATTCACTCAATACAGATTACTTCCATAATTTGGCTATTGTAAAAAATGCTGCAATAAACGTAGGGTGCACATATCTTTTCAAATTTGTGTTTTCATATTCTTTGGGTAAATACCCAGTAGTGGAGTTACTGGATCATATGGTAATTCTATTTTTAAATTTTTGAGGAATTTCCATACTGTTTTCCAGAGTGGTTGCACCAGTTTGCATTCCCACCAACAGAGCAAGACAGTTCCTTTTTCTCCACATCCTTGCCAAGATTTGTTGTTCCTTGTGTTTTTTATTTTAGCCATTCTGATAGGTGTAAGTGATATGGCATTGCGGTTTTGATTTTATTTTTCCTGATGATCAGTGATATTGAGCATCTTTTCTTGTGTCTCTTGGCCCTCTGTACATCCTTTTTTTTTTTTTTAGATTATATTTATTTATTTGACAGAGATCACAAGTAGGCAGAGAGGCAGGCAGAGAGAGAGGGGGAAACAGGCTCCCCGCTGAGCAGAGAGCCCGATGTGGGGCTCCATCCCAGGACCCCGGGATCATGACCCGAGCCGAAAGCAGAGGCTTTAACCCAGTGAGCCACCCAGGTGCTCTGGCCCTCTGTACATCTTGTTTGGAGTAATGTCTATTCATGGCTTCTGTCCATTTTTTTTTTTAAGATTTTCTTTATTTATTTGACAGATCACAAGTAGGCAAAGAGGCAGGCAGAGAGAGAGGAGGAAGCAGGCCCCCAGCTGAGCGGAGAGCCCGATGTGGGGCTTGATCCCAGGACCCTGAGATCATGACCTGAGCCGAAGGCAGAGGCCTTAACCCACTGAGCCACCCAGGTGCCCCTGTCCATTTTTTAACTGGATTATTTGCTCTTTGGGTGTGGAGTTGTATGGGTACTTTATGTATTTTGGATTCTAATGCTTTATTGGGTAAGTAACTGCAAATATCTTCTCCTATTCAATAGGTTGTCTTATAGCTTGTTGACTGCTTCCTTTTTGTGCAGAAGATTTTATCTTGATATAATACTGATAGTTTATTTCTGCTTTAGAAATATTTAGAAAGATGTTGTTATGGGTGATATCAGAGAAGTTACTGCCTATGCTCTCCTCTGGGGTTTTTCATTTTTATTGTGAAAGGCCTAATTTTGGTCTTTAATTCACTTTTTATTTATTTTTGTGTATGACATAAGAAAGTGGTCCAGTTTCATTCTTCTGATGTTGCTGTTCAGTTTTCTCAACACCATTTCTTGAAGAGATTGTTTTTTTCCCATTGGATATTCTTTCTCTTTTAGCAAAGATTAATTGACCATATAATTGTGGATTTATTTCTGTGCTCTCTAATCTGTTCCATTTATCCATGGGGCTGCTTTTTTTTTTTTTTTGCCAGTACTATACTGTTTTAATTAGCACAGCTTTGTAATATAACTTGAAGTCTGGAATTGTGATACTTTCAGTTTTGTTTTCCTGTTTCAGGACTGCCTTGTGGGTCTCTTCTGTTTCCAAATATATTTTAGGATTATATGCTCTACTTTGGTGAAAAATGCTGTTGGTATTTTGACAGTATGGACATTTTTTTTTTAAGAGTATGTATTTATTTATTTATTTAACAGAGAGAGAGGGAGAGAGAGAGAGAGTGCGCTTACAAGTAGGCAGAGAGGCAGGCAGAGAGTGGGGGGGGGGAGGAGGCTCCCTGCTGAGCAGAGAGCCTGATGCGGGACTCTATCCCAGGACCCTGAGATCATGACCTGAGCTGCAGGCAGAGGCTTAACCCACTGAGCCACCCAGGTGCACCTGACAGTATGGACATTTTAACAATACTTGTTTTTCCAATCCATGAACAGGGAATATCTTTCCATTTGTTCATGTCATCTTCAAATTCTTTCATTGGTATTTTATAGTTTTCAGATTACAGGTCTTTCACCTCCTTGGTTACATTTATTCCTAGGTATTTTATTATTTTAGGATGCAATTATAAATGAGACTTTTTAAAAATTTCCCTTTCTGTTCATTCATTATTAGTATATAAAATGGAACAGATTCCTATATACTGATTTTGTATCCTGTGACCATACTGAATTCATTTACCTCCCTCTTCACTTAGATTTATTACTATGATTTTGTCCTGTTCTTTCCTTTTGGACATAGTCCTCTGTTTCCTTATATTATCTACCTCTCTGTGTCTGTTTTGCTGTGTTAGGAAAGTCAGCTATATCTCCCGTTCTTAATAGTGGTGGTCTTATAAAGAAAAGGTCTTATGGGGCCTTGCAGGACAACGTCCTGGTGCTTCAGTTGTGTCTCCTTTGTGTGTTATGTGCCCCTACTATCGTGGCTGAGGCACATTTACCCTCAGACCAGTTTTCTGAAATGGATCTCTTTGCCTGTTGTGGGCAGAGTTTGATCCCTGTGTTGTTAATGGGTCAGTCTGGGGCCACCATGAGTTTGAGTTGAGTCAGATCAGTATTTTCCAAAGCTGTGGTAGCATCAAACTACAGGTATTCTCCCTGTGTTGTCTCCTGAGATGCCTTTGAGGGGTGGAGCCGGTAGACAGACCAGATGTCTGTCTCCAGACCACTGATGGGGATTTAGGCGGGCTAGTGTGTGTGGTATTTTATCCTCTGCTATTGTAGGAATCACTTTGGAGAAGCGTTGGCCCCTGCTGGGGCTGCTTGCACATTCTCAGGTTTGTTTCACCATTGTGGATACATTTCTGCCAATGACATGTCAGAGAGGACAGGTCCTCAGGAGAAAGTGTGGATGGGGAATGTGGTGTTAGGAAGGTGTGTGCTGTTCTGCTGCAGGAGGGGACCTGCAGCCACTCAGAAAACTCCTGCTAAGGATAGGATTGAGCAGGCAGGTCTATAGTAAAGTATGTGGGTGAGGCATGTTATTAGCAAGCTAGGTGGATAGGGTTCACACTGAGTAGGTATCTGTGTATTCAGGCTTGGGGATGGGAGAGAGAAATTACCCCCACCAGCTCTTTTGTTCTTGAAGAAGTTGTCCAATGATCCCTGTCCCTCCAGCATGTGCACTGAGATTAGTAAATAACTCTCCTTCCAGTATACCTCAGGCATTTCTCAAACTTCTATGCTGCATTTCAGGACTGTTTGTTGTACTGTCTCTTTAAGGGATTCAGTTTCCTGTTGTTCTCCAGCTCTCCCAGAGCCAAGCCCAGTGATTTTTAAAGTGCCAGGTGTTAAGCCCCATTGATTTTAAGAACTGTGTGAAGTTAGGTCCCTCTGGTTTTTCAAAGCCAAATATTATGAGGATTTGTCTTCCCAGGGTAGGTTCCTTGTGCCTGAGATGCCTTTTGTGAAGTCTGCTCCTCTCCCCTCTCTGCTCCTGCGGTGTCCTCCTTCTTGCTCTCAACTACATCTCCACACTTCCTACTCTCTTCAATATGGTCTCTTCTCTACATTTAGCTGTGGAGAGTCTGTTCTGCTAGTCTTCAAGTCATTTTCTGGACTATTTATACTCATGTGGATGTTGTCTAGGTTTATCCACGAGACAAGGTGAGCCTAGGATCCTTCTACTCTACTATCTTTTCCAGAAGTCTAAAATTCAGTTATTTGGTCACACTAGCTACACCTCAAGTACTGAATAACTACATGGGGTTAGTGGCGACATAGATAATGCGATCTTAGAGCAACTAACCCAATGATTTTCACGAGTAGTCACTGATTAATTGAATTAAAGTGGACTATTTAAAATGTAGATGCCCAAGGTTGATGTTTTGAAGATATGGTCTTTATAGCACGTATATTTGCTATTGAATATTAAGTATTTGATCACAGTAATGGGTAAATTAAAAAGAGTTTTTGTTTCATTTTGTTTTATATGTCTGATTTAAACTCTAGGTTTCCTAGCCAAGAAATTCTAATTAAGAAAAAACATCCAAAATAAACAAATCTGTAATGAATGCTAACTATACACCAAACATTGTGTTAGAAGTCATATATCTTATGTCATTTAATCATCTAATTTGGTTAACTGATCTGTTTAAAGCTTTTCTCATTCTTTGCAATGTTCCTATATAGCATTTTTAGTGAAATGCTGGCATGGGAATACATGTATCTGGTTTCTATTTACAACTCTGTTATGAGCCACTTGTATCACTTTGGAGAAATCATTTGAAATTGATTCTCAATGCTACTGTGACACACAACCTAAAATTAGATATATATGGAGAGATATTGCCTTCCGTTTTATAATCATAAACAATTGGTCACTTTTATACAAGGATAAAAAAATACATAGAGCACAAAATTGACTGAGTTGTGATAACACATAGTACATCTTGACTTTTGACTAGAAAAAGTCACTTGAGATTTAAGGCATGTTCTTTAAGTAAGCTAGAATACATTGTTTTTTATAGTTCTCCACAGTACCATTTGAATTTGTATGCCAATGAGTAAAAAAGAAGAAAGTTCTAAAAATAGCATTCATAAGTGATTAGCTCAAAACCAGGTAGGATTATCCAGGTGTAATATACATTTCTGTGATACTAATGCACAAGGAAACAATCACAACTGAGTCATCAGCCATATATTAGCTTTTAAACATCCTACCAATGTTCCTCTAATACTTCCATGGCCACAAAATAAACAAACTGGAAGTTTGAAACTCTGACCCAAAACCATGATCTTGGTTCTATCACCTAACATCAAATTCCACCATTTTGTACATAAGATTTGTGATTGCAAGTGCTATTTTGATTAGCAAATGAACGCCTTATTCTTTTATAGGATAAAAATGACATCTTGCAAAAACTGTTTGCATTCGTACAGAGAAAGTCATGTGTTTTAGTGGCAAGAACACTGCTGGGAATTAGAAAGCTTTTCTTCTTCTGCTTCTGGCCTCATTGCTGACATGCTGTTCAGAATTAACATGAAACTTCTCACCGCCTCAACTTGCTCATGTGTGTAATGAGTTCTTCTGTTATACCACTGGTATCTACTTACCAGGGATGATATGAAAATTAATTGGGGGGTGTCTTTAATCTGCTTATTGCTGCTCTAAGAAATATATTTAAAAATAAATAAACCAAAGTTACTTAGTAATTAACATGCTTTATAGATATCCCCAGAAATGAGACTTTTGATTTAATGGTTTCCATAAAGAGTGATGAAAATTCAACTACTTTCCACTTTGAATTAAGGAATGACCATGCAGCTACAGCATTATATAGTGATGTGTTTTCCAGGAACACACTAATCACGCCTTACTTCTCCTGCAGAGATGCAAAATAAAGTTAAGCATCTGCTCTTCCATAGCAAAATGAAGATATACATATTAACCAAACACACTGGAGTAGACAATAATTGTTCCTAAAGGATAAAAAAAACTACACCTTGCTTTGTTAGAAGTCTTGATACAGATGGCACAAAACTCTGTAGCATATCACATGGAATAAGGTTTGAATGTTGAAATCCACTGATCAAACACAACACATTAAGGATGCGTGCTTTTTGAAAACACAATAAAAATAGAGATTAGAATTATCATCTTGGTGTGATGCACATGCCATTATAATTTTCAAAGATTTTTAAAAATAACACCATAGAATCAAAATTTATACTAGTGTAAGCAAGTAGAACTACACCTTGTAGCAGGAAGGCCTGACTATAGAGTAAATTACATATAATCTCACTTTGTGAATAAGTCTAGACATACAACCAGAAAACTATAAGCCAGGCACCATTGGTAAATGTTTAGAATATACTGTATCACCTCCCAAATTCTAACTCAAATCCTTAGAATAATACCATGTTTAACAAAGGAGAGGCCTAACATTTTGAAATATGTTATTCTACTAATGCTTAAAAATAGCACAAAAATATATTGAACTAACATTGAAAATACACAAATAAACAATATTTAAGATGCTGAGTAATAAATGAAAATCCTGAATGTTTGAATTTATGTTGTGTAAGTCTACAAATGTATATGTATATGTGGATGGCAAGAGACATGGCTTTAGCATACTTGGGTTTTCATCTTGAATTTGATACTTGAACTCTGTAATCCTCTGCAAGGCAAGTTTTCTCTCCTGAGAAATAACAAAACTAGATGAAATTATCTTTTTATTTCTCCTAAACTAAAATCTCTGAATCCTGTATGAATTCCATTTTTCCTTAAGTCACAAGTTAAAATAACGTTTACCTGATAAATTGTAAAAAGGAAAGTACTAAACAGATTGTAAAAACTAATGTTATATATTGTTAATGTTTGAAAGCATTTTAAAATAATTCAATTATAAAACTATTATAATTCTAGCCAGTTTTCATAGAAATATGTAATTATAGAAACCAATATTGGCAATCATAAACTCACATATTAAGCAAAGGAAGAATGACCTTTTAAAAACCAAAGCCAACCAAATAACTCCTGACCCCATCTTTAAGTAACAGACATATTTTGCTTAAATAAACAAGATCTGTTAAGAATGCCTATGAGTGGGACACCTGGGTGGCTCAGTTGGTTAAGTATCTGCCTTCAGCTCAGGTCATGATCGTAGGGTTCTGGGATTGAGTCCTGAATTGGGCTCATTGCCCAGGGGAGTTAGATTTTCCCTCTCCTTGTTTATGCTCTTTCTCTCTCTGACAAATAAATAAATAAAATCTTAAAAAAAA
>NC_081574.1:21917901-21983580 GCF_022355385.1 Mustela nigripes
AAAAAAAAAAAAAAAAAAAGAATTCCTAGCAGCATGTTTAAGTAATTTCTGATTTCTGTCATCATTTACACCAACTCAAAATTAGTCAGTTAAAATGTGTTTATTAAAAAAAAAAGTGTTTATTCAGAAGGTGATTAAAGAAAAATTAACAAGCCAATGTAAAAACAGGTTGACATACAAAAATAAGGAACTTCAAGAAATGTCTTATAACAGGTAACATTAGATGAACACCTCATGTCAGGAGCCATTTTAAATGCTTTGTATTTACTTGTTCCCTAAATTCTCACAGCTCAAAGGGAAAGGCATTACCACTGTGTCTTTACACAGATGTTACCAAGGCACAGAGGAGTTTAGAGACTTCCAAGCTCACCCCACTACCAAGTAGCAGAGCTAGCTAGTTCCAGAGTCTATGCTTTTTAATACTCTAAATGCTCCCAACATATGGCATGTAGTTTGAGAAGCAACAGGTAGGTCAATTTGACTGAACTTCAAGAAAATTTGAGAACTAGCATTTGGACCTTTTGGTTCAAATGGCCATGTGGGAAGTGAACTCACCTCCTCCCACAGATACATCAAATCTACAGATGTATATGGGACAATATTCTCTGGAAAAACTACCTAAAAACGGGCAAAGCAATACCTTCACATCAAGCAAACAAGAGGAAAACTACACTGAAGCAAGTGGGAAAGGCCGAGACACAACTGTGTCCTAAACCACACCCCGGGAGCAGTGACTCACAATGAAGAAGGAAATCAAAACCTGGTATTTCCCTGAGGAGCAAAGGGTCTGCCCCACTGTAACTTCTAGTATGTGTACCTTAGACATGAGCCGCAAAACGCCTGACCGAAGACAAATGGGGCTCACACTCATGAGACCCACGGGTCTGTGGTAAACTGAGGAACATCTTTTTAAGGGTCCATAAGCAGACTCATTTTCCCACTTTCCCCTCCTCTCAAAAGCTCCCAGACTTTATTATGGAAAGAGATTTATTTCTTAATTTTAAAGTATTGATCTAAGGGCAGGGGCCTGCTGGCATACTCCCTGGGGATAGAGGCTGGTGGGTGCCACCCTCCTGTTCTCCCTCGGCCTCACTAAAGGCAGCAAGAGCTATCGTCCTCTTTTCCTCTTTCCTCATGGTTGTCATCTTGATGCTCCAGCTGGTGGGCACCTTCTTCTATACTCTCCCTCTGCCTTTTTAAAGTCCATGGGCACTGTCTTCTCTTTCTTCTTCTTCTTCTTCTTCTTTTTTTTTTTTAATTTTTCTTATTTATTTATTTATTTTTACTTCTTCTCTCACTCTCTTTTTGGCAAGTGCCATCTTTGCACTGCCCTCAGCCTCACTATAGCCAGTGGGCACCAACTTCATGCTCTCCTTCTGCTAAGTTCCAGAGTGCCAGTATTTCTCAGAGGAGAGTGTCTATGCATGTCTGGTGCCCCAGTTTCATGGCCACCACTGAGGGGACACCCCTTGACTCCCTGGATCTGAAGACCAGAGGGGCTTGTGATCTTGGGTCTCATGAGACTATAACAATCAGAGAGACCATTCTTGCCAGACTTCCATGGCTAGGGTGCGGCACAGACAGCGGACTGAAACACATCCCCAGTGTTTCTAAGAAAGAGGCCTGTGTTTTCCAGGAGCTTTAGCCTGAGGCAGGCTTCTGGGCTGTAACACTTACAGGAGTATAAGGAGGTGCTCATAGGGAGTGGAAACTAGTGAATGCAATCTTTGCACGCTCCCTCTGCCTTGCTCCAGCTCACTGGTATCTTATAGAAAGGAGTTTTTACCTTCCTTTGGTTCCTTGTTTTCCTGGCTGATGTCAGACTGCAACTCCAGAGTACCTGGCTCTGGTGGCTGGCAGGGCTTAACTCATAGATCTTTCAGGACTATAACCAACAAAGAGAGCTCTTAGACAGCTACCACCCCAGGGCATGGCAAGAGGCAACAATCGCAGGAGCTCTGTCTTTCTGGAAAAAGGTTTATTAGATTATCGTCATAGCAACAGCCAGTGGGGCAGGATTCTGATTAAACACATAGCTAAGGGCTGACTGCTAACCTTTTCTGAAAGCTCAGAAGACAGATATTATCTTTGTGTTTTCCTTCTGAACACTACCTAGTGCCAGCATCTCTGAGAGGGAGATCTTTTGTGTGTCTGGCATCCCAGTTTTTATTGCTGGCACACTAGTTTTTGTGGCTGTCATCCAAAGGACACTCTTAGATTTCCTGGCTCTTCTGGAGAGCAGGACTTATCTTCTTGGGTTCCCCTGTGATCAAAGATACTGCTCTTGGCAGGCCGTGGCCCCAGGTCACTCCACAAGCCTTTCCATGAAAGAGGCCTACTTGTTGGTCCTAGACCTTTGGCCTTAGGTGTAGGCTTCAGGTTTGGCACACATCTAGAGGCTAAAAAGCTGCTCTCAGGGAATGTAGGCTGGAGGACACCATCTCTGAGATCTGTTTCTGCATCACCACAGCTCTCCACTATGTCCAAGAAAGGAGCATGCACATTCATCTGGAGCCCAAATTTTTGCAACTCTTGCCCACTGGATATGAGATTTATTCTAGGGATACAAGGATAGTTCAACATCCACAAATCAATTAATGTGACATATCACATTAATAAAATGTAGAGTAAAATGATAGGATTATTTCAATAGATGCAGGAAAAGCATTTGATAAAATTATCATCCATCTATGATAAAACTCTTAAAAATTGGGTAAAGATGTACATATCTCAACATAATAAAAACTATTTAGGATAAGTTCATAGCTAGTACCATACTCAGTGATGAAAAGCTGGAATGTTTTTCTCTAAGACCACAGAGAAGACAAGGATATTCACTTCTGTAAATTATATTCAACAGAGTTTTGGAAGTCTTAGCCAAAGCAGTTAGAAATCAATCCCATTTGCAACTGTATCAAAAAGAATAAAAACTAGGAATAAATTTATCCAAGGAAGTGAAACCTGTACACTGAGAACTATAAGATAATGATGAAAGAAATTGAGGAAGACACAAAGAAATGTAAAGATATCCCATGCTCTTTTCTTGGAAGAATTAATATTGTTGAAATGTTCATGACATTCTAAGAGATCTGCAGATTTCATGCAATACCTATCCAAATCCCAGTGGCATTTTTGACATGGGTAGAAAAAAATGCTCAGCATTTTACAGAACCACAAAAGACCTTGATGAGCCAATGCAGTCTTGAGAAAGAAGAACAAAGCTGAAGGCATATGCTCCCTGAATGCAAGGTTTATTACAAAACTATAGTAATTAACAAAGTATAGTATTGGCATAAGAAATGCATGAAATCAATGAACCTGAATAGAGAGCCCCAAAACAAACCCACACATGTATGGTCAATTAATTTATGACAGAGTTACTAAGAAGATACAATGGGAAGAGTTCAATCTTTTCAATAAATGATGCTGAAGAAACTAGACAGATACCTTCAAAAGAATGAACTTGAACCACTATCTTACACCATACACCAAAAATTAACTGCAAATGTATTGAAGACTTAGATGTAAGGCTTGAGACCATCACACTTCTCTAAGAAAACACATATAGTATAGTAAGTTCCTTGACATTGGTTTTGGTGGTGACTTTTTGGATTTGACATCAAGTCAAAGGCAACAAAAGCAGAAATAAAGAAGTGGGACTACATCAAACTAAAAAAAAATAAAACAAAACAAAAATCCTACACAGCAAAGGAAACCACCAATAAAAATGAAAAGGCAACCTACTGAAAGAGATAAAATATTTAAAAATCATATATCTGATAAGGATTTAATATCTAAAATATATAAAGAACACATACAACCAAACACAAAAGAGTAAACAATCCAATTAAAAAATGGGCATTGGACCTAAATAGGCATTTTTCCAAGGAAGACCTAAAGATGGTTAACAGACACATGAAAAGATGCTCAACATCACACATCAGTAGGGAAATGTCATTCAAAGTCACAATGAGATACAGCATTACTTTCAAAAGGACAGCAAGTGTTGGCAAAGATGTAGAGAAAAAGGAACCCTTGTGCACTGTTGGTGGGAATGTAAATTGGTATAGACAATGAAGGAAAATAGTATGAAGGTTCAGCAAGAAAACAAAATGAAATTAGAACTACCATAAGATCCAGCAATTCCACTTCTGGGTACTTATCCAAAGAAAACAAAAACACTAATTTGAAAAATATATGTACTCCACTATTTATTGCCCCATTATTTACAATAACCAAGGTATAAAAACAACCTAAGTATCTAACACTGGATGAATGAATAAAGAAACTGTAAATATACATAATGGAACATTATATGTTGATAAAAAAGAATAAAATATTGCCATTTGTGATAACATGAATGGACTTTGAGTGCATTATGCTGAGTGAAATAAGTCAGAGAAAGACAAATGCCACATATGCCATATGATCTCACTTACATGTAAAATCTAAAAAAAAAAAAAAAAAAGCCAAGCTCATAGATACAGAGAACAGATTGGTGGTTGCCGGAGGTGGAGGTAGAAGATGAGTAAAATGGGGGACATAAATCAAAAGGTACAAACTTCCAGTTACAAAAAGTACAAACTTCCAGTTACAAAATACACAAGCCACAGGGGTATCATGTCCAGCATGGTGACTACAGCTAATAACACTGTCTTATAAACCTCAAAGTTACTTAAGAGAGTAAATCTTAAAAGTTTCATCACAAGAAAAAGTTGATAACTTTGTGGTGTTGGATGTTAACTAGATTTTTTTTTAAAGATTTTATTTATTTATTTGACAGAGAGAGAGATTACAAGTAGGCAGAGAGAGAGAGGAGGAAGCAGGCTCCCTGCTGAGCAGAGAGCCCGATGCGGGACTCGATCCCAGGACCCTGAGATCATGACCTGAGCCGAAGGCAGCGGCTTAACCCACTGAGCCACCCAGGTGCCCAGATGTTAAATAGATTTATCGTGGTGATCATTTCATAATATATACAAACATTGAATCATTCTGTTGTACACCTGAAACTAATATTATGTGCATCAATGATACCTCAATAAAAATTAATAAGACCAATTCTAATAAATAAATATTCACCCATGAGGGAAAAAATAATTAGAGTTTGTGTGGTATTTAACAAAGTCTGGATTTAACTGAGATTATTGAAATTTTCCAAGCAGGGAAGTGATATGGTAAGAGCAAAGTTTTGAGTTGCTTCATCTGCAACAGTGCACAGAGTGGGTTAGAAAGACATTGCCATTTAGGTGGCTCCTGCTATTGTGAAAATGAGCTGGCAGTGACTCTGGAGTGGATAGATAGTATAAGAAATTGGAGGAAGCATTGTGAAAATAAAATGACTCAGGCAAGTAGTGAAAATTGCATGCAGTAATAGGAAGGTCCATGTTCTGAATTTGATGCACTTGAATTTGATGCCATCAGCTTAAAAGAACATCAGAAAGCACAATTGGTTTGGGACAGGTAAGGGTGAGATGATCAATTCAATTCTAGGTTTTTAAACATACCCTAAAGCCTCAGTTTAGTATTATGAAGTTCTGAAGATAAATAAGTTTCTATCTAATGCCCTCTTCTGGGCAGAGAGGGGTTGTTAAGAAACTATGTCAAATTTCCAAAGGCTAAGCTGCATATAAGTTTTTGAAATGTCACCGAAAACCATATTTAGACTTTGCATCATAAAAGGATGAAATTATTGGTCAAAGAAATAAAATCCCTGTAAACCTGGCCATCTTCCCAGAAAAGACATTTGCTGGAGAAAAATTTAAAATAGATTAAAAGTAACAAAACTAACTTGGTACTTCATATCATATAAACTATTTCTCCATCTGTAGCGTTGTACCTGCCAATCTAAATAATTTGAGATAAAGTATTTTAAAATGGTAAGAAAAAATCTAAGAGTATTTTATGTATATGTATATACATGGATATGCTTATGTGTATATATTTATGTATGTTTATGCATATATATACTCTTTCTATACTTCATCGTATATATTATTCATGTATATATATATATATACACACACATGTCCATTCTTCCAATATCTGCTGTGTTTCTCTGTCCTTTCTATTGCTATCATTATTATTCTATTATTTTAAAAAATGTACATACCATCATTGCTGTGACTTTTATATTAATATCTTTATTCTCCTCTTATTTCTTTTATGAATAAAAATAAAATTTCTGGTCCTTCTTCCCTTCGTCTCCCCCACTAGCCCATAAAGTCAATAGTTTTATCTTTCTTGGACTATATCTTTGTGTTCATAAATACACTCAAGATTTTGCTTCTTAACTTCTCAATGTTAATAATATGTTTTTACTTTAAGTTTTTATCTATGAGGCAATAAATGGGCTTATTTTTGTTAGTTGGGCTGTTTCATCATTATCAGAGAATATAACACATAACATTTTGTCATCTTATGTCATTTTGTCTTTGTTCATAATTTTATAATAAAAAGTATTCAGTACTCACCACCAACTGTCTCTTAACTGGTGTGGTTTCCACATTCATCCATTGTTGAAATGAAGAGCATCCTCTAGTAGTAGAATCATCAGGAAGTCAATATTTCCCAGGTTATTGTTTGTTCAAAATTGTTTCTCTGTAGGCTTTTGATTTGAAAGATAAGAAAGCTAATTAATTATAAAACTCTTGGATCAGAATTTCTTTCATTGAATATCATTAAATATAGTTCAGCTGCTTAATAACATTAAAGATTAGCATCTAAATATCTTATAATAATCTCATTTTTTTGTTTACATGTAGCATGAACCTGGGTATAAAAATATTTCTTGTAGTATATTTTTAAATTTTCTTTTCAAGAAGTATACTCAGCTAAATGGTTTTTGAATTTCTTATATCTGAAAAATTTATTCTAATATCTTAATATGGCTAAGTGTTTCAGGTTAATTCTGAGATCTTTTATATTTCTTATTTTTTAATTTTTTTAAGATTTTATTTATTTGACAGTGAGAGAGAGGTCACAAGTAGGCAGAGAGGCAGGCAGAGAGAGGGGGAAGCAGGCTCTCTGCTGAGTAGATAGCCTGATGTGGGGCTCGATCCCAGGACCCTGAGATCATGACCTGAGCCGAAGGCAGAGGCTTAACCCACTGAGCCACCCAGGCACCCTGAGATTTTTTATATTCCTAAGCATTCCTGGAAAATAAATACAAAGGATTTCCAGAGTCTGATGGGATTTGGAAATTTTGTTGCAAAAGAGAAAAGACCAAAGTACGAGTATGACCTATTAAGGGATCTTTATATTAGAGACTATAGGAAATTACAACCACAGCATATTTATCCTGAAGATTGTTTTTAATAGGATATCCCAGAAATTAAAAACATGGATACTTAATTATCAAAGGCATATGTTAATCAAAAATCTGACCCTTCTTGATAGTACAAGGACCATTAGATATTTAACTTTTTTTTTTTTTTTCTTACTGTACAGGCTGTCATTGTCTTGCCTGTATTGGCTTAGCATTTACTCCTCCCCAACTCTGCCTGAGGACTTTCTCTGGGCTCCTGAAAGGCAGTCCAGAAGGGTTTGGGAACTAGTGCATTTCAGGAGCATGCGTTCAACACTGACTAAGAGAAGCTGGAAATTTTCCCAATCTTCCATCTTTCTGAGATTCTGAGGCATGTTCTGCTCCTTCCCAGGTTTCCAATGGATAATTGACTTGGTAACATCATTTGACTAGCTTTCATGTCTTTCCTCTCTCACTTCCCCACTTCCCTACTCTTGTTTTTCAACTTCTCTTTCCAAAGAAACATATTCAAAATCTCAAAGATTGCTTCTGAGGGAACTCAAATCAAAAGGCTGGTAGCAGAAGTGGTCCTAGGAAATAGACCCCTCAGAAAGGAATTTTAGAATTGGTTTACCTGTATACCAGATGGCAGCATAGGCCCAATGACTACGGGTATGATTAAGAATGACAATGATGCCTATCTGCCCAATAACCTGAGGTAAAATGAGATAAGTACTGATAAAAAGGATGGGTTCACTTATACAACACATCAATCATGAAAGACATGCATAAATTGGTAAATATGTAAGAATTATGAAATCAGCTCCTGTTGTTAACTACCACTGAAATATTTAAGAAAAAAAATGGTGGGCTCATGTTAATCAATTATTAATTCAGGCCATTGTGTGAAAGCCAGAAGTTCTCCACATCAGTATCTAAAGGGCCTTTTATTTCCAGCAGCAGGGAACAGACTATACCAAAAATTGAGTCCAGGATCTGTCAGAGCAAAAGAGTTCCAAAGAAAGCACCAAATTAGCAGATCTGAACAAGGATCCTTTGGTAAAGTTGGGTATAAAATTGTCTTAGGTTTTCTGAGACAACCAAAGTGACACCATTCCCCTTCTTAGAGCAATGGCCTTCCTAGAGACCAAGGAAATGCCTTGCCTTAGGCTAATGGACTTGATGTTTGTCTTCCTCAAGATCTGTCCCTAGCTTTCTTTATTGTTTCTAAGTGAAGAGTGAGATCTAGAACTTGGCATGGCTGGGAGCTTCTTTTCCTGCTCTAAAAAGAGAGATCATTCTAAAATATCTACAAGTCTTAGTTAAATATACAAGAAGGACTGGGAGAACATGCATGGATATGAATCCTTAAAGTTATGTCTCATGATACAATGGAAAACAGTTAGTAATCTTATAGTGCAATGGAAAATATACAGTAAAATGCCTATTTTAGGAGGAAAAATACTTTTACAGTTAGTGAAGAAATTTTGTAACATATATTGTACACAGAGTTGATAAATTGCCAGTTGCAGTCTCACATTCCTCAATTAGCTTACTCCGGTCTAAAATATTTCTTATTCTCTTTCAGGCTCTCCAAGGAAGACAAGATCTTTTTGCTCCATCTACTCTGTGTTATTTATCTTGTCCAATGTTTGGAATTGATTAATCTCTAAAGGAGATTATATTTTATCTGGGTCTTAAATAATTCATTAAATTTCATAACTAATCTTAGTTTACTCATTGTCACCACATTTTAAGTCAGTGCAGCCCCTTTTGCTCTATACCCAGAAATTTTCTGAACTTTTTCTACTCTCAACCCATTTCCATCCTTTCAGAGCTGAAGATAAACTTGATTAAAAATTTCTTTGATAATCTTTCATTTGGGTGATATTGGGTGATTTTTCAACCAGTGTGTGTTATTCATTCTGAGGGAGAAAAAAATCCTTATTCTTTTAAAACTGAGTTCAATATGAGAATAAACATAGCATGTATCTGCATATTTGCTACTTGAAATTAAATGATCAATCATCAGTGTACTTCCTAAATATTAAAATGACTACATTAAAAATTCAAAAGACATATTCTGAATCCTGCTTCTGTTTCAGTTTCAACATTACCCAGAATAAATTAGGAAGAAAAAAAAGCTAATGTTAAAATAATGTTTTGTTTTGAAGATAACATTAAAAGTTCTAACAATGCCTCTTAAACATTATGTAAGTGTACCAGAAAAACCACTGTTTCCCAGGATCAAAAGATCAAATCTTAGCAAAAAAAATATCAAAAATTCGTGCTGTCTTAAGTAGAAGCATACAAACACTGTCTTTATTATTAATAAAAATTACTTTATATAAGTGAGAGAGCAGGAAACCCTGTTGGGATATTAATTACCAACAAAGTGAAAAACAATTAAATTAAAAATGAAAGAATAGACAAAAAAAGATCAAAATTCATTATCTAGCTTCTATGGAATAGATATATTTATCTTACTATCTTATTTACTCTTCAAAATCATGTATAATTAAATTGTTATAATGCATAACTAAATAAATAACAAATAATTAATGTATAATTAAATTATTATAATGTATAATAAAATTATTTTTATTTTATATGTGGAAAACTGCAGTTCAAAAGGTTAAGATTGGTTAACAATTACTAAGCTAGTAGATACTGATTTTGTTAAATGTCTTTATAAAAATAATAGAACACAAAGATAAAACAATATGGTAGATGGTTTTGCTTATCATTTATTTTTTGTATTGTATTTCTTTGTATTGTATTATATCAACAGTTATTTTTAAAGGTTAGTGATGTGCACTAGAATTCTCCTAAGTACACAAAGCTGTCATAGACATTGTCTTTTGTGGAATAAATTTTCTCCTTTTATCTCACTTCCATCACATGTCACAAATCTCTTTTAACTCAGGCCTACATTTCTCATTCTCAAATTATAAATATATCAAAATTGAAATGAATGAAAAGGTTGTACCACTTCTAGAGACATTTAAATATTCAGTTACTATTCCTTGGAAAGCATTATTAAAATTAACTTCAAATTCATGCACATGAACATAAAGATAAAAATATGTAATTTAATTAAGTTAGTTCTGCAAATGTAGGTCTAAAAATTTGTAAGAGTTTATGAACCTTAAATGGGTGAACATCTTTGCATACCTTTAGTGCTATGGCGTAAAGGAGCCATTAGTTTCAAAACACTATTACTGTGCTTTGACTATCTCCACAATTAGATAAGCCACTTAGATAAAAATTTGGAACTAACACAGGACAATGAACCAAATGCTTTTAAACAGATTCATTATATTTAAGAAATAAAAGTTCAAAATATTTTATAATTGGATATATTTTTAGATATAATTTATATGTAATAAAGTACACAGATCTTAAGTGATTAATTGCATAATTTTTGTCAATTATATATGTTCAGATAATAACCACACAAATGAAAACATAAAGTAATCCCATTATGCTGAGAAGATTCTTTTGGCCCTTTGAGGTCAACACACACCTACTATTGTTTATTTCTACTAATTTTTTTATACTCTTTCAAATATTTTCTTTTCCTACTTCTTATTTAGTTTCTTCTTTTTATATTTTTAAGGTTTTAAGGTTTAGATCATTAATTTTACTATTTTCCCCTTTTTAAAAACAGGCATAGGACTATCCTAAGTCCTAATTAGCATCACCCCAAAATTTCATTTTTATTCAAAAATGAATTTTTTTGGTTTTCATTATAATTTCCTCTGACTTATTTTTCACAAACAATTCTTTGTCTATTGCTATTTTGGTTGTTTACACTTTATAATTTCTCTTGTTCATGCTTACTTCTGGTTTAATTACTTTTTTATATTCTTAAATTGGGCAATTAGACCACTGACTTTAGTTTTTTCTTTTTTAACATAATTGTATGGCACTACAAATTTCTTCCCAAGTCTTGGTGAGAAACAAATTTCTATTATCATGTGAAATCATTTTTCTCTTATTTTCTTTGCAGTTCCTTCTTTAACTTAATTTTCAAGTATGTGTGTTTTCAAGATATTATTTTATAATTGATTCTGAATATATTTCCACAATAGTCACACAAATGTTCTTTATGATCTAAATTCACTTATATTTATTGACAATTATTAAATATCTCACATGCCCTTGAATATGATGTATACTCTCACTAGTTTTATGTAATGTTCTCTATTAGTTAGTTCAGCTTGGTTTATAGTGTTAAAAGCTTATATGAATTTACTGAATTTTTTTGTCTATTTGTTTTATCAGTTACTGAGGAAGGGACTTTGAAATCTGCAACTGTATTTTGATTTGTATGTATCTTTCTTTTGTTCTGTAAAATTTTTCATCATATATTTTGAAGTCCTACTATTAAGTACATGCATATTTTGTATTTCTATGTCTCCTTGAAATATTCATTCCTTTATTATTAAAACAACTCTTTTGGGGGTGCCTGGCTGGCTCAGTTAGTAGAACATGTGGCTCTGGATCTTGGGTCATGAGTTTGAACCCCATGTTGGGTGCAGAAGTTGTTTAACAAATAAACTTGAAAAAAACCCTCATCTCTCTTAATCTCCAGTAATAACTGTATCCTTGAAGTCTCTTCATCATCTGACAATCTAGGCATTATTTAGTGTTTACATGGTATCTTTTCCCACAGCTTAACTTTTAAAAAGACTATTTCTTCATATTTAAATATAACTTTTTTTCCCAGAACATATTGGCTCTGGCTTTTTCACTCACTCTGATAATCTTGAGCTTTTAATTTGTGGGTTTTTGTTAATTTATGTGTAATTAATTATTGATATGATTAGGCTTTAGTTTATTTTCTATTTATCCTACTTTACCCTTGTTCCTCTACTTCTATTTTACTGTCTTCTTTTGAGTGAATTGAATACTTTCAGAACTTCATTTTTTCTCTTCTTTTGCCTTTTTAAGTTATATTCTGTGTTATTTTTTTAGAGATTGCTCTGGGTGTTATCTTAGCCATGATGTTATTATAGTCTATCTTCAAATAACATTTCAATGTTATACAACATAAAAAATTGACATTATCATTTCATCTGTCCCTTTCTCATTCCTTGTGCTCTTTTATTATAATTTTAACTCTACTTGCACACAAAATTCCAAAATCCATTTTTATTGTTTTTTACTGTAATTGTTATAAATAATGTATACATGCATGAGTAGTGTTTATACATTTTATATACATAAGTTGTATATGCAAGCATACATGTTCTAAAGAAAGCCCTTCATTCCCTCCTTTTGATTTAAGGTTCCATCTCATAACATTCTCCTCCATCCTAAAGTATTTGTTTAGTCTACCTTGCATTGTATCTCTGCTACAGATACATTATCTCAGCTTTGGTCCATCTGAAACTGTCATTTTCCTCCTTTAATTAATGAAGAATATTTTCATTGGCAATAGAATCCTAGATAATGTTTTCAGCATTTGAAAATGGCATTTTAGTGTTATCTGTCCTCAGTTGTTTCTTTTTTTTTTTTTTTTAAAGATTTTTATTTATTTATTTGACAGAGATCACAGGTAGACAGAGAGGCAGGCAGAGAGAAAGGAGGAAGCAGGCTCCCTGCTGAGCAGAGAGCCTGATGTGGGACTTGATCCCAGGACCCTTGGGATCATGACCTGAGCCGAAGGCAGAGGTTTTAACCCACTGAGCCACCCAGGTGCCCCTCCTCAGTTGTTTCTAATGAATGGTCAGTCATTACTGTGTTTTTGTTCTTTTGTATGTAGTAAGTCTTCCTTCTGGCTGCTTTAAGATTTAATATTTAATTATTTATATTAAATATAAATATTTAAATATTAAATAAAATTAAATATAAATAATATTAAATATTATTTAATATTTATTTATTTAATATCCTTGACTTTTTTCAGTGGCTTGACTATGATATGTCTAGTTATGGTATTCTTTTTATTTATCCTCCTTAAAATTTGCTCCATTTCTTAGTTGTGTGCTTTAATAACATTCAATAATTTTGGAAAGCTCTCAGACAGTATTTCTAAATATTTCATGTACCCCATTTTCATTATCCTTCTTTGTCCTCAATTACACATGGGTTATTGTGTAATTTCATATTTTGCCACAGACTTTGGCTGCACTGTTTTCTTTAGTTTTCCTCTCTCTCTTTTTGTTTGCTTATATGTTTTGTTTTTCTTTCCGTTTGGATACTTTTTCTTGATCTGTCTTCTTGTTCACTAAGGCTTATTGCTTCTACTCAGCTATAAAGCCCATCTAATGATTTTTTTTCCTGTTTTATATTTGATTTCTAGTTATGTCCACTTGATTCTCTTCTTTTATATTTTATTTCTCTTTTTAAAATTTTTCATCTCTCTGCACATGTTGGCCAACTTTGTCTTATCAGAGACTTCAGCATTTGTATCATAATATTTTAAAGACCCTTTGTGACACTTTTAGCTCTTGCACTATCTCTGTATCTAATTATATTGACTACCTTATCAGTCCCATGTTCTTTTTTATTTTTATTGTATTTTGTGTATTAAATATTTTGTATAACATCACAATAGAAACTATTACTTTATAATGTTAAAAAAAAAACTTGCCAAAAATACTTGCTCACACTGCTAAACTGCTGGGTTATAAGATGAATCAATAAGACCTTTAGTGGAAATAAGGCTGGGATTTGTTGCAAATTTTATCTGATTCAATTCCTCTCTGGTTTTTTATTATTTTAAGTGCAGAATCAGAAATTTTCCCTCTGTAGAATTTGGTATCTGAGCACTCTTTATGGTTAAGCCCAGTCTTAAAGAATCTTAAGATACCTTTACTTCATACACAGGCTTCCAGGTTTTTTGATTAATAGAGAATTATTTTTGTTTTGTAGTCTTCCTCTTATCTTACTCTTGACTGTACCCTCATGCCCTGATTCTAGACTTTGGAGTACAGATGATTAACATTTTGTGAATGTTGAGGAGAGTTAGGAGGAATGTCTCTCACATTTTCTGCCTTTATCTTTCCTTTATCTTATCTGCCTTTATCTTTGAAAGCCAAGCATGTCTTAGAAAACGTTTCTCAGCTCTGCTATGCCAATCCTAACCTGCAGTTGCTGAACCTGTGAAGTGACTTGAGTTTATTTATGATGTCCTGACCTCACTCTTTTAGAGAGGACCCCCATGCACACCGTGAGAACCTGTGAGAAGTAAGTGGTAGCTAGGTGCAGACTTAGGTGATGGCTGCGGCTTCTCAGCATCCTAATCATCCTAATTAACCAATAAAGGTTAATTATAATTTATAATATTTTCTCTTTCTCTTCACTCTTTCTATGGTAAATTTCTAGTCCTATCATTACTCACCAGAGGTAAAGCAATGAGATCTGCCTTGGTTCTCATATTTCCTAGAAAGTACTGTCACTATCTGAATTTTATTTTTTAAAGATTTATTTATTTCTTTGACAGACAGAGATCACAAGTAGGCAGAGAGGCAGGCAGAGAGAGAGGGGGAAGCAGGCTCCCCACCGAGCAGGGAGCCTGATGCAGGGCTCGATCCCAGGACCCAAGGATCATGACCTGAGCCAAAGGCAGAGGCTTAACGCACTGGGCCACCCAGGCACCCCAACAGATTAACTTTTATTGAGTTTTTAGGTCTTCAGAATAAAACAAACAAGCAAACAAACAAAGAGAAAAATAAAGAAAAACCCAATGATTTTGCAGTTTATTTGGCTTATTTTGAATGTTATTATATGAGCATTGTCTTTTGTGAATTTATATTATTACTAGAAGCAGGCTATGTAACTAGATATTGTCACATTTCTAAGATTAAAAAAGTTTTAATACAGTGGATTGGGAAATCATAAGGAATAAGCAATCATATGATATGTTATTTATATCTGTGCTCAATGTGCTGACTGCTGAAACAATCTCCACTTAATTAAAAAAAAGTTCTCAGACATATTATTTTTCAATATACCATCTTTCTTTCTGATAATCTTAGGAAAACATGTGCTTCCATTAAAATATTTTGAACATTTTTCTAAGAAGAATGCAATATTTAAAATTATATTACCCAATGCAGGGAGAAATAATTTAAATTTAATAGACAGCTAGTTAGATGCCATCTCACTCTGGAATAATATTAACTAAAATACATAACTTTTAGAAACCACTGGTTAGAATTTTGTCCATGCGCAGCTTTCCTGGGATCATTAAATATCAAGTCACTGCCTGCGGAACTAGTTGCACAGATGAGGTTTGTTGCTTATTTTACCACTGAGGAAATATTAAGAAAAAAAACAACAATATCAAATAACATTTACAGAACTGAATTGGTGCAATGTGATAATGTGCAAAATACCTCAATCTGACAATGTGCAAAAATGATGACATGTATTTCAGCAATATTTGAACTCGGAACAAGGAACTGGATATTTCACATAAAGCACGAAATCCCTTATTTATATATGTATCATTGTATGTTTATACTTATCAAATAGCTTTTTTCTTTCACAGAAAAATACTGTGGTTATTTTATTTTATGCTTTAAATGTGTAATTTTCTAAAGAATAAGCAGAGCTGAGAAAAGCAGTCTTCTGACTTGACAAATTTGTTCCCAAAAATCTTATTTAATTAGAAGACTTTTGTTGCAATTGACCTTTTTACTGTTGCAAAGGCTACAAAATAGATTTTAACTAGTCTTCCCAATCAGAAAACAAACTTGATTATCATGCAAGATAAAAATAATATACATTTAATTTAAGACTGTTTAATTCTACAAGTAATTTTCAGTTTATTAGAAATTTTTTAGTTTTAACTCAGAGAATGATGATTGGGAGCACAGTGCTTCTTTAAAAATATCCTGCATGTGACTAGGAACCTTAACTAATCTGTAGCTGATAAAACTGTTTTGTGTTTAGTTATGTAAACCTCATTTAAATACCTGATAAAACTTTTATAGACATCTTAACCACATACTTCATGTTAAGAGAACAATAGTACTTGTTTGAAAAACAACTAGTGATATTTTCACGAAAGGTTAGATCTATAGATCTAACAAATATCTATGCCCCTATCATAGGAGCAACAAACTATATAAATCAATTAATAACAAAATCAAAGAAACACATTGACAATAATACAATAATAGTAGGGGCTTTAACACCCCTCTCACTGAAATGGACAGGTCATCCAAGTAGAAGATTTCCTTTATTTTAAGGAAATAAAGGCCTTAAATGGCACACTGGACCAAATGGACATCACACATATATTCAGAACATTCCATCCCAAAGCAACAGAATATACATTCTTCTCTAGTGCACATGGAACATTCTCCAGAACTGATCACATCCTGAGTCACAAATCAGGTCTTAACCAGTGCCAAAAGATTGGGATCATTCCCTGCATATTTTCAGACCACAGTGCTCTGAAGCTAGAACTCAATCACAGGAGGAAATTTGGAAAGAACCCAAATACATGGAGGCTAAAGAGCATCCTACTACAGAATAAATGGGTCAACCAGGAAATTAAAGAAGAATTGAAAAAGTTCATGGAAACAAATGATAATGAAAACACAACAGTTCAAAATCTGTGGGACACAACAAAGGCAGCCCTGAGAGGAAAATATATAGTGATACAAGCCTTTTTCAAGAAACAAGGAAGGTCTCAAGTACATAACCTAGCCCGACACCTAAAGGAGCTGGAGAAAGAACAACAAAAAAAGCCTAAACCCAGAAGAAGAAGGGAAATAATAAGGATAGTTCAGAAATCAATGAACTAGAAACAAAACAAAACAAAACAAAAGACAACCAAAAAAAACAATTGAACAAATCAATGAAACTAGGAATTGGTTCTTTGAAAGAATTAGTAAGATTGATAAACCTCTGGCCAGATTTATCAAAAAGAAAAGAGAAAGGACCCAAATAAATAAAATCATGAACAAAAGAGGAGAGATCACAACAAACACCAAAGAAATACAAACAATTTTAAGAATATATTATGAGCAACTATATGCCAGCAAATTTGACCATCTGGAAGAAACGGATGCATTCCTAGAGACATATAACCTACCACAACTGAACCAGGAAGAAATAGAAAGCCTGAACAGACCCATAACCAGTAAGGAGATTGAAGCAATCATCAAAAATCTGTCAACAAACAAGAGCCCTGGGCCAGATGGCTTTCTGGGGGAATTCTACCAAGCATGTAAAGAAGAATTAATTCCTATTCTCCTGAAACTGTTCCAAAAAATAGAAATGGAAGGAAAACTTCCAAACTCATTTTATGAGGCCACCATTACCTTGATCCCCAAACCAGACAAAGACTCCATCAAAAAAGAGAATTACAGGCCAATATCCATGATGAACACAGATGCAAAAATTCTCACTAAAATACTAGCCAATAGGATCCAACAGTTCATTAAAAGGATTATTCACCACGATCAAGTGGAATTTATCCCAGGACTGCAAGGTTGGCTCAACATCAGCAAATCAATCAATGTGATACAACACAGTAATAAAAGAAAGAATAATAACCATATGACACTCTCAATAGATGCTGAAAAAGCATTTGACAAAATACAGCATCCTTCCTTGATCAAAATTCTTCAAATTGAGGAACATACCTCAATATCATCAAAGCCATCTATGAAAAATCCACAGCAAGTATCATTCTCAATGGGGAAAAACTGAGAGCTTTCCCCCTAAGGTCAGGAACATGGCAGGGATGTCCACTATCACCACTGCTATTTAACATAATACTAGAAGTCCTAGCCTCAGAAATCAGACAACAAAAAGAAATAAAAGGCAACTGAATTGGCAAAGAAGACTTCAAACTCTCACTCTTTGCAGATGATAGGATACTTTTTGTAGAAAACCCGAAAGACTCTACTCCAAAACTGCTGGAACTTGTACAGGAATTCAGTAAAGTATCAGGACATAAAATCAATGTACAGAAATCAGTTGCATTTCTATATAACAACAAAAAGAGAAAAGAAAGAGAAATTAAGGAGTCAATCCCATTTATAATTGCACCCAAAACTTAAGATACCTAGGAATAAACCTAACCAAAGAGGCAAAGAATCTGTACTCAGAAATCTATAAAGTACTCATGAAAGAAATTCAGGAGGACACAAAGAAATGGAAAAATGTTCCATGCTCTTGGATTGGAAGATTGATAAACCTCTGGCCAGACTTATCAAAAAGAAAAGAGAAGAGACCCAAATCAATAAAATCATGAACAAAAGAGGAGAGATCACAACAAGCAATCATCAAAAATCTCCCAACAAACAAATATTGTGAGAATGTCTATACTGCCCTAAAGCAATCTACATGTTTAATGCAATACCTATCAAATATCACCATTTTTTTCAAAGAAATGGAACAAATAATCCTAAAATTTATATGGAACCAGAAAAGATCTCAAATAGCCAGAGGAATGTTGAAAAAGAAAGCCAAAGTTGGTGGCATCACAATTCCAGACTTTAAGCTCTATTACAAAGCTGCCATCATCAAGACAGCATGGTACTGGCACAAAAACAGACACATAGATCAATGGAACAGAATAGAGAGCCCAGAAATTGATTCTCAATTCTATGGTCAACCAATCTTTGACAAAGCAGGAAAGAATGTTTAGTGGAAAAAAGACAGTCTCTTCAACAAATGGTGTTTGGAAAATTGGACAGCCACATGCAATAAAATGAAACTGGACCATTTCCTTATACCACACACAAAAAATAGACTCAAATTTGATGAAAGACCTCAATGTGAGACAGGAATCCATCAAAATCCTTGATAAGAACACAGGCAGCAACCTCTTCGACCTCAACTGCAGCAACTTCTTCCTAGAAACATCACCAAAGGCAAGAGAAACAAGGGCAAAAATGAACTAATGGGACTTCATCAAGATCAAAAGCTTTTGTCCAGCAAAGGAAACAGTCAACAAAACCAAAAGACAACTAACAGAATGGGAGAAGATATTTGCAAATGATATATCAGATAAAGGGCTAGTGTCCAAAATCTATAAAGAACTTAGCAAACTCAACACCCAAAGAATAAATAATGCAATCAAGAAGTGGTCAGAAGACATGAATAGACATTTCTGCAAAGAAGACATCCAGATGGCCAACAGACACATGAAAAAGTGCTCCACATCACTCCACTTCAGGAAAATACAAATCAAAGCCACAATGAGATACTACCTCACACTTGTCAGAATGGCTACGATTAACAAATCAGGAAACAACAGATGCTGGCGAGGATGCAGAGAAAGGGGAACCCTCCTACACTGTTGGTGGGAATGCAAGCTGGTGCAGCCACTCTGGAAAAGAGCGCGGAGGTTCCTCAGGAAATTGAAAACAGAGCTACTGTATGACCCAGCAATTGCAATACTGACACCTAAAGATACAAACGTAGTGATCCAAAGGGGCACATGCACCTGAATGTTTATAGCAGCAATGATCCCAATAGCCAAACTATGGAAAGAACCTAGATGTTCATCAACAGATGAATGGATAAAGAAGAAGTAGTAAACACACACACATATACACACACAGGAATACTTTGCAGCCATCAAAAGAAATGAAATTTTGCCATTTGAAAGAACATGAATGGAACTAGAGGGTATTATGCCGAGCAAAATAAGTCAATCAGAGAAGACAATTATCATATGATCTCCCTGATATGAGGAATTTGAGAGGCAACGTAGGGGGCTTGGGGTATAGGGAAGGAAAAAAATGAAACAAGATGGCATCAGGAGGGAGACAAACTGTAAGAGACTCTTAATCTCACAAAGCAAACTGAGGGTTGTTGGGGAAAGGAGGGTAGGGAGAGGGTGGTTGGCTTAGGGACATTGGGGAGGGTCTGTGCTATGGTGAGCGCTGTGAAGTGTGGAAGCCTGACGATTCACAGACCTGTACCCATGGGGCTAATAATACATTATATATTAGTAAAAAATTTTAAAAAATACCCACAGCATTTTTCACAGAAGCAGAATATACAATTCCAAAATTTGTATGGAAGCACAAAATATCCAGAATAGCCAAAGCATTCTTGAAAAAGAATAGCAAAACTTGAGGCATTATATTTCTGGACTTCTACTTATATTACAAATCTCTGCTAAACAAAACAGTATGGTACTGACTCAAAAATAGATACATTGATCAATAGAACAGAATAGAAAATCCAGAAATAAATCCACAATCACATTGTCAATAATCTTTGATGAAGCAGAAAAGAACATGCAATGGGAAAAAGAGAGTCTCTTCAAAAAATGGTGTTGGGAAAACTAGAGAGCTACATGCAAAAGGATGAAACAGGGTCACTTTCTTATACCATACACAAAAATAAATTCAAAATGGATTAAAGATCTAAATGTGAGCTCTGAAACCTTAAAAATCCTAGTAGAGAGTACAGGCCATAACTTCTCTTATATTGCCCATAACAACTTTTTTCTAGATAGTCTCTTAAGATAATGGAAGCAAAGCAAAGATAAACTGTCAGGACTACATCAAAAGAAAAATCTTCTGTTCAGCAAAGGAAACAATTAACAAAACTAAAAAGTCAATCTCTGCAATGGGAGAGAATATTTGCAACTGACATTTCCAGTAAAGTGTTAGTATCCAAAATATATAAAGAAGTATTACAACTCAACATCCAAGAAACAAATAATCCAATTAAAAAAAAAAAAATGGGCAGAACAAGAATGGGCCTGAGGCCCGGAGTACTTCCTTAGAAAGAGATTAAAGAGCTCTCACAGTCTGCTGGCCTGACCCACCTTGTGTAGGAACATTTCTTTGTCCTGGACTCAGTACGTGCTCCCTTGTTCTGTTTAAGCTTGTGCCAGCTGGGAAGCCCCATTACTAGATCCATTCCAGATGGTTAGGAAGGTTCTTTGTCTTCAGCCCAAAGGAAATGCATGCAGATCATTTCCTGTGTATGCTGTGGGATGAGATCGTGACCATGGGGGATGTGCTGACCTATATTTAAGCTGATCTTACTCAGCCTCTTCACTATGTGAGTAAAATTCATTTCATCCAGGGCCTGTGTGAGTGACGTCTTTCTCGGAGACCCAGAACCATGGAGTGTGTTGACTTCCTTGTTTTGCTGTTCATGGTGGCAGGCATGGTTGGGCTAATTTCTATCTTTTTCTGCTGCAAGTGGTTAAAAGTGTGTCACTGGCTTGAAGAGCTGGCAGATGGTTTCGTCGACAATATTGATCTTCTCCCACAGCGGATTTTCCCACACCATGCCACCATTATCCTGGCTCCCTAATACTCTTTCAACTAGCCAAGCTCATATCCAACAATGAGACAATATATTTATTGGTATTTCCTCCTGAAATTCACTTTTACTAGGTCTTTGCAAGACTGCCTTGTATTTTAAACTCCATTTACAAGTCAGTTTTTTCAAAATGACCGGACTGAACCAGTCAATTGAAAATAGCCATCAGTCCTTGGTCCTGTACTTGGCTTCATTTTCTTCACAATATAAGATTGTATGAAATTGATACTCTTTTATTGTATGTCTCTCACATAGAAATGAATTTTTTCAGGAGGGCAATGTTTTGTCTGTTCATTATTTAATCTGTAGTCATTAGAATGGTTCATGACATACAAGAGGTATGAATAGACATTGGTGAATGAAGAAAGGAGGAAATAATGAAGAAAGGAGTTGGTGGAGAAGAAATGTTTGAGAATATCTTCTTAATACTTTTTAAAGTACTTAATACGTAATACTTTTAAACTGGAATACAAAAGAACAGTTTATAACTTTCAGTAGTAATTTCTTTCTCTCAGAATTTCTATATAGATTACTTAGCCACTAACCAGTTACTATGGAAAATCAAGTAAGTCTGACTTTTTTCTCATGTGTGTATGATTTGTTCTTTCTCCCTGGTAACTCGAGGGATTCTTTACTTCTGCATATTGATAATAAACCAGATGTGTCTTAGTGTCAAATTTTACTGCAGTGTGCTGTATATATTGTTCCTGGAGTATGATTTATCCTCTCATTCTACAGAAAAAGTTTCTTAAAGTTTTTGTCTCCCTAACTTATAGGACAATATTTTTGGTCTGTATCTTAGATTATACTTCAGGCATAACTATTTACTTTTATGACAGATGCATTCTTTCTGTCCATGTCTAACAGCTTCTCTATTACTATTTTAACTGCACATCTCCAGCCTCCATCTCTCGCAAGCATTTTTATCATACTTATAGTTCATTTTCAGCAATGTCAAAATCTATTCCATTTTCATTTAATATATTTATTTCATCATTAATAATATGTACCCTGGTCTCAATCTGCTCCTCTTCTCAGAAATTTCTCTTTCCCGAATAATCTCTTGTTTATCAGCTTACTCATCAATTTCTCTTTATGTGAATTTGTATTTTTATTAAGGGCTTCTCTAACTTAAGTTTTTGCAGGGAATCATAAACTTGGGTTATAAGAGTTACATTCTTCTGGGCTGGCCACAGTGTTTTGAGTGCTCTCTCTTCTCCAACAATTTTGGTACTGTATTTTGGTACTATTTATTCTTATATTACTCATTTCTCTTGACTCTACTTCCCAATAGGTATGAAGAGTGTATACTTTTAAAATTAGATTTTTCTGGGGCTCCGGGGGTGCTCAGAGCCTCTGTTAAGCCTCTGCCTTCAGCTTGGGTTGTGATCTCAGGATTCTGGGATTGAGCCCCACATTGGGCTCTCTGCTCAGTGGAGAGTGTGTTTCTCGCATCCCCCCTCCCCACCACCTGCCTCTCTGCCTACTTGTGATCTCTGTCTGTCAAATAAATAAGTAAAATCTTAAAAAAGAATTAGATTTTTCTGTTTCAATAATTGATTTTTAACATGGCATTCAACTTTTGTAACTAGATAAACAATAATAGCATAGATATCTATATTATGCTTATTTGGTTTCTATATTATGCTTATTATGCTTATTTGCTTTATTGGGTGTTTGCAGTCAGATGTTGTTTGCATAATTTTTGTGTTCTTGGATTCTTAATTTTATTCAATATTTCAGTTTACTGGCCATCAAACTTAAATACTTTTTAAAAATTTATTTTTATTTTTAAATTTTTAAATTTATTTTCAGCGTAACAATATTCATTGTTTTTGCACCACACCCAGTGCTCCCTGCAATCCGTGCCCTCTCCAATACCCACCACCTGGTTCCCCCCTGAATCGCTAAGGAAATGTTGGAAAACAAACATAAAACTGGGGGCATCACGTTACCTGATTTCAAGCTTTACTACAAAGCCATGATCACCAAGACAGCATGGTACTGGCATAAAAACAGACACATAGACCAGTGGAACAGAATAGAGAGCCCAGATATGGACCTTCAACTCTATGGTCAAATAATCTTTGACAAAACAGGAAAAAATATGCAGTGGAAAAAAGACAGTCTCTTCAATAAATGGTGCTGGGAAAACTGGACAGCTATATGTAGAAGAATGAAACTCGACCATTCTCTTACACCGTACACAAAGATAAACTCAAAATGGATAAAAGACCTCAATGTGAGACAGGAATCCATCAGAATCGTAGAGGAGAACATAGGCAGTAACCTCTTCGATATCAGCCACAGCAACTTCTTTCAAGATATGTCTCCAAAGGCAATGGAAACTTAAGTACTTTTAAAAGAAGATTTATGCATATTTTTAAATTCCTGTATAACTGAAAATGTCTTTCTATTGTCTTTACCCAAGAAAGATAGCATGGATATTTAAAAAACTCTTTATAACTTTTTTCTTTCAAAATTTGCATAATGTTTCTCTGCTGCCTTTTAACCTTGAGAGTTGCTGAGAAGTCTGTAGCCAGCTTAATTTTGTCTCTTTGCAGATAAGTTACTCTTTTCCCTGCCTGAGTACTTGTAGACTGTTTCTTATTCTTCTTTTTTAGTGTTTATCTGAGGAAAACTTTATAAATTTTTAGATTTGACAATGGTTTCTGTTATATTTCCTCTATAGTCTTCTTTATAATTATGTTGAATCTCAATTTTCTGTTATAATTATTTAAAATAAATTTCACAATTGTTACCTTTTTTTAATGTTGTACTATGAGAAATTTAGCAAAAAATAAATTTCCCTAATTATCAGTTCAGTTGTCTAAAAAAACAGCTAAGGTCTTTATTGGAACCAAAGAATTTTAGTATATGTGCTGCTGAAGTGAGCACATGGAACCAAAGAATTTTAAAGAATAGAATTAGGATTTTCCAACATAAGCAGACAGGAAGATCATATTTATGTATAAAGTTCAAACGGTCTGCTCAAATGATAGAATGGTGAAACAGAGTGATTACTGCCAGACTGGCATAGTGAATGAGATATTTTTTTAAACCTAAAATTTAAATTGTGAAATAAATATTTTATGTGTGTATCTGAATACCAATTCAGAAAGTTACTGTATCATTTTTAAAAGTAAGCAAAATAAAATAATTTATAGAAGAGTGAAGAGCATGTTGAATGCATAAAGTCATCATAACTGTGGTATTTACAAGTCAAATTCACCCTGGAATACACTATCAAATATTGTTCTCCATATTCTGAGGATGAAGTTGTGAACTTGGAAAAACTCCTCAGGAGACAGAGATGTGTAACAAAAAGAAAAGGTGTAAAAGGAAGGGAGGAAAGAAGAAAATGTATACTTAGAGAATCTCAATAAAATATAAGTAATTATTTTGGTAAAAGTTTTAGAACACTGGGATAAAGGGAAATATTAAAATTTAGTCATTGGTCTGTCAACATGGGAGAGGGGAGGAAGGTATCATATGGACTTCTAATTAAGATCCTGGAGTTTAATTATGTTTCATTTAACTTAGCTCATTCAGGTGGGAGTTAATAGGGGACATCAGTAAGAGTAGTGTAAATTGAGAACAGAAATATGGACTGAAACTATCTTATTAATGACCTTGAATTTTCAAGATGAAGTTCCACTTAATTTTATATGCACTGGGGTACATTGAGTTTTTTGAGTAGGTATATTATTCAAACACAGCTGCATGTTTGGAAAATTAAACTAACTGTTTTGATTTTGAGTGGGAGAAGTATAGGGAAGCCAGATCGAAAACTCTTTCAATAATCCAAGCAGGCAATTTAACTAACTTGATTGGAATGGAAAATTTTGTAATATTTCAGAAGATGTTATAAAGTTAATTTGAACCTCAGAATAGAAAAAGATCAATACTAAGCAGACATCATATATTAGCAGTATGTAGTTAGGACTGACCAGATTTACTCTTAGGCATTTAGAAATAAATGTGACGGGGAAAATGATAGATGGAGATAGGGTTACATTTTGCACTCTTTTGAAGACTCTCCTACAAGGCTTTAGATTCCTAAGTTAAAGCATCTATTTTCCCCTAAAAATCATTTCCCTTTTATTTGGTAAACAAGTTGTGTTCTCCTGTCTCTTATTCTACCACAATTAAGAATGATTCTGCTGAAAAAAATGAAAATTTACTATTTTTCTATTAATTTTTTAAAAAAATTTTATTTATTTGACAGACAGAGATCACAAGTAGGCAGAGAGGCAGGCAGAGAAGAGCAGAAAGCAGGCTGCCTGCTGAGCAGAGAGCCCAATGCTGGGCTCGATCCCAGGCCTCTGAGATCATGACCCGAGCTGAAGGCAGAGGCTTAACCCACTGAGCCACCCAGGTGCCCTTCTATTCATTTTTTTAAAAAGGCATTACGCATGCTCAAGATGGAAATCTCAACAAATACAATGGATGTGGACTTTCTGACCCCAAGACACTGTTTGATTTATAGAGAATTCAAGGACAGTATAAGAAACACAAGAAGAGTACCCGCATTTGTCTATCATATTTTCTCTGGCAATAGCAAAGACAAATGTAAAGTGTTTAGTAACATAATGTTATTCTTGGGGTTTCATCATGTCCCTAGGAAACAGGACCACATACGTGTCCCTCTGTCTCTCTGTTTCTCCCTCATACGCGTTTCTTTATATTAAAAGACATTAGATCAGGATAATGGCCTCATTTATAAGATTTAGCAGTTTTGAGTTGAAACACCTCTGTGCTCATATTCTTTAATTCAACTTTTAACAGAGGGGAAGAATGTATAGTTATATGGTATCCCCCAAAATTAATAAGTAAAGCAAAAATGAAAATATAAGCTTACTTTTAAAAATTGTAATATAATGAATATAACTTTAATTTTTTCCTAGATATATATGTTATTGGTGTATGGCCAGCAAAAGCATGGTTGAAAGCACATCTTAAAATTATGATGATTCTTTTCCCTGTGGTGCACACTGTATAGTGTTATCTGGATGTTCCAGTAAAGAAGGAAAGACTTGATGCTCCAGTTGTTGAGTGGGATCTACATGGTATCTATCAGCTATTAGCTCCTTATAATCACCTCAGCTGGAGAAGGCTATATCCCCAAGATGGCACCCTTTCTCCAGATGGCTCACATCTGATGACGTTCTTAGAGATTACAGTGGTCTGGCCAATGTAGCCCAGATACGAGCAACAGTGAAGGGCTACTCTACCTTTTCACAGGGTCAACCAAAATTGTCTTGGATCTGATCACAGTTCAACCCCTTCCTTGCTCAGTCCTAACTTCTCTCCCATTTTTGTCAAGTGCTGATCCCAAGCAGACTCCTTAATAACCATACTGCATGGTATGCATAATGCCATCATAGAGTCAATTTCTCAGCAACCTAACTGTGACATTTTCTTTCATGAGAAAACTCAGAAGATACTAAAATAAACCCAAACAAACAAACAAATAAAAACACTTCCTCATTTATTTTTAAATATGAGCTTCATGCTAAGTTTATTGAAATTTAAAGGTCAAATTGCTGTTTTGAAATTCCCAGTATGGAAGTGCCCTGGTTAGTGATCTGACATTACTGCTTAGAAAATGACACCTGAACAAGTGCTAATCCCCATACTTAGTGTGACGCTTCACTGGCAAAGAAAGTACAATGATAATTTTCCATAAGCACCTAAACATTGGTATATTAAATATGCTAATCTTGTTCCTTGGAATCTTTACAGTTATCCAGAAATACAGCTAGAATAGATATCGTAGATATTGGAACTGAAAGGAAAACACTGGTTTGTGAAAGTATTTGAAAAACAATCTAATGTGGAAAATAGCAATTTATATTGAGCAAAATTCTTAGGCAACAGTAATTTATTTGCCTTCTTTTACACAGGGACTTACATAAAACAAGTATCATGATTTAGTCCTAATAAATCATCATCATATAATTCTATCTTTCCTCAAACCTTATCTATGGAACAAAGCTAGGTATAATAAATCTTTTAGCTATGATCAGAAGGAATTCCAATACTTCACAAAAAGCAGAAATGTCATATCAATGGAACCTAATAATACTTTGTGTCACAAAAAGGTAAAGTGCTAGAGCTTTTAAGGAGGAATCCTGGAAATTTTCTGAATTAAAATGAAAATATTTGTAATCTGTTATAGGTTGAATTGTATCGCTCCTAAAAATAGATATATTAAAGGTGTAATTCCCAGTACCTAGAACATGACCTTATTTGGAAATAGAGTCTTTACAGAGATATTGAAGTTAAAATGAGGTAATTAAAGTGAATCCTAACCCAATATGACCAGTGTCTTTATAAAAAGCAGAAATTGGCACAGAGAGATAGACATGCACTAAGAGAAGATTATGTGAAGAGACATAGGGAGACTGTCACATGACGACAGGAGCTAACACTGCCACAGAGCTGAGGAACACCAGAGGCCAGCAGCAACTAGAAGACATAGGGAAGGATCATTTCCTGACAGGCTTCAGAGGAAGCAAACAGGTCTGCTGACAGCTTGATTTCAGGCTTTTAGCTCCAGAACAATGAGGCAATAAATTTCTATTGTTCTAAGTCACTCTGTGGTTCTTTCTTACGGCTGCTCTAGGAAACTAATATATAACCCAATACCTTTAAAAATACATTTTGATGATTTGTCCTTTTTTTGATATTTTCTTAACCACATGTTCAGTTATATGATTTGATATTTTATATATATATATATATATATATACACACACACACATATATGTATGTATGTATGTGTGTATATATATATATATATATTTCTATGGAATATGTATGTATGTATGTGTGTATATATATATATATATATAGGTTTCCAAAGCCACAGTTGCTATGTTATTAGTATTTTTACAAGTATTAGTATTATTCTACAAGTCATTATAAAAAGCATTCTGTTAAGCAGAAGTATCCAACTTTACATAAAGACATCTTTGAAGGGAGTTAGGTCTAAAGTCACTTTAAGCACCTGCAAATTTCAGCCTGAGTTTAGGGAGCTAAATTCCAACAAGGGAATTGAATATTTGTTCCAGTTCTAAGCAACAACTTCCCTACATTACTACATTAGATAAAACAGTTATAGCATAATGTTAATAAAATGCATCTCTTACCCTCAAACTCTGCTCTGATTTTCAGTTGTACTAATGAAACTTTCTGAGTGGGCATGTTAATGGCCCTGATAATTAGGTTGAAAGGTTTTGAAGGAAACAATTAAAATGATTTAATTTAAAAAGAATCAAGGTTAGGAAAGTTGTTCATAATTTTAAATAATGATGAATAACTTGTTAAAGACACTTCTCAGGCATTATTTAGATTCTCAGTAATGTACTGAAATATCACATAGTGTTAATTATTTCAAGTATATCAGATACCCTCCTGAGGACGTTGCATTCTGCCTTTGCCATCACATTATAATCTAAAGGAAAATGAGGATTTCCCAAGGCCATAATATCATGCTAGGATACAGGAGGCAGAGAATAAGTAATCAGTGAAGAGATACTAAGGCATTTGAGCATATCTCTGATGATAATAAACATTCTGGGTAGAAATGCTTAAATTATGTTAGGAACTGGTTATACTTCTGCATAAAAGGCTATCATTTGTCGGTAACCACAATCATTATAAACAACCAAAACACTGCCTTTCAGAGAAAATGGTCCAGAATGGTGTGATAAGTGGACCTACTTCATCTGATTTTCACTTTTGCGGACTGCTCTGGGTCTAAACATTCACAATTTGGATGTGATAATAGCAACAGGCATAGGCCATGTCCTAAAGATCCCAGGGTATGCATTAAAGTAACCCTGTATCAGGAAAGTACCGTCCTTCAACGATGACATGCCACCTTCCTACTTATTCATAAGAATACCTCGGCACATGCAATATATTTTCATTTTATCTGAATTAGCATTGTGTCACTTCACATATTAATATAACTTCACATGCTTAAAACTTCCTGTGTGAAATTGATCTTTGAGCCAGGCATACTCACCAAGACTTGCTAGAGGTGCTCAGAGCTGGCCATCACTGGGAATCATCAATTGTGAGGAATGTGATTTCTTAGTACTCTTAGGATACCTGTAAATTAAAAACATTAATGAATTTATACTTTCAACCTTGACATTTCACTAGTAGCTGGAGTGAACTACAAGGGCGATATGTTACTTAGTGTGGGTTATGGGAGAAGAATATGCTGAAGACAAATTTAATCTTTTAACAATTTGCTTAGGAAAGCAAATTGTTAGTGAACCTCTGGGACAGGGAAAGGTATGAAGAGAGAAAGAGAGACAGCAATGGGGAGGGTTGGGAGAGAGAGAGAGAAAAGGAGCAGGTGGCGGTGAGGCAGTTCTGAGTTAGCATACTAAATGAAGAAGAAAAAGTAAGGGAACTGTAAACTGCAGCATTCTCAAAAGAGTTGGAATGATGAGTAAGTACAGAAACCAAACCTAAGTATCTGGACATTTATTGTATTCACGTATTTCTGCACCCATTTTGGTGCCTGGAAAGAATTCCTTAAAATTATTAAAGGTGTTCAATGTTCACTCATTAAGTAATGTTTGGCTATTCCTATTCTGGTTATAAATTGCATATGATCAGTAATCCTGTACTTAGCAGTTCATGAAAGATCTTCTTCTATAAAATAATGTTTTCAGCTATAGAAAGCTTAGATTTAAATAATTTTTTAAATGTACTCTATAGATCAGCAAAAGGATGATGCATGGGATTATGCCTGGAATAGTCAGAGAAACATTCTGATAGGTAATGACCCTGGATATGAATCTTCAGTGAACTGGCACTTTCTAGATGGTCAGCACAGATAAATAAGGGAGAAGGTAAAAGTGAGAAGCTATCTAGGTTGTTGCTAAAAGCATGTACTATGTCATAGGCAAAGCACAGGCGAGGCAATTTGAAGTTTCCTAGGTTACTTCCTATATTATCAGAGCAAGAACCGAATTTCTTTTTACTTTAATTTCCCCATATATTAAATAAGGGCTATAAAAGACTGACCTCATCAGGTTGCTGAAAAGTATAAATGACATAATGCATATAGTCAGAAAACATGTAGGGCTTGACATATAGTAAGCACTTGATAAATATTAGCTATTATAATATTATTATCATTCTTACTTCAAAGTGCCTTTTTGTGGGGACATTTATACCAAAAGAGTTTTTATTTTTCAAGCGAAACTGTAACAATAAGAATAATAGACATTAAAATAATAGAGCTCTGAGTTGATATAATACAATTTGACACACTTGTGAAATACTTTTACTTTTGAGTAATATTTGCTTGCATTAAGTAATTATTATATTATATACATCAATCTGTTAATTATTTAACTTGTTTTCAGTTCTAGTCTATAAAATTTAATCAGACAATCACCGATCTTGTCAGTGCTCTTGGATAATTTCAACTTCCTCAATTTGGAGATTTTAATTTTTGCATTTGTTCTCCTTGCTATTTCAACCTAGATTTTTAAATTGATTATGTTTGTAGTTTCACAAAGTAAAATCTATTTTTCAAAACCAAAGCAACAGTAACATACTGAAGTATAACAGCAATGTCTAAACCAGATTTTCTGATTTTTTCCCCTGTTATAATAATGATCTAGATCTTGTATTTATTTATTCTTGACCAGGATTTGAGTTGGCTTTATTCTTGCTACACTTATAGAGAGGATAGAAGCAGAGCACAATGAATCAGACTTAATTTTTTTCTCTATCTGGCTTCAGTGATGACTCAATTACTCTCAACAAAAAGTTCTTCAAGACCTACTATGTATAAAATTTTCACAGGCTCACAGGCTCACAGAAGAACAATGCAACCATTATCTTAGCATTTTCCCCTCTGTTTGGACCACTGTCCTGAGATGATTAATATTTTTTCAGTAACAGTATTCAAAGTTGCCCAACATTGCTGCCTAGATATGGGAATTTTATAGATATGGGAACAAAGTAACAAGAATACTTTTGACTCTTGCACAGGGGGAAAACAACTTTATTCAAATGATGCTCTGATATCTGTGTGGTTATAATTGAAATGATTCACAGAGATTGTAAGTTCCTTGATATAGTAATTATTTCATTCATTTGTTAAGTATTTACATACTATCTAATTCTGTACTGGGACATGGCATCTGTGAAATAAATACTTCATGAATTGGATAATAATATACCATTAATGGTTCTTATTTAGAAAAAAAAATAGGTAATGAGGAAATACAAGGAATTGATATGCTAAATCAGACCCAAAGAAATAAGAGCTTACATAATATCACATTTTACTACTGATTTCAAAGATACAAGTAATCACAAGACAGATGAAGCAAAAAGTATTGGACCACCAATAGAGCTCTTAAGGTACTACTCTTTTGCTGCACTGGCACATAGCCTGGCTATATTTGATTTAACAAATGAATTCTTTAAGGAGCGTATGTATTATCACCTATACAAAATAGCTATTTTGATCATGAAATATTATGTTCCTTTCTATGGATGCTGTAACAAGTCTGGACAGACTTTGTGGATTAAAAAAGCACCACTTCATTATCTTCCAGTTCTGTACATTACAAGTACAATGTGGGTCTCACTGGGTTAAAAGCCAAGGTGTTGGCAGGACTGTATTCCTTTCTAGAGGCTCTAAGGAAAAATTCGTGTCCTTGCTTTTTCCAGGTTCTAGAAGTCAGTAGCATGTTTTTGGCATGTAATCTCCTTCCTCCATGCTCAAATGCTCAAACAGAGCTGAGTTCTCACATTTTATCACTCTCCCTTTTTTGCCTCTCTCTTCCATGTTTCCTCACAAATATCCTTCCTTGTGATTACATTGGGTATCCACAGATAATCCAGGATAATCTCCCTATTTGGGGGTCAAATGATTAGGAACCTGAATGCTATCTAGAACCGTAATACCTCTATTGCCTTCTAAGGTAACATATTCACAGGTTCCAGTGAGGGACTAATATGTGGACATCTTTTGGGGGGAGCATTATTTTGTCTACCTCAACCATCTTCATTTTATGCTCTGATAGTAACATAACAGATAATACATTAAATAAATGCACATATCTGAAGTTTCTTTACCACAGCAAATCTAAACAGACCAAATACATTCGGGTAATATAATTTCAAAGTTAGTGACTTTTCCATGAGTACATGCATTAGAATATTCCCAGGTAATTTGACCAGGTTGCATTTTTTCTTTTTCTTTCCGGGAATAGTTCTACAAAGAGAGAATGGATTTCAGGCCTTTTGCTAATCCTTACTTTCCAAAATGATAAAGAATGTAATTTATTTATTTCATTTTATATAATTTTATTATTTTTTAAAGTAGGCTCCATGCCTGATGTGGGGCTTGAATTCATGACCCTGAAATCAAGAGCTGCATGCTTTATTGACTGAGCCAACAAGGCAACCCCTAGAATGTAATTTAAAGTCTTGGTTTATTTGAGTGCCTCTATATCAAACCAGATATATATTATTTTTTGTAAGATCTAATATACTACAGCTATCTGTCAATCAATAGTTGAAGAATAACAATATGAACTTTTGTATACAATTAACTTTCCTTTTCCATGTAGAAGAATAAGTCAACAACCTGCCCTTCTAAATATAGAAAATATTTCTACTTACCTGTCTAGCTGCCTATCTATCATCTATCTATCCATCTAATATCTATCTACCTAGCTACCCACCTACCTACATGATACAGAGAGAGAAATTTTTAGACTTGGTCACATGCTTCTGAATCTGACCCTCACCTCAGTGAGTAAAGAATTGAATTATGCTGAGCTCCATTCCTTTTTAGAATTGTGGAGCTCACTTCATCCAAAGTCATTTACTCTAAGTGAAGCTATTGCCACATAGTACATGTTAGAGAGCATCATCATTTGTTATTTTGCATCAGGATCCTTTAAATGATAGTTAGCCAGCCAACTGATTAAGAGAAATTCCCGATTTTTTTAAAAGATATGATGGGTTCTTATTCACTGAGGAACAGTATGCTTTTGATGCAAATAGCCTCCAAACATAAATTTTCCTCCCCTCAAAAATCTACACCCAGGTATTCATTGTGCTTCCTCCCTTATTTGATTCAAGACAGTAAAATGTCACTTTCTGCAGGGAAATTCTAGTCACACAGTAACCCATCATTGTAAGTTTGTTGACTCAACATTGTTTTATACCTTATAGTGCTTCTCAGGATTTGAAACGATAGCATTTATTTGTTAACCTAGTAGAGCCTCCCTCCTCTACTAGGATAGAAGCCCCATGAGGAAGAAACACTAAACACCGCTGGGAACACAGCAGATGTTTGATAAATACTTCCTGAATAAATGAAATGGAATAAGATAAAAAATAAAACAGTTATATTAAATCTCTAAGTTTTTTTTTTTTTTTTTTCCCAGTTGCTTCTATAAGTTTCAGAAAATCAGCTTAAAAAAAAAATCCTCAGGGTGCCTGGGTGGCTCAGTCATTAAGCATCTGCCTTTGGCTCAGGTCATGATCCCCGGGTCCTGGGACTTCAAGATATCTTTTGGAGGGGGACATAATTCAATCTAAAGTGTTATAGTATGGATTCAGGAAAAGTAGGATCCAAGAATACTACAATCTCAATATCATAAAAAAAAAAAAAACTTACACTCATTATCAAAGAGCTGTGACATCTAAATAAGGAAATATATATATATTTATAGATGACCATAAAGGCATATATAATATTTATTTCTAGTTCTCATTCCATTCCAGGACATGATTTATACAATTTTAATCAGAAACACTGCTTAGCCTTAAATTTTAGTATTTCTATTTATTTCTTGGAATTAGTAAAAGAAAGAAAAATTTGAGGCCATTTTATTTAATTTCATTTGATAAATCATGTGTCATTCCTCCTTTTAGATACATAAATTTAAACCATAGTTTCAGATATAGATGAGTAAGTAACAATCACAAAGTTCAATTTGCACTATTTAAAAAATCAGATTATCTGAAGGAAGCTGAACTCATTTACAGTGATGAATAAAGTCATTACAATGATGAATAAAGTCATAACAATGATGATTTCTGAATTTCATATTCAGTTATCTAATATGTGAGAAGTAATAGTAACAACTGTCATATACTTACTATGACAGGCTTTTAATGATATTACCACCTATAGTTAGAGACCATTAAAATTCTTGTTTTAAATCAAGAAAATTGACACAGAGAAAAGTTAATAAATACACTTGGACTCTATAGATTATAGTAGCTGGTGGGAGGATTGGAATTCATATGTGACACCAGAGCTTATATTCTTAAACATTATAGCATATTGGTTACAATAGTTAAGAATGAAATTCCTCTATAACTATGTATCTTTTACAGTAGTTCTGGAAACTTTGGTGAGAGTTAGATGCTTTGGACACACACCCACATAAATGCCAGGAGTCTTCAAAGTCTTTCTGACCCACTCCCCTTCTTTTCTTATTTAATGAAAGAAATGTGGGACATGATGGCAGAAAATACCTGGTAGGATTGGTGAGGTCCAATATGGGAAAACCCAAAATATAAATTATATATTTCAGTGATAAATGTTGAAAACTTAATTTATACTACATGTAAACCAATGATTTTCATCAAATGACACTGTGTGCATTGAACTTACTCACTCAAATCACAGTAGACAATTAACTGATGGGCAGGCTAGGTGTCAATGTTATCCTTGTAAACTCTCTTCTTGGAAGTATGAGTGTGTTGTCTGAAGAGAGCTGAAGCCTGTAAAGACTGATTTCAAACAAGATCACCCTTATTTGAACCCTTCATCCTTGTCAACTGGGCAACTGAATATCAGGAGATAATTTAAAGTCTTCTATGAAACCTTTAAAAAGTAAGGTTTGTTCATGGTTGTACTATAGCTACAGTTCTTATAATTTGGGTTCAACTTTTTAAATATTAAAAAAATCACAATTTGAAGTATTAAAAATGTAGGCTACAAAAGTTAACATCTATTTCATAAATTACAGCATAAAAATTTATGATTAAATCATCAGATACTGAAATTCAAATTAATAAATACTAAATGAGCTATGAAATGCAAAGCTGTGTATCTTTGGTTATAAAATTAAAATATGTTGGTATACATATGTATGTGTGTATACTGAGGCTATAATGTCATTATTGCATATTCTTCTAATTAAAAATCTAGCAGTTAACATTTTATTTATCTTTGTTGAGATTTCTGGTCATGAAACTACAATAATACAGAACTAGATCAGTTAACAACAGTCTTAGAAAGGAATTGTGTTTTTGTTATTTACTTCATAATAAATCTAAATACTTTGCTAAAGCATATTTAATAACATTTAGCAATAGAACAATAGCTATATTATTACTTTTCTTTCTTTCTTTCTTTTTTTTAATAGAACGCAAGTGCAAGCAGGGAGGGGCAGAGGAAGAGGAAGAATCAATCTTTCTTTCTTTCATGGAGGAGCTGTATTTATTTGAGAGGCACAGAGAAAGAGAGCACCTGGCGGAGAGGAGCAAAAGGAAAAAGAAAGACAGATCCAAGCAGATTCTGTACTGAACAGGAAGCCCAACACGGCACTCAATCTCATAACCTGAGCCAAAATCATAACCTGAGATCATAACCTGAGCCAAAATCAAGATCACACACTTAACAGACTGAGCCACTATCTGTATTATAAATGTTATAAGAATAATAGAAGAATATAGAAAATTAAAAATAATGTAAAATAAGCATAAGCATGTACACTGAAGATTACATGCATAGCTAGACACCTGTTCAAAACTCCAGTCATTTAAAGAGCTAAGTAAGCATTTAATACATTATCAAATAAAAAGTTATTTCTAGAATGTTTGGGAACATGACTATGTTACAAATAATTTAAAAGTTGAGTGTAATCTTTTAAATTTTAAAGTAAAAGTGATTCTTGATGATATAATTTGCTGAAATTAGAATCAGAGTTATGTTTGGGCCAGGTGTCAGTAAGCGTAAACAGGCATCCTTAGTATCTCTCAGATTACTCATCACCCTCCACCTTGATGATCTTCTCCCTCAGCTCCTCCATGCCCAGTGACAAGATTTGCCACTACACCTTGGTATGGCCATAGGCTAGTTTACAGCCAGTATCCATTCAAACTGGTCAATATCTATGTCAACTGTTAAACGTTGTTAAATATTTTGCAAGTCACTATTTTCAGTGTTCCTAGAGCTATCTCTATACCCCTTTCCAAAAGCTACTCACAGAAAATATCACTCTGACATCTAAATAAAAAATAAGGCTTAATCTGTTTTGCCTCTCATAATGTTTGAATTTTCATACAGACCATTATTCATTTAAGCCAAAGTAAGCCTCAATCTCTACTTGTATTTCCAAAAAGCGACTCCTGCTTGATTTTGGCTGGTTCTTGGTTTCTCTCTATGATCCCTGTTACCCCACCTTGGAGAATCTCAACTTGCTCCTCTATTTGGTGGGCTAGGAGAAGGAATCAGATATGCTCACTTTAACATTTCCTCTTCTGCATTTTATGGATCTAGGCTTTTTGGTTCAGTGGTATTAGCCTCTCGATTTAGCAATTTGCCAGGATTATAAAATGAGCTCAATAATTATTTGTTAAATAAACAACAAAGCTTGTGCTACACGAATTGCATACTACAGGTCAAATATTAACAAGCCCATCTGGTCAAAGACCTATACCCATATTCCAAATAGAATTTGTCAATATTTTAATTAAATAATGCATGCCCATTTCTCTATCATGGAGTCAATTCTAAGAGCCTTAGAAATCAGACAGGAATAATGAGTATTATTCATTGCATGCCCAAAACCTATAAAATAAAAATAAGAGAAAAATAAAATGAGGCAGAGTTCAGGTAAACATAATAGGATTTTTTAAATGAAGGATATTTAAAAATAGGATATGTTGTTTTGAGCGTATCCAAATACAATGCAAAAATTTTAGTATATGTGCTGCCGAAGTGAGCACTCAATGCAAAAATTTTAACAGAGGATATATAGTTACTTGAGAGGATGTAGAGATTACCTCAGGACCAATGCAGAACTGGTCTAGATATATCAATCGGTGTCCAGTTACCAAAGCAGGAACCATTCCAGATATTTCAAGTAGAGGAGTTAATACAGAGAACTGCCTATAAAACTTTTGGAAGGGCAAAAGAAGCAGAACCAAGAAGGACAAAATATTGAAAGAGTAAAAGGGAAAAGAAATGTTACTTAGAACCCAGGGATCTCTCTCTAATCCTGGGCTGAACACAGGGGCTTTAGATGATGTAGAAGTATTGATGCAATAGTTGCTTTGACTGCTAAATTCTGGAACATGGGTTCCACTGATGTTTGATGAAACCCCCATTAATATGCTTGTGACCCTGTCACTGTATTTACTCACTTTTTATTTTTATTTATTTTATTTATTTTTTTAATAAATTTTTTATTTTTTTTACTGTAAAGTTGCTCCTGGAGCCACGGTCAATTCCCCATGCTGCTGCTGCCAGGTAATGTATTTGTTAGCAAGGTTTTTAAAGACATAAGATCTTAAAGATAAAAGATTTATAAGACATAGGATTTATTTAAAGATATAGGATTTATAAAGAAATAAGAGAAATAAGAGAAATTTGTTGCAAGATAAAGACTAGTCACTATTAAAGAGATTCACTATTCTGGAAATTACTGTATCAAATAACTTAGGAAATTTAGAAGTAAATTATAATTATAAAAAATACTAACATTAAACTACCATTCTCAAAGTAAAGATAACAAATAGATTTAGAGTTCTACATGGATGGAACTAGAGAATTAAGAAAGACTAAACTCACCAATTACATTTATAACCATAATTTAGAATAAAAAACTATTGGTGGAGCAACTCTGGAAAGCCTTTAGGACTTAATATGCCTTTGTAGGTGAGCTATAATTTGGCTATTTTAAAGATTCTATTTATTTATTTGACAGACAGAGATGACAAGCAGGCAGAGAGGCAGGCAGAGAGAGAGAGAGGAAGAAGCAGGCTCCCTGCTGAGCAGAGAGCCCGATGTGGGGCTCGATCCCAGGACTCTGGGATCATGACCTGAGCCGAAGGCAGAGGCTTTAACCACTGAGCCGCCCAGGTGCCCCTAATTTGGTTATTTTAGATTAATAAGATAACATAAACAAAAGGGACTAAACTGTGATAACATGCATATGAGGAATATGGAAGAAGTAAAATGAGAAAAATCACTCTTACCAAAAAGTTCAAATATTAGAGTGGGGTCAGATTATGAGGGACCAAAGTTGTGGAAAACTACAGGGCAGTGAGGAAACATGATGGAAATAGGTTCCTTTGAAATTTACTTTGTACTCCCTTTTGACAGAGACACCACTATTTCTTAGGGAAGTTCATTTCATTTTGAACCACTGAAATTATAAAATCTTTTAAATATATTTATTCATATTGGATACTCCATGATTTCTAGCCATTGTTCCTATTTCTGCCCTTGAAGCTATCTAGAATTAGTGTACCACATTCTTTCTTGCATTTGGCAGCCTTTCCTAGATTGGGAGAGAAATAGCTTCTTCCCTCCAAATTCTTTTATTTTGCACATCATTAGTATCACAGTTCTTTTGTTTATTTCTCATATGACCTATTTCTTAGACCCTCATGAAGCTTACAAATAATCTCACAAAGATTATTTTCCTTTGCACCCATTTCCATTAACCAATATCATTCTTGACATTCAGGTAACATTTTCATTTTCATCTCCAAAGAAGTGCCCTGGGGAACTCTCCAATGGCCAATGGGACAGACATAACTGGACAGACATAATTCCACCACCTATCAGGCTTAAGTACTATGCCTCTGTATGAGACTCTGAACCTGTCACCATCAAATGATTTATTTACATGTAATTCTCAAAATAATCTCTCTTTCTTGGACTAATAAACCGAGTGGAGATGATCCCAGAAGAAAGGGAGGAAGGGGTCATATCAGCCTTCCTCAGTTTCATCACAATCTCTTCCTCTTAGAATTCATTTTCTCTGAATTTTAAGTCATAAACTTTAAAAACTTATCCTGCTATGAAATAATTAACTTTTCTAAAGATTATGAGCTGCATAGTAGCCACACATTAAAAATTATAACATGTATTAATTTAGCAGAGTGCCTTGATAGGGTCTAATATTTTTAATGTTCCTTAGCATAGATCCTCTTAGAATGTTAAGCTATTATTTAATAGAATTTTGTTAAAACCTGAAATCTGTCAGCTCTTTTCCTAGGGTCTCATTATATTACATTAGCAATTTTTGCTTTTTTACGTGGACGACAAGTCAGCATTATTCAAGACTGAAATTATATCTATTTTGAAGTAAATATTACACAAAATACAATTATAAAGTTGCTGGAAGACAAACCTTTTCCATTATTTGAATTATGTCACTGTATTTTATAAATATATATTACCTCAAGAGAATTCTAGAAAAATATTCTGTTAATAGTAAAACCAAAATTCACTCTGAGAAAGTCATTAGCTAATTATGTATTATTCTAAGAAAAGACAATGGCAGGTAGAGTCAAGGCTATCTGAGCGATGTTCTTCACCTGTGGTCCTTGGGAAGCTCATCCTTTCAGGCATTAAGCTAAGTTGTCTTATGTACTACAAACCAACATTCAGGTTTAGATTAAACCTGTAGGGTCCACATATCCATTTATCGCCTTGACAAATCCTTGCCACTGATTGAATAATAGAACTTTATGGCCTATTTCCTGAATAATATATTTGAGCTTGTTTTATGTGTACCTGCCTTAAGTTGCTGATCCTATGAAACTGAAAGCTGACTATATTGTCTTGTCAAAGTTTTGAAGTTACACATTTTCCTAATTGGATTTGTTGATTTATTGCTAACAAAGATAAAACTTTCTACTTCAGCCACTTATCTGGGTTTTAAAATTGCTTCAATCTGGAAGCAGACTGTATGAGTTTAATAAAAGTGCTTGACATCCATTTAACCACAAAAATATTAAATTGATAGAAATGAAACAAGCAAAGAAAATGATACAGTCTTCTTTAAACTCTAGAATAAAACTATGGAAATTTCAGCTATGAGCAGAAAACCAGGTCTCAACAGCTATCTAAATTGCCTCAGAGTATAGAGTCACTTTTACAACTCACTTTCTATCATGATGTTGTAATTTTCTGACTCTGTATAACAATATTTTTAAGTATAGTACAGAATGTAACTATAGTTATATAATTAATATTTTATATTAATATTATATTATTATATATAATTATATAAATTTAATTTTATATATCTTATATAATATATATTTTATATATTCTGATATAATTTATACAATTATATTTTATATAATTATAAATAATTATATAATAATATAATATTATATTATAATGATTATTAACAGGAAATACGAAAATAACCCTTAAAGTCTATTGAAAATACTTATAAAATCCAAAAATCTCATAGTGGGCAATTGGAAATGCTTTACTTTTTGAATCTTTATGAAGAGGAAGAGGAGGCTTCATAATTTCCTCACCAAATTTTGTTCTGTAATTCCTAGCCAGATTAGAGAATGAAGATGGTTGACTGATTTTCCATTTTAAGCTTCTATTAGGTGGTGAGCATTTTATATCTATTTTACCAATTTATTTAGTAAAATGTTTGTTGTTTTGGTGACACATTTCCTTTTATGTTTGTTATACACACCCATTTGGAAATGTGAATCTATCTTACTCAAAGTAAATAAAAAACAAGACATTTTCATAATTGGAAAGTGTATGCCTTTGTGTCCTAAGAACATACTGGTATTACTGTCACCTCCAAATGAGCATTACTGCTGGCAAAGATAATGAAAAATCATCAAAACCAAATAATATTTCATGTGCAAGTGAAGAAAAAAGCTTAAGTTCAACAATCAGTGTTTAGCCAAAAGACAGAAACAACATTTTGAATTTATACAAAATAAGACAGTGTCTGTTTAAGCATAGTTTTAAAATGCGGCTATTCTTTAGAAGTAACATGAATTCATACTTGTCTCTCCTGAGTGTTTTCTTGAATGTCTTCCATAATATAAAATGGAACCACATCATTTCATCATCTGGAACATTAGAAATAAGCAAGTAGAGTGTACTGCAGGTAAAACCACCGGAGAAAGCCGTTTTTTCAGGGCAGTATAGGAGGAAATAGATATGTTCTTGCCTTGGATGTGTGTTTGTCTAGGAAACTGTGCTGTGTGCCGTGTTGAGACTCTATTATATTAGCACCAAAAGAGCTAAGTAAGTTATACAGAAAATGTAGAAGCTTACTTTTATAAAGTGCCAGAACTTACTGTCTCTGAAAAGTCATTTGATAATATAAGGGATGACCAATATTTATATTAATTTTTCACTTCAAAGGATAAAAATATATGTTTATAAAAAATAAAAAATTATATATATATAAAAAAAAAGGTCAAGTTCCAAAAAAAGTTGAGATACTAAAACTATCAGGCCCAAATCACTTTTCAAAATTTTGTTAGGGTATTTAAGGTATATTTTGAGCTCTTGTTTTCCAAATTCTAATCGATATCTACAGGGAATGACTGTTGGGTGGGAAAAAATGAAACAGAAGGCACATAGGTGGGGTTAAGACAAGGAAGAGGGACAGAAGAAACAGGTTCATTTATCAGACAGCTACCAAGGCCCACACTCTGTCTTTTCAAGCCACCTGGATCCTAACAATTTCAAAACCATTATATTTGGCTTGAAGAGAAGCATATAACCTGGAGAATGTTTGTGGTATTCAATAAAGAGATGGGTGCTTTTTATAAAGCCACAGGCACACAGAATACTGAAGTTATTTCAGAAGGAAAAAAACCCAACTGTTGGAATTCTACACATCGAAGTTGGCATTAAGGGTTGTCATACAGTCCAAAATTTGTTTTATGTAGGGATGAGAAAGCAAGGTTTTTAGCTCTTCTTTTCCAAAAACAACATAAATGATTGCCCAACATAAATATGTCTGCCAGAAAGCTGACAAATGTTGCCTTTGCTTCATTTTTGCAAATTTGGAATAGAATAAGGAGAATTTGGCCTCAGATTACCAATCCCTTTGTCTTGGCACTGTATATAATTGTTAAGAAGTAGAAGAGCCAATTGCAATACTACAATAAAAACCCCGAAGTTAAAACAAATATTACAAATAGTGATTGTAATCAGAGAAATAAAAGAAGTAAATCAATCAACATTTTAATTTATCATTCACATAAAACTAATCCAAAGATGGGAAGGATAAAATTTAAGCTTTCAGGATTGGATACTCTGCAGGGAAGGGATTTTGAAATCTGCATATAAAATACTCAATCTTCCAAAATTGTCTCTTTCTCCTTTATTCTTCACACCCAATATGTGTGAAGAATATGCTTTATGTTTCACACCCAATATTCCCTTCTTTTATATTTTAGGGAAATTACTAAGCTTAAAGTGTCTAGGGTTCTTGGGAACAATGAGTTAAATTAGCCCTGGTCATCTATATTTGGCTAGGTCTAAGTGGCACTTATCAATTGAAGTGACCAAGATGCTTCTAATTTTATTTTTTTTTAAAGATTATTTATTTATTTATTTGACAGACAGAGATCACAAATAGAGAGAGGGAGACAGGAGAGGAAACAGGCTCCCTGCTGAGCAGAGAGCCCCATGCAGGGCTCGATCCAAGGATCCTGGGATCATGACCTGAGCTGAAGACAGAGGCTTAACCCATTGAGCCACCCAGGTGCCCCATTCAAGATGTTTCTAATTTTCTAATTCTCTGAGCTTCTAAGAATGGGAAAATTGTTTGTATAATACCATTTTCACAGTCTTTGTCCAAGTTATTTCTGGCACACGGAAGAACTCCACTCGATAATCAAGATCAATGTTCATAATGTAAGTTTCCCTGATTTACCCAGCCTTTTCTCCTACACAAAAATCCTCATAACCAAACAACTTTTAGATATTTCATACATTTCAGATTAGTGTCTCTTACATAATTTCATTTACACTACTATGTATTAGTGAAGGGGAAACAGTTTGACTTTCCTGAGTGGCTGTTTTATTTGGGTACCTCCTTTGGCATATCCACACAATGTCAGCCCATAGGTAATGCTCAAGTTTTGTCTTCTTTGCTCTCTCAGCAAAGTTTAGAGCAGAAGGCTGAGCCCTATGCATATCCAACTGATTTTAATGCTAATAGTACACCTGTTACTTCATTTGACAGTTTCTTTTAAAATAATCAGGGAGACAAACCACGAGGGACTCTTAACTCTAGGAAACAACCTGAAGGTTCATGGAGGGTAGGTGGGTGGGGTGATGGGGTAGCTGGGTGATGGGTACGAAGGAGGGCACGTGATGTGATGAACACTGGGTGTTAGAAACTGATGAGTTACTGAACTCTACACCTGAAACTAATGATGTACTCTATGTTGGCTAATTGAATTTCAATAAAATATAACAAAGTTGGTTTTGACCACTTCAAAGATGTCTGAGGAAAAGGAAATCATATGGGGGGCATGCTTTAGTTTCAGTTTTCAGCATGATGATTTAGTCACTTGTTTCTTTTGTCTGTTATTACCAAAAGCTCATATGCTTATTGTTTGTTGTACTGATGATTCTTCAAGTTGTTTTATATTTTTTGTAGTTTTAATTCATTAATTTGTTCAACAAATGTTTTTGGAGTACCTACGCTGTGGCAGGTCATTGGGGATATATTTAGCAAAACAGTGATAATCTCTATGGCAGTTTTGTTTTGTTTATTTATTTATTTATTTAATTTTCAGGGTAACAGTATTCATTGTTTTTGCACCACACTCAGTGCTCCATGCAATGCGTGCCCTCTTTATTTATTTATTTATTTATTTATTTATTTTCGGCATAACAGTATCATTATTTTTTCACCACACCCAGTGCTCCATGCAATCCGTGCCCTCTATAATACCCACCACCTGGTACCCCGACCTCCCATGCCACCGCCACTTCAAACCCCTCAGATTGTTTTTCAGAGTCCATAGTCTCTCATGATTCACCTCCCCTTCCAATTTACCACAACCCCCTTCTCTCTAACTCCCCATGTCCTCCATGCTTTTTGTTATGCTCCACAGATAAATGAAACGATATAATTGACTCTCTCTGCTTGACTTATTTCACTCAGCATAATCTCTTCCAGTCCTGTCCATGTTGCTACCATCAGAAAGGATGAATACCCAACTTTTGTAGCAACATGGGCAGTTTTTTTTTTTTTTTAAGATTTTATTTATTTATTTGACAGAGATCACAAGTAGGCAGAGAGGCAGGCAGAGATAGAGAGGGGGAAGCAGGCTCCCTGCTGAGCAGAGAACCTGATGTGGGGCTCGATCCCAGGACCCTGAGATAATGACCTGAGCCAAAGACAGAGGCTCAACTCACTGAGCCACCCAGGCAGCCCTCCATGGCAGTTTTAATTCGGTAGGAGAAACAGAGATTAATTTAGATAATCATTATATACCAGTATATAGTTACAAGTTGTAGTGAGGAGTATTAAAGGCAAAGACAAGTGCTGAGAGAGAAGAGAGACCAGACTTAATTAGAAAGACAGATAAATCTCTCTTGGAAGAATATTTGAACTGTTCTTTGAGGAATGAATGGAGTGGGATAGGCACATGTCAGGAGTGGAAGGTGTTGCAGAGAAATAGGAGTCCAGGCGTTTAAAAGAAAATGCAGATAGGAAGTTCCTGAGTTAGAAAAAAAAAAAAAAAAACAAAAAACAACCCACAAAACTTTAGGATCATGAAAGAATGAGAGAGTACAGGTATAGCTCAGTGTATGAAGCCAGAGGAGAAATGGTTTGACTTGAAGCTGGGGCACTAAGGGGGCAGAGCCACACATAACATTAGAGGTAATCTTAAAGATCATGGTCTTTCTTGTCAGAGTATTGAAATCATCGAAGGCAAATTACTCTGATCTGAGATGTATCTTCAAAATATTACTTTGGCTTCAATGAAGAGAAAAGCCTGGAAAGGAGCAAAAGTAAAGTTGGGAACATTATTTTTGGTAATATCTCCTTTGTCTAAGTAAGAGATGATAGTAGTTGCAACTTCAGTAGCATAAATCATAGGAGAAGCAGATGCATTGGAGAAACATTCAGAATGAAATGTACTGTACTCAGGACTAGATTGAGGGAGTGAGAGAGAAAAATATCTTAAGTACCAGAAATGACTGGAAGAGAGAGTAGTGAGAGGAATGGTCCCATTCTTGACAGCTCTGATGAAGCCATAGGTGCTTGCTCACCAGGCTCTATTTAACCCTTGATCTTAGCTTCAGAGATAGCACTGCAATTCTTACTCAAACAGGGGGTTGGAAAGACAGTAGATCTATCTTCTACTTCCTTCTTTTTACTGAATTCATTCACCCCATTTACTCTCATGAACCAGGTATTGTGCTAAGTTCTTGGACATAACTCTGTGTCCAAATCAGGAAGAAGGACAGCAAACCTTTATGTGATTATAATACAGTAGGTTAAGCACTGTGAGGGGCTGTGGAAGCACAGAGAGGGAGACAATGACTCAAACTGGAAGGTTCAGCGGGGCTTACTGGAGAAGCTGACATCCTAGCTGAGTATGCAGAATGATCAGTCGGAATTTGCCAGGAAAGAACTAGAAAAAGGACACAGGCGCAGACAAAAATGTGCAGACCAGTCAGGTACTAGAATGTGGCTGAGCCTTCCAGAAGAGGGCATCTAATGGGCTCAGATCTAAAAAGCAGGGGTACGAAAAGTCTGAAGAATGATGATTTCTTTCTCTCAAAAAAGTTGGGGAAAAAAATTATCCAACTAGTGCAAATTGAACAGCTGATGTCACACACTTGAACAATTAAATGCTGCCTTGTAATACATGTTAAATATTTGTGCAAATCATCTTTCCAAGCAGATTATAAGCACTTTTAGGGGAGAGTTATAATGTATAAATTTCTCTGACAGAGTCAAGGCTGGCTTTAAGTTCATCAATAGGTGGTCCATGATAATTATTAATTGGCAGACAGAAGTAACATTTCTTGGGAAAAAATACCGCAGGCCATTCAAACCAAATGTGTGACTTGAAACTTCTTTTTCAGGCTAACTATAAATTTTGTATATATTATTCCTCAAACTGATTAGTACTCATAATTAAAATTCTTTGAATTTTTAAATGGAACATTAAATAGAAAATTCCAAGGTGATAATTGTGCAAATTATAACTGTTAGCTGTACTTTTTTTTTGAGGATGCAAACTAGATTTCATAGAAATAAATGAATATTCACACATGTTTTATTTCATTGAGGGGAAAGTGCCTATTTTTAAACTCTCTGAAGAAACTTTCAATTCAGCTCTCGCGCTCTCCGCTGCTGTAGCTGGACCCTTCGCCTTCGCCACAGCTCAGCATCTGCACATCCCTACAATGGCTAAAACAGCAATGGCCTACAAGGAAAAAATGAAGGAGCTGTCCATGCTGTCACTGATCTGCTCTTGCTTTTACCCCGAACCTCGCAACATCAACATCTATACTTATGACGATATGGAAGTGAAGCAAATCAACAAACGTGCCTCTGGCCAGGCTTTTGAGCTGATCCTGAAGCCACCATCTCCCATCTCAGAAGCCCCACGAACTTTAGCTTCTCCAAAGAAGAAAGACCTGTCTCTGGAGGAGATCCAGAAAAAACTGGAGGCTGCAGAGGAAAGAAGAAAGTCTCAGGAGGCCCAGGTGCTGAAGCAATTGGCAGAGAAGAGGGAACATGAGCGAGAAGTCCTCCAGAAGGCTTTGGAGGAGAACAACAACTTCAGCAAAATGGCGGAGGAAAAGCTGATCCTGAAAATGGAACAAATCAAAGAAAACCATGAGGCTAATCTAGCTGCTATTATTGAACGTCTGCAGGAAAAGGAGAGGCATGCTGCCGAGGTGCGCAGGAACAAGGAGCTGCAGGTTGAACTTTCTGGCTGAAGCGATGGAGGGATGGCACGCCCCACCGTTAGTAAATCCCCCTGCCTATATTATAATGGATCATGCGATATCAGTATGGGAAATGTATAACATGGTTTAAAAAGAACTCATTATAAAAAACAAAAAACAGAATCAAAAATTAAAAAAAAAATTCAATGCGAAAAAAAAAAAAAAGAAACTTTCAATTCAGATTTAGTTTCATGTTAGTTTTTTCTGTTTTCTTTTCTTTAGCTTCTACTCTGCTCTATTCAATATGACAGATTGGTGCTTCAATTATATTTTTAGAATTTGAGAACATGCCTAACTTTTAAGATATTTTATAGAGGTATTTTGGACTTTATGGAATTTTGGACTTTGAGAAATAACCAAGTAGCGATGTAAAAACCTGACCTGAGTCCCAGTGTCCAAATCCTTAACAGGCTGTAACAAAATCTACCCAGTGCAGTTGGAATGTGTTCTCACCATTTGGATTTGCCAAACTAATACTTAGGAGAGACATGGGGGTATGACTACTTAAGAAGTAGAAAGGTGGGCCAAGAGTTCAAATCTGGATTTTTTTAAACACTAATCTTCACTTCCATTAAATAAGTCTTCACTGGAGTGCTGACTTAATGCTGATTTTCAGTTCTTCCTAAGACTTTATGTAATCTATACATTTTTGCTTCCTGTTTGCATCTGGTAATCACCTTTAATCAGCTCGCTTCCCAGCAGGGGAGAATTTACTTGGCTGCTCTCTTACTGTTTTGCAACTTAAATTGTCTTGCTTTTAACTTTCTTGGTAATATTTTTATTCCTTAATCTCAAAAGCATTACTTAATAGACAGGAGTGGTGATTTTAAAAATCAAGCTATCTATATGTTGTGAAGGGCAAAAAGACACTGGAAAAAAAATCAAATGCTGTTCTAAAATTTTGTAGTATGCTATGTATATATTTATATATGGTAGCATGTATCCACTTCAATAAATGTAAGCTAATTTCCCAATCTAAAAAGCACTGGATTTTTAAGGTTTGAAATGGTCCTCAAGAAACATTTCCCGGGGCGCCTGGGTGGCTCAGTGGGTTAAGCCGCTGCCTTCGGCTCAGGTCATGATCTCAGGGTCCTGGGATCGAGTCCCGCATCAGGCTCTTTGCTCGGCAGGGAGCCTGCTTCTCTCTCTCTCTCTCCCTGCCTCTCCATCTACTTGTGATTTCTCTCTGTCAAATAAATAAATAAAATCTTAAAAAAAAAAAAAAAGAAACATTTCCCTTAAAATTGATGAAGAAACAGCAATCTGACAAAAAACAACACTAGCCAAAGGAAGTTTCAGGGCCTGGATCATACTAGAAAGCCAAACTGATGGCTTTCTAAACTTTTTTTTAAAGATTTTATTTATTTATTGGACAGAGAGAGAGATCACAAGTAGGCAGAGAGGCAGGCAGAGAGAGAGGAGGAAATGGGCTCCCCGCTGAGCAGAGAGCCCGATGCGGGGCTCGATCCCAGCACCCTGGGATCATGACCTGAGCTAAAAAGAGAGGCCCAACCCACTGAGCCACCCAGGCGCCCCTGATGGCTTCCTTCAAATGAACCTTAATATCTTGCAATTTGCATCAATATATTAAGCATGTTCGACTTTAGTATCTTGAATGACACAAAGCAAGAGCTTATGTTTATCTTTGAAGCTTCTATTTATGTTGAATTAAGTAGTAGGAAAATCTACTGTGATTTTTTTATTTATTTAAATAGTGCATTTATGTTGTTTATTTATCAGAAATGATACCATTGGTAATTTATGTTACTTATTTTTGAGGATGTTGCCTAATTATTATCTGGAAATAATTCCATACTATTGGTTAGTGAAAAATACTCTAAATAATTAGCAGTGTATCTTTTTTCTAGAACTAGCAATTTTTTCTTACAGATTAAAAGTCTGCTGTTCTTGAAGAAAAATGTGAGATGTGCTATTTACATGTATTCCTTTTTTGTTTCATTTTGTTTTGTTTTTGGCTGGGGAAAGAAAGTATTTTTCCATGGCTTGTAATAAAATTGTAAGCCCAAATAATTGGAATTGTGGGGCATTGGGCTGTTTCTAATGCAATATGACTGATTCCTTAAGAAATATATTAAGGTCAAATCTACATTCAATTATATAAGGCAGGGAAATAGGTTTCTTTATATGAGTAATATATAATGACATAAATATAATCAAATCAATGCTGATAACATAATTATAAAACTATATCAATTTTTCCTTCAAATTTGTAAGTGAAAGAAAAAAATCTCAAAAAATGATTTTTTTCAGCAGAATTTCTTAATGATCAAAATATGACCAATGTTTTATATGACAATCTGTCAGTTTCTAGTGTTCACAGAAATTAGTTAATATATGGAAACTCTTGGGCAGTATTTCCTTCAGCTTCTTTTTTAAGAGGAATACTTAGAACTCAAAAAGGAACTGGAAAAAAACGTCAATGGGGATGAAAGATTGTGAAGAATATAAATTCCCAAATTATTTACAGTAGAAAAAAACCATGATTTTCAAAGGTAATGTATGATTGAGTCCATCTATTTTCATTGTATTTTTTTCAAAAATTATTTATTTATTTGACAGACAGAAATCACAGGTAGGCGGGGGGTGGTGGAAGCAGGCTCCCTGCTGAGCAGAGAGCCCGATGTAGGGCTCGATCTCAGGACCCTGGGATCATGACCTGAGCCGAAGGCAGAGGCTTAACCTACTGAGCCACCCAGGCTCCCTGTTTTCATTTTAGAAGAACAATAGGTGAACAAATAATAGGAAAGAAAATTATGATTTTTCTTATACATAGCATTTGTATACCATATTACAAAGAGCTATTAGGAAATATTTTTTTTTTTTTTTTTTTTTTTAGGAAATATTTTTATACTCTGTGATGTCAATATGACTGGGCCACGGAGTCCTCAGCTATTTGGCCAAACATTACTCTGGGTGTTTCAGTGAGTGTTTTTTAATGAAATTAACATTTAAATCCATAGAATGAGTAAAGCAAATTGCTCTCCAAAATTGGGTGGGCCTCATTCCATCAGTTGAAGACCCAGACAAAACAAAAGGCTAACATTCCCTTGAAAAGAGAGAGAATTCTCCTGCCTGACAGATGGCCTTTCAAATAGGCTGTCTTCTCTTTCTGGTTCCATAGCAACTTGCAGCCTTTGGATTCAAACTGGGACATTGGCTCTGCAGATTTTGGAATGCCCAGTTTCCCAAATCCCATGAGCCAATTACTTATAATAAATATCTCTCTGTGTAGATAGATAGATAGATAGATAGATACATACATACATACATATAGGTTACATAAAGGTAGAGATAAAGATAGATACAGATAGAGATGGAGATACTTGTCTCTCTGGAGAACCCTGACGAATACACTTAATATCATGTTCTTCGACACCCCTGAACCCTCCTGTGATCCTGGTAATACTTTATGTCTTTCTAGTATTGTCAGTAACTTGAACTATCCTTCACAAGGACAAATGCAGTTTTTTCAAAAATTCTTAAGTCTTCTCCTCCCACCTCACTCCTTCACTTTCAGCAGCCTCCTATCATGTAGGTAAAACAAATGTCATGCAAATGCCATGCCATGCATTAAGAAAACACCTAGAGGTTCCTCATTTCTTTATGTTAAAAGAAAAAAGGAAACAATTTGCCTCCTGGCCTGTGCTGTTGTGATACAATCCCTTCTACCTTGTTTAGGCAGTTGTTCTATTTGTCATCCTTTCTCTCTCTCTTTTTTTTTAAATTTCTTCTTCTGTTTTAAAACTTTTTATAAAATCTGAATGTGTTCAATCCTCTTCTATCACAAAAATAAAACACATGAACAAACAAACAAAAATACCCTTCCCTTTAGCAGCCCCTTCTACTTTGCCTGATATTTCTCCCCTTCCCACATCACGTTTTCTGAGATCATTATTTGCATTTGCTCTCTTGTCCTCTTTACTCCCAGTTACATGTTTGAGGTACCAAAGCAGTCACTCCACTATAATTTCTTACTAAAGAAATTATAAAAATAAAAGATAAAACACAACTCCACTTAAGTTATCCACAATTTTATAATTAGAAAACCTAAAAAGAAGTTTTTTGAATTTAAGAATTTACTTCCATTATTCTGAAGGTAACATTTTATGTTGACTTTCCTATGAACATGGCGGTGGCATCTTAATTGTTTCTGGATTTTTCAGTTTTTTTGAGGGATGCATGGATGGCTATATATTTCCCCCTTAGGATGGCCTTTGCTGTATCCCATAGGTTTCAGACTGAAGTGTCTTCCTTCTCATTGGCTTCCATGAATTGTACAAATTAATAAAATTATGAATGAAAAGGGGGAGATCCCAACCAACACCAAGGAAATAGAAACAATCATCAGAAATTATTATCAACAGTTATATGCCAATAAGTTAATCAACCTAGATGAAATGGATGCATTCCTGGAAACCTATAAACTTCCAAAACTGAATCAGGAAGAAATTGACAACCCGAATAGACCACTATCTAGTAACAAGATTGAAGCAGTGATCAAAAACCTCCCCCAAAATAAGAGCCCAGGACCTGATGGATTCCCTGAGGAATTCTACCAAACTTTCAAAGAAGAAATAATACCTATTTTCCTGAAACTGTTTCAAAAAAATTGAAGCAGAAGGAATACTTCCAGACTCTTTCCATGAAGCCAGAATTACCCTTATCCCCAAACCAGGCAAAGACCCCCCAAAAAAGGAGAATTTCAGACCAATATCACTTACATGGATGCCAAGATTCTTAACAAGATCCTAGCTAATAGAATCCAACAGTACATTAAAAAGATTATCTACAGGGGCGCCTGGGTGGCTCAGTGGGTTGGGCCACTGCCTTCGGCTCGGGTCATGATCTCAGGGTCCTGGGATCGAGTCCCGCATCGGGCTCTCTGCTCGGCGGGGAGCCTGCTTCCCTCTCTCTCTCTCTGCCTCTCCATCTGCTTGTGATTTCTCTCTGTCAAATAAATGGATAAAATCTTTAAAAAAAAAAAAAAAAGATTATCTACAATGACCAGGTGGGATTTATCCCTGGGTTGCAAGGGGAGCTCAACATTTGCAAATCAATCAATGTGATAGAACAAATCAATAAGATAAGAGAGAAGAACCACACAGTCCTCTCATTTGATGCAGAAAAAGCATTTGACAAGATACAACATCTGTTCCTGATTAAAACACTTCAAAGTATAGGGATAGAGGGAACATTCCTCAACTTCATAAAATCTATCTATGAAAAACCCACAGCGAATATCATTTTCAATGGAGAAAAGCTGACAGCCTTTCTTTTGAGATCAGGAACGTGACAAGGATGCCCACTCTCACCACCCTTGTTCTACATAGTGTTAGAAGTCCTAGAAACAGCAGTCAGACAATAAAGAGAAATAAAAAATATTCAAATTGGCAATGAAGAAGTCAAACTCTCTCTGTTCACAAATGACATGATATTTTATATAGAAAACCCAAAAGACTCTACCCCCTAACTACTAGAACTCATACAGCAATTCAGTAATATGGCAGGATACAAAATCAATGTACAGAAATTAGTTACTTTCTTATTTACTAACAATGAAAATACTGAAAGGGAAATTAGAGAAGTGATTCCATTTACTATAGAACCAAGAACCATAAGATACCAGGGAATAAACCTAACCAAAGAGGTAAAGGATCTGTATTCAAGGAACTACAGAACACTCACGAAAGAAACTGAAGAAGACACAAAAAGATGGAAAACCATTCCATGCTCATGGATCAGAAGAATAAACATTGTTAAAATGTCTATATTGCCTAGAGAAATCTATACTTTCAATGCCTTTCCAATCAAAAATCCAATGGCATTTTTCAAAGAGCTGGAGCAAACAATTCTAAAATTTGTATGGAATCAGAAGAGACCCCAAATTGCTAAGGAAAAGTTTAAAAAGATAAACAAAACCGAGGGTATCACGTTGCCTGATTTCAAGCTTTACTACAAAGCTGTGATCACCAAGACAGCATGGTACTGACAGAAAAACACACGTAGATCAGTGGAACAGAGTAGAGAGCCCAGATATGGACCCTCAATTCTATGGTCAAATAATCCTCAACAAAGCAGGAAAAATTATACGGTGGAAAAAAGAAACTCTCATCAATAAATGGTGCTGGGAAAATTCGACAGCATGTGTAGAAGAATGAAACTTGACCATTGTCTTACACCGTACACAAAGATAAATTCAAAATGGATAAAAGACCTCAATGTGAGGCAGGAATCCATCAGAATCCTAGAGGAGAACATAAACAGTAACCTCTTCGACATCGGCTATAGCAACTTCTTTCAAGATATGTCTCCCAAGACAAAGGAAACAAAAGTGAAAATGAACTTTTGGGACTTCATCAAGATCAAAAGCTTCTGCACAGCAAAGGAAACAGTCAACAAAACAAAGAGGCAACCCACGGAATGGGAGAAGATATTCGCAAATGGATGGAGATGGAGAGGAGAAGGGAGTTGAGGGAAATTGGAAGGGGAGACAAACCATGAGAGACTGTGGACTCTGAGGAACTAACTGGGGGTTTTAGAGGGGAGGAGGTTGGGAGGTTGAGTGAGCTTGGTCGTGGGTATTATGGAGGGCACGTGTTCCATGGAGCACTGGGTGTGGTGCATAAACAATGAATTCTAGAATGCTGAAAAGAAATTAAAAAATAAATAAAAATTAAAAAAAAAGAATATATACTCCATTTATATTAACGAAAAGCAAAAAAAAAAAAAAGTAAATCATAATATATTTCTGTATGGTACAAATAATTCAATGGATCTTTATTGTCTTCCCTCTAGCAACTCCTCTCACCTGTTCTGTAACACTTAGACTCTGTCCTAGAAACATATGGGAGTACTATATAGCACCTTAATTTCTTAAAGAATGGGCAATTATTCTTTTATCTTTGGGCTTTTGCACGTAGTTTTGTTTTTATTATTTCTTCTCATTCAGTTAAATCCTATTTTATTTTATTTTAAATATTTTATTTATTTATTTGACAGAGAGAAATCACAAGTAGACTGAGAGGCAGGCAGAGCGAGAGAGAGGGGGAAGCAGGCTCCCTGCTGAGCAGAGAGCCTGATGCAGGACTCGATCCCAGGACCCTGAGATCATGACCTGAGCTGAAGGCAGCAGCTTAACCCACTGAACCACCCAGGCGTCCCATTAGTTAAATCCTATTTTAGATATCAACTTAGATTTGGGACCTCATCAGGGTAAAAAGCTTTTGCACAGCAAAGGAAACAATCAATAAAACAAAAAGTCAATATAGAATGTGAAAAGATATTTGCAAATAACATATCAGATAAAGGGTTAGCATCCCAAATCTATAAATAACTTATCAACTCAGGACCCAAAAAATAAAGAAAAATACAGTACAGAAAGGGGCAGAAGACATGAACAGACATTTCTCCAAAGAAGATATACAAATGGCTAACAGACACATGAAAAAAGGCTCAACACTACTCATCATTAGGGAAACACGAATTCAAACCACAATGAAATACCATCTCACATAGGTCAGAATGGCTAAGATGAGCAATTTAGACAACAAGAGGTGTTGACAAGGATGCAAGAAAGAGGAGCCCTCTTACACTGTTGGTGGGAATTCAAATGAGGGCAGTCACTCTAGAAAACAGTAGGGAGATTCCTCGAGAAGTTAAAAATAGAACGACCCTATGATCCAGCAATTGCACTATTAGGTATTTATTAAAAATACTGATTCAAAGGGGCACATGCAGCTGAATGTTTACAGCAGCAATGTTCATAATAGCCAAAATATCGAAAGAGCCCAGATCGATTAACAGGTGAATGGGTAAAGAAGATGTGGTAATAAATATATATATATATATATACATACACACACACACACACACACACACACACACACACACAATGGAATAATAGTCATCAAAACGAATGAAATCCTTGCCATTTGCAATGATGTGGATGGAACTACAGTATATTATGTTAAGCAAAATAAGTCAGAGAAAGACAAATACCTTGTGATTTAACTCATATGTGGAATTTAAGAAACAAAACAGATGAACGTAGGAGAAGGGAAGGAAAAATAAAATAAGATAAAAACAAGAGAGGGAGACAAACCATAAGAGACTCTTAATTATAGAGAACAAACTGAGAGTTGCTGGAGGGAAGGTGGTTGGGGGAAAGAGGTAATTGGGTGATGAGCATAAAGGAGCACATTTGATGTAGTGACCACTGGGTGTTATATGAAACTGATGAATCACTAAATACCACTCTGAAATTAACAATACACTAAATGTAACTAACTTGAATTTAAATAAAACAAAAAAAAAAGAAAAAGAAAAAAGAGAAAAAAAATTTTTGAAAACTTACCTACTATTAATAAAAAAATCCTCTTGTATTACTCTGGCATAACTAGGATGCAAGTTTTTGATCTGGCTCTGCTTGAATTTTTTTTCTCTTTTCTTAAGTTTGCTTGAAACTTTATTTCCTGAAAAAGGTAAATCACAAAATGGATCAATAGATAAGTTCTTAACTTTGTTACTAGGAAATAAAATGTCTTTTTGAAACAGAATTAACACGGGCCCATGATATCTTTGTCATAAGGAGTGAGCAGATAAAATCTACTATCTAAAATAGTATAGATTTTCTGCTAATATTTCAGAGGGTGTTTTATACTGGATAAAATTTGTTGGTTACATTTCCTTTCCAAATAATCCACATTTCTTCCCATTTCATTTCTACATATCATCCTCCTCACTGGGAGTAGCTTCTATGTGGGGGACAGGAATGGCTGGAAGCAATGTATGAAATAGTTACTACAAATTTTCATCAAATATTGTTCTGTAAATCATATCTTTAAGATTAGGAGATTCATTTTTCAACAGTAGTTTATACTACAGCATAGCTCCTAATCTTTTCTTGCAATTCCAAAATCAAAAGGGCCCTCCAAAAAGAAGGGGGAAAGAAAAAGGAAGTTGTTTCCTAGGTTTTGTATCAAAACTCATTTGGATAAAACTGACCTGCACTGATATCTGTACATTTATAACTTTTAAAATCCCATTTAATATGAATATTCATTCATGACACCACTGAAATCTTAATGAGTTTGTTTCCAGAGTACTGTTCTGACCCTCCTGGAATTCCACATGATATATCTAAATTCCAAACTATATCTGGACCCAAGAATTTAGAGTAAAATACGGTGAACCTACAATTATTTTTTACATACCGCCATAAATAGGGTATGCAACGGATAATATTCTTAGGTTTCAAGTTATAAGGAAAGAGCTCAGATTAATTTAAACTGAAAAGGGGATTCACAGGAGAATATTCCAATTGCATGTAGGAATAGAGAAATAGCCCAATTATGGTAGTTTCAATTTAATATAATTTCAGTCCGGGAATTTAAGCAGTCAGAGCTAATTGTTGACTACTTTTTCTCACACCTCTCTGCATGAAGAGAGACAAGACCTTTGGGAGCTCTTAGCTCTGATACTTCATCGGAAAAGAAAGAGGCCTTTCTTTGTCAGCTCCATATAGAAATACACCGGGTAAAATACTCAATTAATTTGCTGGATTCACATGTTAATTCCTAGATCACTCTTCTTGGTCATGGAATGGGGGCGAGGCCTTCATCATGGGCCCAACTCTGGGTAGTGTGGCAGGGTGCATCGATTTCTAGTTCAACATAACTTGATAGTTGAACTAGAGGAGGAAGAATACCTTGAGGAAGGTTGGTTTTTAACCAGTAGATATAAAAGTAAATGAACACCATAAGATGATTAACCAAAAACAAGAAATACATATATAATGTTCTTCAATCACTCTGACAAAACTAGGGAATAGAAAACATTTTTCACATCTTAAGATTTAAGTTTCTTAAATTAAAACTGACTGTAACATGTCACTTCATTTTAGGCAAAACGAACCCACTGAATCCTATTTTCTTGTTTTTAATATCTCAGAGCAGAATGGTTAAGTGCTTTTTGGTATTATGGAACCGTTACTTTATATTCTTGAGACCTTTCTCATCATACACTGATAAATGAACAAATATGTCATCTACTATGCTAAAGAGTTTCTCTAAAAAACAAATCATTATCTTCCATGACACCGATATGGTATTTCAGCAATTAACAGTTTCAAAGGCTTTGAAATATTTCAAGGACATGCATATCCCATGGGCTTAATAAATCTAAATTTAGATACCAGTACTTGATTGTGCTAATGAATATATTTTAATTGAAAGAAAAATGAAAGAAATTAATCCAAAAAACAAATGTAGGCACTTGGATTACATTTTTATTGTAATTATTTCTTCTCTTTGTGAACTAAAGAAAATCAAACACAACATTTCATTTGTTAATAAATAATTCCCTATCAATGGACAGCAGAAATACTAAAAACAGTCAATTAGGAATAAGGAAATAATGATAATTATTAAAAAAAAAATGCCATAAAACTCTAGGAAGATCCTAAGATTCTTTTACTTCACAAAGTTTTCTTCAACTATTCCATTCCCTCTTGGTCTCCCAATTATTTGCGCTTTCATGATACTTGACCAACCATTTAAAATTTACTCTTCATTTTTTGCAGTCAGACATTATCACCAAATCTAACATTAAATGCACGTTATACCTTCCATTTAATTTGTAAATTTATTAAGGTAAACATATATATTTTGTTTTTTTTTCAGTGCCTATTACCAAAGGCACATACTAGGCTTTAAACAACATTAGAAAATTGAACTGTTAAATTTTCTAAGAGTTAACAAGGAAACACTGGCTAATTAGTTTTAGACCTGTTAATTTATTTAACAATTTATGTATGAGATTTTTGCCAACTATAATAGACTATCAAATTTCCAAACTTGTTCATTGGTCTATATTCCAATGACATCCCTGTTAGATCAAATAGAGAAATTATTAACCTGAACACAATATAAATGTCTTTTCCAGGACTAAGACTAAGTTGATCACCTATCAACCATCATCAGCAAGTTTAAAGCATTATCGCTATCTCATACATGTGTTATAAATACACTGTAATATTCTATTCTGCACCTTTAATCGAAACTTGGGCAAAATTTTGCAAAATGTTGTTTTCCTCCACTATATTTCTTAGCTCCCATCAGGATTGTAGATCTAAAACACATCTGCAATTGTGTTTCTTTCTAACTTACAAACTTTTTAGAATGGTTCAATGGGAACTGAAAAGCTTAAACTTCTTTGTAGGAAAATACCTTTCCATATGTGTGTGACTATCTACTCACCAAAGTCTCCTGACTTTGTAAATTGTGTAAACTGTGGTAACAATATCAAATATGTAAGTCCTCTCCAAATATTCTAATTATCTTTCTTTTCACTGTGGTACACTTCTCTTTAAATATGTTTTTTTTTCCTTATTTACCAATCTAAGTTCAAATACTGAGTTCAAGAATTAGTATACAGCAGTTTCTTTTAACTTACCTATAATAAAAATAAGAAAAATTAAAAATCAGGGTGCCTGGGTGGCTCAGTGGGTTAAGCCTCTGCCTTTGGCTCAGGTCATGATCTCAGGGTCCTGGGATTGAGCCCCACATCTGGCTCTCTGCTCGGCAGGAAGCCTGCTTCCCCACTCTCTCTTTCTGCCTACTTGTGATCTCTCTTTCTCTTCAAATAAATAAATAAAATATTTTTTTAAAAAAGAAAAATTAAAAATCATCCAAAAAGTCCAACATTTAGAAATAACCATTTTTAAGAAATAGGTAACTGTCAACACTATTATTTTTCTATGCCGATGTACCAGCCACTTGCATTTTTGTTCTTAGATCTATTCTTTGTCCTTCCTCTGCATATTTGTCATTCTGATCACTGGGTTATCGTTAGGTTTTGCTATTATGAGGAATTGAGAGAACTCTAGAGACTGGGAAGCAGAAGTGAGGTAGTTCTTCTAACCACCCCCCCCTTTTTTTCCGCTTTGAGCTACTTCTCTAGCAGTAGCTGAATTTCTCCATAGTCCCAGCTCATCCTGGATAGTCCCTCTAGTTGTAGTTTTGGTTACTTTCATTATTCATTTGGTAACTTTGGACATTTGGAAACATACATTTCATTTGGTAACTTTCACTACATTCAGCAGTCCCACTCCATTCTGGAAACCCTAGCTTTGGGGCTGAGGATCATTGCTTCTATCATCCTCAGCCAAAGAGTAGTACTGACTTCTTGGTATTGCTAATCTATGGATTCCCTTAATGGCCCTTTACTTGTCTTTCAGTTCTTCAGACAACTTTGCAACTTGTCCCCAATATTCTTGCTGTTCCATTGGGCTAGGTGACATGAGTTTTGTTTCTTGGACTATATTCTGACTCAGACATAATACATGTAAGTAGAAGGACTGATCAGTCAGAAAATAAAAAGGCAATTTAAAAAATGTGATCATAAGGAGTCTCATGGTTTGTTTCTCTCTGGAAAAGAAACTAAGGGTTACAGAAGGGAGAGGCATGGAGGAATGGGGTAACCTGGTGATGGGTATTAAGGAGGGCATGCGTTGGGATGAGCACTGGATGTTATATACAACTAATGAATTGTTGAACACTACAATAAAAACTTATAATGTACTATATGTTGGCTAACTGAACATAATAAAAAAATAAAATATGATCATACAGTTTATGCTATTTTAATAACTATTAAATTGGATTTATTTAAATGTAATAAAAGAAAATCTCCAGTAAAACTGAATACCTCACAAAAACATGGTTAAAACTCAAATATACATTTCTTTATCATAAGAATTATTATTCTCTTATAAGATTCATCCAAAGTTAGGAACAAATAGTAATTAAAATAAGGGACTTCAGTCATTATTAGTTTTTTAAATCTTTTTTCTTTTATCCCAATGAAAGTAACACAAGCTTATTACAAAAACTTTAAAAAATAGAGTAGAAATAATTTATACCTTAATTTTTTTCATTTTAATCTGTTCTTGTGTTCCCAAGCTTATTGTTATTGGTTTCAGTCATTATTTTTTTAATTATTACCTGATCCACAGATTAAAAATCTTGGAAATCTCATATTTCTCACTTCCACTCTGATCACTTCCTTATTTTTGTAAACAAAATGTATAATATTTATATCTGTCATCTGTTTTACACATATTCTTATAGAAATTCTGGATTTCAGCACAGTCACTAATGATCTACTGAATAAAGATGTCTGCTACTTCTGAGTTCTCTGTAAGGAATTATCACATAATTTGTTAAATTATTTTATCAATTAAATTTCAACATATAGCTTTTTTTTTTCCTTAACAGAAGTTAGTTGGTGATGTATTGCTTAAGTTCCTTCATATTTGAAAAGGATGCCTGTCCCTGTCCATAAAAGAGTATTTGGTTAAAAATGATACTCTTTTTTTTAAAAAGATTAATTATTTATTTATATAACAGACAGTGATCACAAGTAGGCAGAGAGGCAGGTAGAGAGAGAGGGGGAAGCAGGCTTCCTGCCCAGCAGAGAGCCCAATGCTGGGCTCCATCCCAGGACCCCGGGATCATGACCTGAGCCACTGAGCCACCCAGGTGCTCCAAATATGATACTCTATAAGTAACATTTTCTTTCCTGTAAAACATTGCAGAATTTGACCTATTGTCTTCAGGCATTGGATGTAGCTATGAAAAGAGTAATGATGGTCTAAAACTTTTCTTTTTGCAGTTTAATTTTTCTGAATTGCAGCATAGATATGCATATGTATAATATGTATAATTCATATATGTATATATAATTTGCATATATTATTCATATGTGGTCATAAGCGTGCACAAATGCACATACACGCACAGAATGCCCTTCTACAGATTCTATATTTCAGAGAAATTTGTTTTAATTATGTGTATGATTAAATTTTTCATTGACTGAATTCTTTTTTTTTTTTAAGATTTTATCTATTTATTTGAAAGATAGAAAAAGAGAGAATGAATGGGAGACAGGCAGAGAGAGAGGGAGAAGCAGACTCCCTGCTGAGCAGGGCTTAATCCCAGAATCCTGAGATGAGGACCTGAGCTGAGGTCAGATGCTTAGCCAACTGAGTCACTCTGGTGCCCCCTTTTTTAAATTGATTTCTTTGAATTATAGGGACCATTTATTCTATACTGAGTTGTCTTTAAAAACTTCCATATTGATTAGAATCATCTAGTACTTAACTTTTTTAAAGTTCTTATTTAAATTCCAGTTAGTTAACATGGAGTGTAATATTAGTTTCAGGTGTACAATTTAGTGATTCAGTGCTTCCATACAACACCCAGTGCTCACCACAAGTGCATTCTTTAATCTGAATTAGTCCATCCCCCATCCTCAATACTTTGACTTTTCACTGATTATTTTACATATTTTCTCTATGCCAGAAATTCAGGGAGTTTTTTGCTCTATCTAACCTGTGTTTTGCTGTTTATAATTTATTGATTAGTTTTGAGAATATGCTTCAGCTATTGCCTGAGATTTGTGATACCTCATCTCATTTCCAAGTTTATAATTTACGTTTGTGTTTTTATGTCATTATATTCAATTTTAGAAGTTATCATATAGTTCAGAATATCCATGGGAATTCCCTTTTGTTCCCTGCAGTCTCATGCTGAATTCATCATTCATCTTTTTCATTCTAAGTTCTTTTTTCTTTTCTGTTGCATGTTTGTGTTTTACATTTGGGAATATTACTGAAAATTATTAGAATTTTTTGAGACTCCCCAGTTTAGCTCCTGGGGATAAGAATAGGGTTGAATTCTTGTTGTCTCAGTCCAAAATATTCCTGTGATTCTTCCTATACATTCTAAGCAAACTAACGTTCTTACCCAGGTGGGGTGTGTGTGTGTGTGTGTATTAATGTTATTACTTTGTTATCCTTTGCTTATATGTTATTGTTTGTTGTCAGTTTCAGATATGGGAAGGGAAAATTTTGTGCAGCAGCTTTATATTACTATTTCAACCTGAAATTCTCATTTCTATGTTATTTAATGTTGGCATTTTCACATGTTACTACAAGTTTATGTAGACTTGAATTATTTATAATTTGTCATTACAGGTCTGTAACTCCAAGCACATATTATCAATTATGAATCAAATATTATCATATTGATACATGTTTGATGCATAAAAATGAATGATTAAATAAACAAAATATATAGGTTCTAGAAGACTACAAAGTTTTCAGTTCACCTAAACAGTCATTATGCATAAATAACACAAGAAATCAAACCAAAACTTGAAATACCGGTCTATATAGTTGGATGAAATGAGTATCCTCTTGTTCTTCAACAGCGTGATGAAAAAAAATCTGGTACATCTCTCACATTTTTTTTTTGATGTTTTTATGATGGCTACAATGGTACAATTATATCTTGTAGCTTCTTTATTCAAAGTAAAATGTAAATTTCCTTGAAAGAAATAAAATTTGAGCTTAATTTTGAGTGATATTATAGCATCATTTTCTAAAAGTCAGTTCTGATCATAAAAGAGAAATAAAACCTGAACAACTAAATATGTAAACAAAATATTGGTACTATACAATGGGAAATATTACAATATAAAAAGATACTTATTTTGGTTTCATGTTACTATTACTGTTACTATTAATATTACATATTCATACACTAGTCATCTCTAATTTTTCTTTCTTTTCGAAGTCTGATTATACCTCAAGTACCCAGAGTATCCTTTACCTAGTGAATGAATGTTTGCCTATTTATTTTTCAAAATCCTCAAGACTTACTTCACAGGTTTGAGTATTAAAAACTATACAGTTGGGGTGCCTGGGTGGCTCAGTGGGTTAAGCCGCTGCCTTCGGCTCAGGTCATGATCTCAGGGTTTCTTTTTTTTTTTTTTAAAGATTTTATTTATTTTTTTATTTGACAGAGAGAGATCACAAGTAGGCAGGGAGGCAGGCAGAGAGAGAGAGGAGGAAGCAGGCTCCCTGCTGAGCAGAGAGCCCGATGCGGGACTCGATTCCAGGACCCTGAGATCATGACCTGAGCTGAAGGCAGCGGCTTAACCCACTGAGCCACCCAGGCGCCCTTGAATAAATAAAATCTTAAAAAAAAAACTATACAGTTTATAGCACAGGACATAATAAGTTTATACCACAGGACATAATAAATGGTAATTCAATAAATAGTATAAATTTATATAATTATCACAATTAAATTGTCTCTACTATTTTTAAAATAATATACAAAATTTTAGCTTTTTTTGAATATGTTTCCAAAATTTTATGTATCCCTACATCTCAAGGACAATTCAGACAATATCATCTGCTAAGCCCAGTCACGGTGAGTAACTTTCAATTCCCCAATTAAACCAAATGTTCTTTCATTTCTGGATTCCCGAATATGCTATTATTTCACCTTACATAATTTCTTTTCTTTCTTCACTCAGAAGGAAAACCAAACAGAAAAGAAAAACGGTTTCCCCATATAGGAAACTGTGCTGATCCTCCAAAGCAGGGATCTTCATATAAGATGTAAGTCAGAATATATACTATTAACATTAATGAGAGAGAACTTCCATTTCTGGTAGTGAGAGACACTAAATACTCTGATATGTTCTCCCATTGAGAATAATCTAAAAATGCCATGTAACACATTAAAAGAAGAGTGATATTTAAAATAAAATCTGGAAGATGGGAACTTGATAAAGTAAGCCTGTATTTAAAATTTAACCCTGAATAAAGAAGATGATTAACCCACTTATACAGGTGAGTTTTACCGAACATTTAAGGAATAGTTTTAATTTTAAATAAGTATTTCTGAGTATACAAAGGGAGACACACATCCAATATCATTTTATAGGACTAGTAAGTTCGACTTGATATCCACATTTGACAAATTCAGGATAAAAAATGGAAAATGGTATGTCAGTTCCACTCATCAACAAAGACACAAATCTCACCAAACCAAATATGAGCAAAAAGACTCAGCTATTCACAAAACCTAATGAATCTATCCCAGAAATAAGAGGCTGCTTTTAACATTAGAAAAATGAAGTTCACCACCTTAACAAATTAAAGACCCTCTGATCATCTTATACATGATAAAAACAAAACAAAATAAAACAAACACCCATTCATGAAAAAAAAAAATTAAACTATGAACCAAATGGGGAGGAGTCAAGATGGCGGAGAAGTAGCAGCTGAGACTACTTCAGCTGGCCGGAGATCAGCTAGATAGCTTATCTAAAGATTGCAAACACCTGAAAATCCATCGGCAGATCGAAGACGAGAAGAACAGCAATTCTGGAAACAGAAAAACAACCACTTTCTGAAAGGTAGGACCGGCGGAGAAGTGAATCCAAAGCGACAGGAAGATAGACCCCGGGGGAGGGGCCGGCTCCCGGCAAGCGGCGGAGCAACCGCGCACAAAATCGGGACCTTTAAAAGTCTGTTCCGCTGAGGGACATCGCTCCAGAAGCTAAACAGGGGCGAAGCCCACGCGGGGTCAGCGTGGCCTCAGGTCCCGCAGGGTCACAGAAGGATCGGGGGTGTCTGAGTGTCGCAGAGCTTGCGGGTATTGGAACGGGAAAGCCGGCTACAGAGACAGAGCCGACAGTAAGCTCGCAGCTCGGCGTTACCTTGAACCGGTCGCAGGCTCGGTGAGCTCGGAGCGCGGCCGGAGGTCAGGCTGATGGGAGTAACTGGGCGCTGTTCTCTGAGGGCGCACTGAGGAGTGGGGCCCTGGGCTCTCGGCTCCTCCAGGCCGGAGACCAGGAGGCCGCCATTTGTATTCTCGTCCTCCAGAACTCTACGGAAAGCGCTCAGGGAACAAAAGCTCCTGAAAGCAAACCCGAACGGATTACTCACCCGGCCCCTGATAAGGGCGGTGCAATTCCGCCTGGGGCAAAGACACTTCAGAATCACTACAACAGGCCCCTCTCCCAGAAGATCAACAAGAAATCCAGCCAAGACCAAGTTCACCTACCAAGGAGTGCGGTTTCAATACCAAGGAGAGCAGCAGAATTCCAGAGGAGGAGAAAGCAAAGCAAGGAACTCATGGCTTTTTCCCTGTGATTTTTTTTAGTCTTGCAGTTAATTTAAATTTTTTTCTTTTTAATTTTTTGTTTTTTTTCTCGCCTTCTGGTTAAATTTTTTTTTAACTTTTACCTTTTTCTTTTTTAACGTTTTTTAACT
>NC_081574.1:21988580-22004100 GCF_022355385.1 Mustela nigripes
CTGATATGAGGAAGTGGTGATGCAACATGGGGGCTTAAGTGGGTATGAGAAGAATAAATGAAACAAGATGGGATTGGGAGGGAGACAAACCATAAGTGACTCTTCATCTCACAAAACAAACTGAGGGTTGCTGTGGGGAGGGGGTTTAGGAGAAGGGGGTTGGATTATGGACATTGGGGAGGGTATGTGCTTTGGTGAGTGCTGTGAAGTGTGTAAACCTGGTGATTCACAGACCTGTACCCCTCGGGATAAAAATATATGTTTATAAAAAATAAAAAATTAAAAAAAAAAAAAACTTGAACCAAATGAAGCTTCCATGAACTGGTCATCAACAAAATATTTCACACAGAAAAGAAGATAACATTCACTCTAATATAAGGGATAGGACAAGGCAGACTGCTAAACCCATTTTATTTGACATTGTTCTAAACATTCTAAGTTCAGTAAGGAAAGAAAAATGAATACAGTTTTGTAGGAGCAGGAAAGAATCAAATATATGTTTTATTACTTTCATATGATGATTATTTATGGCAAAAAGCAAAATAAAATCTCTTAATAATTTTTACAAGGTTTCTTGGTCCAAAGTCAATATATAAAAGTAAAATACATTTTATCCAGTAGCCCTTAGAATCTATATAAGTACTTTATAGGAAAAAAAAGCAATGAACATTTAGACATTCCAAGCTGATTAAAATTGTTATGAATATTCTACTAGAAGTTGAAAAATTTCTTTTTAAAAATTATCCTAGTAGTGACATTATGGCAGCATTTCTGACTTCTACTTTTTGCTTCAATTTCTTGCTTATGATTGATGCAGTGATTGAAATTCACTTATAGTGCTACCTCTGCAGAATATCTTTTTAAAAATTCTATCCAAAAAAAAAAAAAAAAACAAAACCCTCACTCTCCCAGAATCCTAAATGTTTTTCTAAATTAAAAGATCCCTGGGGATAAAAATATATGTTTATCAAAAATAAAAAATTAAAAAAAAAAAAAAAAAAGATCCTTTCTACCCTCTAAAAAAAAAAAATTCTATCCAAAGCAGCTATAATGATAATGGTTTTGTGTATACAAGTTTTTTGTTTGTTTGTTTTTGTTTTTGGGTTTTTTTTTTTTTTTTTGCCTAAAGCATTGCTTTGTCTTCATTTATTAACAAGTTATTTACTCTTGAAATCAAATTTTCCTCAAAACACCTTTGCTTTAGGGGCTGGGGGAAAAAAAAAGACTTTTAGTATATTTTATTACTGAAACAGAACCTACCAAATCCCCATTAATTTAAACTTGTTAGCAAGGTGCAGTTGTATTCAGCAGCAAATAATGTAGTCTGTGTGATTTGTTCTAGTACAATTTTTTCAAATCTTTAACAATGCATTTGCTGATAAAATGCTGGCTTTCCATTATATAGTGCACTCTATTATATATTAGCAGGAAAAATATGTTTCCTAAAGTCACATTCTGCTTCTTTGCTTTTTTTTTTTTCCTGCTTCTTCGCTTTTAAGGAAGAAAACTCAAGAGTCTTTTAATGTTTATCACTAAGTTTAGTAGAATTTTTTAACATAATAATTGAGTATTAAACTACTTTAAGTAGGGGGTCCCTGGGTGGCTCAGTGGGTTAAAGCCTCTGCCTTCAGCTCAGGTCAGGATCCCAGGGTCCTGGGATTGAGCCCCGAATAGGGCTCTCTGCTCACCAGGGAGCCTGCTTCCCCTTCTCTCTCTGCTTACTTGTGATCTCTGTCAAGTAAATAAACAAAATCTTTAAAAAAAACTACTTTAAATATCATTAATTATAGAGGTTTATCCAGTCTTTTAGCAGGTCCTATTTGTTCTATTTTTAAAACGTATCCAGAGAACTATACACAAGAGCTAAAAGTTGGAAACAATGCATTGTCCATCAGTTGATAAATGGTTAAATGAAATGTGGTTTAACCATATCATGGAGTGTTATTAATCTACAAAAAGGAATGATGGGGTGCCTGGGTGACTCGTTTGGTGAAGCATCTGACTTGATTTCACTTAGGCCATGATCTTAGGGAGGTGAGATCAAGACCCGTATCAGGCTCCTTGCTGAGCATGGAGCCTGCTTAAGAGTCTCTCTATCCCTCTACCATTCCCCCACCCCCACTCATGCTCTAGCTCTCTCTTTCTCTCTCTCTCTCTCAGAAAAAGGTATGATATATTGGTAAATACTACAACATGGGTGAATCTTAAAACAGAATGTTAAAGAAGCCAGGCAAAAACCAGACAAATAAAAGCCATATATTGCATTATTCATTTATATCAAAGGTCCAGAATAGGGAAATTCATGGAGGCAGAAAGCAGATTAGTGGTGCCAGGGTCTGGAGAGGAAGGAGATTAGGAGAAGTGATTGTTTAATGCATATGGGGTTTTCTTTTGGAGTTCTGAAAATGCCTTAAAACTAGGGAGAAGTGAATGTACTCAATGGCCCTGAAGCTCACATTTTAAAATGACTGATTTTACATTATCTGAATTTTACTTCAATTAAAAAAAAACTACCCACAGTCAGATTATTTCCCATTAGCCTCAATTCATCATCCTAGTCCACGATACTGTCCTATCTCTCCTAAAATTACTGTAATAACTTTCTAACGAGTTTTGCAGTGAGAGGGACACTCTAAAAACATGGGATCCCTTCACTATGTAGTTCAAGTCTTTCCAAGAGTTTCCATATCTTTCAGAATAAAAGTCAAAATTCTCATGAAACCATCCAGACTCTTTGTGATCAGACACTCTGTTGCTTCTCTGCCCTCACCCCATAACTTTGACACTGACCTCTGATATCTTCTCTCATTTCCTCTACTCCATCCAGAGAGGTGGATCACCTTTCTGTTCACTGGCATGAAACCACCTCAGTTTCATTTCTTCTTGCTGCCTGGAAGCTCTTCTTCCAGATACATTTATTGTTCCCTCTGGAGCTTCTTTCAGAAGTAACGTTTTCAGGGAGACCTTCTCTGGCCACTTAAAAGTAGTTGCAACTCCTCTCCTCCTAATGTCACTACTTCTCTACTTTATTTCAACTCTGAGCATTTATCATTATGGTATACATATATATTTTACCTCTGTACCTGATTGTGTGCCCCCAATAATAAAACTCCATGAAAGCAGATTTTTATCTGTTTTGATCTCTGATGTAAACAGTAAAAAGCACGTAGTGGGTGTTCAATTCCCATTTTCTAACTAAATATTAAATATATCTTTTGAAATATATCCCAACAGGGACAGAAGTATTTAAGGAGACCAGGATCACTGATCAGTAAATACAGCAAAAATTTCTTACCCTTGTAAGAAACTACAGGATTTTTGCTTTCAATCAAGTTTGTTCTGTTTTGAAAATTCTACTCTAAGTCATATCAAACTATCCTAATTTTATTCATGCCTATAGTTAATTCATTCTGTGCTTGACAATCCTGTTGCTATAGCAGTGTCAGCAAAAGAGAGCTGGTTGTAGTAAATTTTGTTGAAGCTGATTTTCAGTTTCTGATTAAATTGCTTTGATTGGACTGAATTAGAATGCTAAAAAGAATTAGCTAATAATAATAACTTGGCCAAGTTGGTCAAAAATTAATCTTAAGCTCACACAAAATATAAACTGAATAGATTCAAAGTATAAGCCATAAGATTAGCAGAAGATCAAAAAAACTACTTGTGATACATATTTTTTTAATTGAGGGTTAATTTAATACAACTCTGACACTCACTATAATAGAGGTTTATTTGCAAAACTAACTTTAATTTAGAGTATAATTGGCCTCAAGGTAAACAGCATATGTTCTGGACTTTTGAATTGGAAGAAGGGGATTTGAATCTCTTTCCATCCCAGGTAAGGAATGACTCATATTTTCAGCTTTTTAATGTGTGCAATAAGCACATATTTTAAAAAGGACTGGCTGTAGAAATCTAAATTACATAAGCATGACAGATGCTGTTGTTTTTGTTCAGTCGTTTTTATTTAAAATGTGCAAAGAATACTACTCTAAATATCAAAAACATGGTACAGGTATCTCATACCACTTTGGGGCAGGGAGACTGACTGCACAAATAATCAGAGATGCATAATAACCAGAAATCTTATTTGTACCACATTTGTAAACTACAAATTCATAAAATCCTACACTGAACTACCCAATATACAAAATCTGGTATACTGCTTTCCTTCTGCGGGGTATGGTCCAAGCATATACAAGCTTAAGGAAAGAGAAACTAAATTGAGATCATCCACAAAGTGAATAATTGAAAAGGCTGCTGGTGTGTTCTGTCTGAAGGTGCTTGTTTTTTATTCCCTCACCATGTTTCAGTGAGCACACGTTAACAGCAAGGATATCAGTGGTCCACACCATTCCCAGTAAAGCAAGGATATCAGTGGTCCACACCATTCCCAGTAAAGCCATTCCCATACCAGCCTTCAGAGTAGCATGGCAAGTCCAAGAAATTCTGTTTTTCAATGAAACCAAGCTAAAGGGTTTTGGCTTTAAGAAATGTGTTATGCATATTCTCCTGTCAATATATTAAAGCTGTAGATGTAATTATTCATTCAACATTAGTTTACACTGATCCAAATGTAATTTTCTTCTCTCAGCAATTTGCTAGTGCCTTATGAAATTGCCAATATAGCATGTTCCCCCTGAGGATTTGACACTCTGTTATATAATCCATATTCTCTTATTTTTCATTAGACATAAACATTTACTTGTAGTTAAGGGTCTAAAGCAGAAAAGGCAGCAAGGCAAATAATAAAAATGTAGACATTTTCATATCAATGATTTGAGCAATTCATGGTTTGCAAATGAAACAAAAGTGAAAAATACATATTTTTCCTAGTTTCTTTTTCCTTTTTTCTTAGGAGCTACCACTATTAATTTTCAAAGACACATTTTTGGATGAATCGAAGTTAGGTAAAACACATTCAAGATACTGTTTGAAAATAGTCATTCCACTCTGTCTGTAATTTTTTTTTTACCCTACTTTTACCCATTTGTTTGCTTTTGAAATGTGTAGAACTCATACTTATTAAATTGCTTGTGTAATGTCTCAAGAAATTACTTTCAGAATTTGGTCTTAACGCAAAACTCCTTCCCTACCTGCCAAACTGGTGGTGGGGTCTGTGATATGGAACAAGAACTCAAACCAAAGACATACAAAGAAATATCGTAATTGTTGAAGCAGAATAATAGGGAGCATCTAGGAGCCACAAACCTCCAAGATTCAGTTTCTTTATTAATGAAATGGAGATGATAATATCACCACTCATAGGACTGGTATGTGGATTAAGTAAAATAATCTTTATAAAGCAATTTGTACATGTCTGGTAAAATGTGAGCTTTCCTTAAATATTATATATTATCTCTACCAAATGGTAACTTAATTGACTTTATTTTCACCATCTTAGAATTGGTCTTCCTCAGGATTCATTCACATCACTGACCCATTAAAGCTGCCAGTGTTCTTGCCACTTGGCCTTTCTTCACTCTTGTCTGCTCTTTCTGGCACCATTTTCCTACTTCACTTAATGTGTTTTTTAAAACTTGCCTGCCTTGGGGAAATCGCAGTCTAAGAAGTAGTTACTGCTCCTGTAGCCTACTTTCTATCCAAGACCCATAGGATGCCAAGACCTTCTCAATAGGGTGGAGGAAAAGTTAATTATTTTCGTGGCACTCATTTTTCTTCTCTGTTTTCCCTGTTGTTTCTCTCTGCCTTGACTACAGGCTTGTTTACCCTCCTCATATGCATATTCTATCAGTGCCCTTAAATTATCCACATCTCTATTATAAGTCATTATGATGATGTAGTTTTTTGTCTCTCCTTCCTCATATCCAGCAGATTTACAAAGTAAAATTGAAGATACTGAGGTTCACAATGAGTATTTTCTGGACAGGGATGAATAATTTTTTTCTAGAGATCTTTGCAGATACACCCTATACAATTATTTCTGAGTTTTCATTAATAGCTATCTACATATTTAATATATATCAAATCCATATATATTTAGGATAGATATAACCTGTTCCCTAGGGCAGTGCTTCTCAAAATACTTTGAGATAAAGGACCAGAGTTGTTTTCTTCCTAATCTATTATATATCAGTATTCCATTAACATCAAAAATGAATAATTAGAACTATGAAATAAAGACACACAAAGTAAAAGATGCAAATTTGATAAAATAGATCATAGGAAAATTAAAAATATAGGAAAAACAAAAGAACTATAAAATCTATATACGTTATAACTTTTTTCATTCCACAATCTTACTTGTACAAAAAGTTATGCTTGAAATAATGATTCCTCGTATTAAATAATTGTTAGTACACCTGGCACTTTTATCTATCAATAAACTTATTAATGTGGCAAATGGTTTTGTCTCTTCCTTGTTGGCTTATTAAATGTGGTTATTTAGGATAAAATGTATATCTAAGCTATTTTAATAATACTCAGAACATAAAAGCTTTCTCGTTAAGATATGCAACAGAAGATTTTAAAGCAGTTTTGGCAAGCTAAGCATATTCATCTTTAATGTTTATCCAGAGTGAAGCAAGTGAGTCTGTACTCTAAAATTCATTTTCAATTCCTCATTAGTAAGTAGCTCAAATACTTTATCCAGTAAAGTTATACTTAAATTTCAAGTATGTTTTGTTGAAATTAAGTACATTCTAGATTTTACATACCTTTGACTTTTAACTGACAAACTAGCCTTAAAACATTATATACTATGGAGGATGCAGCTGTCTTGACTGTCAGTTGGCCTTGTGAGGCCTAAAATGTATCGATAGATCTATACTCTGTCCAATTAATACATCAAACTAAATACTTATTCTAGGTTTAGTATTTATCTTATCACATGCTGGTAACAAACAACATAGTACATATACAAAACTGTCTGTAGACCAGTATCTTAGTCCAGGCTGCTATAACAAAATGCCATAGATGGAAGTGGGGATCCTAGATAACATTTTTTCCCTCATGACCTCATTAACTCTAATTAACTCCAAAGGCCTTACTTCCAAATCCCATCACATTTTGGAATTAGAGCTTCAGCATATGAATTTGTATGCTTGTGGGAGGGTGGAGGAGGGGGGGGGGCCATAAAAATTCAATCCATAGCACAAAATTTGCATAGCACTACTGAAAAGCTCTTTCTGTCTTATCTTTTATAAACTTAGGCAACACTAAATCTTATGGGGTGCCTGGATGGCTCAGTGGGTTAAGCCTCTGCCTTTGGCACAGGTCATGGTCTCAGGGTCCTGGGATCGAGCCCTGCATCGGGCTCTCTGCTTGGTGAGGAGCCTGCATCCCCCTCTCTCTCTGCCTGCCTCTCTGCCTACTTGTGATCTCTGTCTGTCAAATAAATAAATAAAATCTTAAAAAAAAAAAAAGACTCAATCTTATGGCCTAGCTTTTATTTCCTAGATGTAAGAAATGTATCTCAACAAAATATTAGAAAATTGAATTGAGAAAATAGAAATTTTAGATTTTAGATTCAATTAGATTGATTTTAGTTTCAATTAGAAAACTGAATCAAATGGGACTTATTCCAGGGATACTAGGATGGTTCAACATCTATAAATCAAAGAATGTGATATACTCTATTAACAAAATGAAGGGTAAAAATAATATGATCATCTCAATAGATGTAGAAAAAGGTTTTGACAATATTGAACATCATTTTATGATAAAAAACTGTTAACAAAGTGGGTATAGAGAAAATGTACTTCAGCATATTAGGGACCATATATGGCAAGCCCACATCTAACATCACAGTCAATGCTGAAAAGCTGAAAACTTTTCCTCTAGGAACAGGATAAGAATGTCTACTCTTAACATTTTTATTTAATGTAGTATTGGAATTCCTACCCAGAGCAATTAGACACAAATAAATAAATAAATAAAACTCATCCAACTTAGACAGAAGTGAAACCATTACTCTTTTCAGATGGCATAATATTTTATAGAAAAAAAAACATAAAAACTTAGAACTAATAAAGGATCTAGTAAAATTTACAGGATCAACAGGACAAAATCAATAGAGAAATCTTTTGTATTTCTGTACACTAATAATAAACTATCAGAAGGAGAAATTTAAAAAAAAAAACTCCATTTACAATTGCATCTGAATGAATAAAATAATAGGAAGAAATTTAACCGAGGAGGTGAAAGATCTAGACACTAACACTATCAGACATTGATGAAACTGAAGACATAAATAAGTGGAAAGATATACTATACTCATAGATTGGAATAATTAAACATTGTCAAAATGTCTATACTACCAAAAGCAATTTACAGAGTCAAATTCCAATGATATTTTTCACATGTAGATCAAAAAATTCTAACATTTTGATCAGATTATAAAAGACCTCAAGTTGCCAATGCAATCTTGGTAAGAAAGAATTAACTGATCACTGATTTCAAACTACATTATATAGCCATAGTAATCAAAACAGAATGATATTGTCATAAAAATGGACACACAGATCAATGGAATAGAGCAGAGAACATAGAAATAAGCCATGCATATATGGTTAATTAATTTACCATAAAGAATCCAAGAATATGCAATGAGGAAAGGACAGTCTCTTCAATAAATGTTGGAAAAACCTGACAGCCACACTCAAAAGAATGAAACTCCACCACTAATTCAAAATGGCTTTAAGGCTTGAATGTAGGAGCAGAAACCATAAAGCTCCTAGAACAAAACAGGCAGTAAGGAATGTGACACTGGTCTCGGCAATGATTTTTTGGATTTGATACCAAAAGCAAAAGCAACAAAAGCAAAAATAAACAAGTGAGACTACCTCAAACTATAAACTTCAACACAGGAAAGAAAGCCATCAACAAAATGAAATGGCAACCTACTGAATAGAAGAGAGTATTTTCAAATCATATATCTGATAAAAAGTTAATATTCAGAACATACAAAGAACTCATATAACTCAATAGCAGAAAACTAAACAATTGGATTTTAAAAATGCACACAGGATCTTAACAGACATTTTTCTAAAGAAGACATGTGAATGACCAAGACATATGAAAAGAAGTTCAACAACACCAATCATCAGGGCAATGCAAATCAAAACCACAGTGAGACACCACCTCATACCTGTCAGAATAGCTATCAAAAATAAATAACAAGCGTTGGTGAGGATGTGGAGAAAAAGGACCCCATTTTTTCAGTGAGGGGGGAATATAAATTGTTGCATGCACTATGGAAAACATTGTGGATTTTCCTAAAAAAAATTAAAAATAGAATTACATATTCAGAATATTTCATCCCAAAGCAACAGAATACACATTCTTCTCTAGTGCACATGGAACATTCTCCAGAATAGATCACATCCTCGGTCCTAAATCAGGACTCAACCGGTATCGAAAGATTGAGATCATTCCCTGCATATTTTCAGACCACAATGCTCTAAAGCTAGAACTCAACCACAAAAGGAAGTTTAGAAAGAACCCAAATACATGGAGACTAAACAGTATCCTTCTAAAGAATGAATGGGTCAACCGGGAAATTAAAGAAGAATTGAAAAAAATCATGGAAACAAATGATAATGAAAATACAACGGTTCAAAATCTGTGGGACACAACAAAGGCAGTCCTGAGAGGAAAATATATAGCGGTACAAGCCTTTCTCAAGAAACAAGAAAGGTCTCAGGTACACAACCTAACCCTACACCTAAAGGAGCTGGAGAAAGAACAAGAAAGAAATCCTAAGCCCAGCAGGAGAAGAGAAATCATAAAGATCAGAGCAGAAATCAATGAAATAGAAACCAAAAAAACAATAGAACAAATCAACGAAACTAGGAGCTTGTTCTTTGAAAGAATTAATAAAATTGATAGAATTACAATATGATCCAGCAATTCAACTTCTGAATATTTATTTGAAGAAAACAAAAACACTAACACAAGAAAATGCATGAACACCTATGTTCATTGTGGCATTATCTACAATAGCCAAGATATGAAAAAAATTAAGTGCCCACTGACAGAAGAATGGATTAAAAAATACAATATATATGTATAATGGATCATTACTGAGCCACAAAAAGAAGGAAAATTTGCCATTCATGTCAACATAGATGAACAGTAAGGGGCCATTATCTTAGTTTCAGGTGTACAACATATTGCTAAGTGAAATAAATCAGAGAAAGAAGACAAATACTGTATGATACCACTAGTTATGTGTAAAATAAAACAAGCAATAAAACAAAGCTCACAGATACAAAGAACTGTTCAGTGGTTGACAGAAGCAGGGATATTGGGGTAGATGAAACAGGTGAATGGAATCAAAATACAAATGTTCGTTATAAAATAAATAAGTCATGGGTTTGTAATGTACAACATGCTGACTACAGCTAATAAGACGGTACTGCATATTTGAAAGTTGCTAAGAGATTCTTAAAATTTCTCATCAAATGAACAAAAAATTCTCTAACTATGTATGGAGGTGTAAACTAGACTTCATGTGGTGATCACTACATAATAAGTACAAATTTTGAATCATTATGTTACATCTGAAATTAATATGACACATATTAATTATAACTCAAAAAATTATGTGGAATTTCAAAATTATATTATAAAAGACTACACATACTAAACCACAACAATAAATTATTCTAAATAATTTAAAATGTATGAAATAATCCAAGAAATTTGATTAAACAAGTCAAATTTTATTCCTTAAATATTGTAAGAAGCAATTAAAACATTATTTTATTTATTTGTTTATTTAGTGTGAGTGCACGTGAGCAAGGGTAAGGGTAGGAGGAGTTGTGGGGGAGGCTGGGAAGGAAGGAGAGGCAGAGGAAGAGAGAGAATCCAAGCATATCCATGCTGAGTGCAGAGTCTGACATGGGACTCCGTCTCACAACCCTGAGATCAGGACCAGACCAGAAATCAAGAATCAGACACTTGACTGACTAAACCACCCAGGAGCCCATGTAAAAAGTAATTTATTTTTAAGTACTGGAAGTTCAAAAGCAGTTTTTTAGTTTTCCAATTTAAAGGGTAAGATAAATCATCAACATTTCTGTTTATAAAAACAATTATAAGTAACAATATGAAGCAAAGGAGTATGAGGGCTATAGAAATTTTATCAGACAAAACTTGAAGGAAATTATATGTGAAAGAAGTTTGTTTTTAAATCCCCAGACTGGAAAGTAGAAGCAAAACATTAGAAATTATGTTACTTAAAAAAAAAAAAAGAAATTATGTTACTTTTAAAAAGGCAAGGATTTATTTATCATACCACTTCTAAAAAGTTTCAGACTTTTTTCTGCATGTGCTGTTACCCTACACAGATGATATTCTGTAATGGTAACAATGCTTCCATTTTCAATATTCATCAATGCCAAATGAAATATCAATGCCAAAATGAAGTTCACTTTTATAGTGATAATTTAGGGGAGGTCAAATAACTCAGACCTAGCTAACAGGTAATGAGGAAAGTCTGCTATGAAAGAGCTCCTTAGAAACATTCCTCACCTCTGTATAAGAGAACAAAGAGCAGTTAATTCTTGTTTTCAGGACATGGACATTTCTGTATATGATTTCTGGAACAGCTAAAACTGAATGTATTCCCACCAACCTGCCATTAAAGCTAAGCAATGGAACTCAGTCAAACTAGGAATCATAACAACCAAGACAACTAGAGTTTTGATGTAGTGTACCCAGGGTCTGCCCTCTCGACAGACTTTTTGTTGAAAGAGTTCATTTAAATGCTCATTTGAATCAGATTGAAGTTGAAACCACCTCAAATAATACCTTTGCTTCTGGATGAGTAGTTAATAGACCTACTTGTTATAGGAAGTATTGCTATTTAGGGGTACTAATCCTTCACTGTCAGTAAGTATCAGACTGAGAAAATATCAATTAAACTAAGTGGATCAATTACAGTTTCTTTGAAGGTCCAGAATCTATAGGATTGTTTTAACTGTTTTCTTCTCCCAATGCTGCAAATAGCAGATCAATTCATTAGTGTCTGTAAAAGACAGACTATCAGAAGAAAATGGTAAGCCACTGATGGCTACCTGCCTGACACTGCATTCTTACAATTTAATTTTCTTATTTGGTCAGAGTCAAGAGTAGTGTTCCAAACAAAGGGAGGAGTTACGTTATTGAACAGGAAGGGGGACCCGGAGCTTGCCTCATTCCTCAAATATAGCTAGATCAACATCAAATAATTTTGAATAATAAGGAAATTAATCTGAGGATTAAGAAAATAATCTGCACAACTGGAAGGAGAGAACAATTTAAAAATTTTTAAAAAATTTAAACATTTTAAATTTTTATATTCTCTCTTTTTTTTTCTTCAGTAGCAGGCATAGTATTTTGTTCATTTCTTGTTGTTTTTTGTTGTTGTTGTTGCCTTTGTTACTTTTGGGTCACACTTCTTTTTTTTCTTTTTTTTTTTTCCTTCCTTTCTTCTTTCTTATTCTTAGAATCAGGCTTACAGTTTTTTGTTTGTTTCCTTTTTTGTTCCTTTTCCTTTTCCCTTTTATTGGATCAGTCTCCCTCCTCCCCGACTTATCTTAACAAACAAATCAAAGCAAGCCCAGTTAAAGGTCCACATAGTCCCCACCGCAGGCAAGGAGGAACTCTGCAGAGGACTGAACTGTGGAGAAGAGCAGCCAAAACACAAGAGCAGAGAGCACACTGCATATACCAGAAATACTTCCTGAAGTGCCAGGACCTGGACAGTGCATGACCCCTTCTTATATAATATGACTCTCAGGAGCAGGAAACATAACAAGCTTTCATAACATGAAAAATAGAAACCTAGACATAATGACAAGATGGAGGAATTCTCCCCAAAAGAAAGATCAAGAAGAAATAGCAGCTAGGATTTGGTCAAAACGGTTATAAGCAATATATCCAGACAAGACTTTAGAACAACAGTCATAAGAATAATAACTGGGCTTGAAAGAAGTGTAGAAGACACCAAAGAATCCCTGGCTACATAGCTAACGACCTAAAAACTAACTGGGCAAAACAAAACACCCAAAAACAAACAAATGAAAAAACCACCAAAACTATAACTCAGATACAAATCCAACTCGATGGATCAAATAGGTGATAGAGAAGATAAAATTATGGAAAATAATGAAGCTGAAAAGAAGAGAGAAAGAAAACTATTAGAGTATGACTATAGATTTATGGAACTCAGAAATTCCACAAAGCACAACAGTATCCCCATCATAGGAGTCCCAGAAGAAGAAGGGCAGAAAAAAAGGAACAGAAGTTCTGTTTGAATAAATTATAGCTGAGAATATCCCTAACCTGGGGAAAGAAACAAGCATTCAAGTCCAAGAGGCAAGAGAACTCTCCCTCAAAATTAACCAAAAGAGGTCAACACAAAGACACATCATAGTGAAACTTGCAAAATACAAAGATAAAGAGAGACTTCTGAAAGCAGCTAGAGACAAAAAGTTCTTAACCTACAAAGACAGACACAAAACGTTAGCAGCAGACTGGTCCACAGAAATTTAGCAACCTGAAAAAAACCCTGATATATTCAACATCCTAAATGGGAAAAATATGCAGCCAAGAATCCAACAAGGTTGCCATTCAGAATAGGAGGAGAGATAAAGAATTTCTAAGACAAGAAAAACTAAAGGTGTTCATGAGCACTAAACCAGCTCTGCAAGGAATATTAAAGGGGACATTTTGAATAGTAAAGAAAGACCAAAAGAAACAAAGACTAGAAAGGAACAAAGATATTTACAGTAACAATGACTTTACAGGTAATACAATGTCACTAAATTCATACCTATGAATAATTACTCTGAATGTAAATGGACTCAATGCTCCATTCAAAAGACATAGGGTACCAGAATGGATAACACATACAAACACACACACAAACACACACACAAGACCCATTACTAGACTGCTCACAAGAGCTCATTTGAGACCCAAAGACACTTCCAGATTGAAAGTGAGGGGGTGGAGAACCATTTATTTTGCTAATGGACATCAAAAGAAAGCTGGAGTAGCCATATTTATATCAGACAAGATAGTTTTTAAACCAAAGACTGTAATAAGAGATGAAGAACAGCACTATATCAAAATAAAAGGGTCTATCCAATGAGAAGATCTAACAATTGTAAATATTTATGCCTCCAACTTGGGAGCACCCAAATATATAAATCAATTAATAACAAACTTAAAGAAACTCATTGATAATAACACCGTAATAGTATGAGACTTTAAAATTCCACTCACAGCAATGGACAGATCAGCTAAGCAGATTAACAAAGAAATAATGACTTTGAATGACATGCTGGACCATATACACTTAACAGGCATATTCAGAGATTTCATCCTAAAGCAGCAGAATATACATTGCTTTTGAGTGCAAATAGAACATTTTCCAGAACAGATCAAAGACTGGGTCAAAAATCAAGTCTCAACCAGTACAAAAAAATTGAGATCATATCAAGCATATTTTCAGACCACAGTGCTATGAAACTTAAAGTCAATCACAGGGGAAAAAAAAAAAAGAATTGGAAAGACCACAAATACATGGCGGGTAAAGAAGATCCTACTAAACAATGAATGGGAAAATAAACCAGGAAATTAAAGAGGAAAATAAAATACAAGGAAACAAATGAAAATGAAAACATGATAGTCCAAAACTTTTGGGATATAAAAGGTAGTCATAAGAAGGAAGTATATAGCAATAGAGGTTTTCCTCAAAAAGCAAGAAAAGTTTCAAATACAGAGCCTAAACTTTCATTCAAAGGAGCTGGAAAAAGAATAGAAAATAAAGCCTAAAACCAGTGGAAGAGGGAAATAATTAAGATTAAAAAGAAATTTAAAAAGAAAAACATTAGAACAGACCCACAAAACGAGGAGCTGGTTCTTTGAAAGAATTAACAAAGCTGATAAGCCCCTAGCCAGACTTATCAAAGATAAAAAAGAAAGACCCAAATAAATAAAATCACAATGAGAGGAGAGATGACAACAAACACTGAAGAAACACAAACAATTATAAGAGAATACTATGAATACTGACATGCCAACAAATTGGCCAATCAGGAAGAAAAGGGTAAATTCCTAGAAACATATAAACTATCAAAACTGAAGAAGAAAAAGAAATAGAAAATTTGAATGGATCCATAACCAGCAAAGAAATTGAATCAGCAATAAAAATCTCCAAACAAACAAAAATCCAGAGGCAGATGGCTTCCCAGGGGAATTCTTCCAAAATTTAAAGAATTGAGGCTATTCTTTTGAAGCTGTTCCAAAAAACAGAAATGGAAGGAAAACTTCCAGACTCATTTTATAAGGCCAGCATTACTTTGATTCCAAAGCCAGACAAAAACACCATTAAAAAAGAGAATTATACTTCCAATCCAGGAGCATGGAACATTTTTCCATTTCTTTGTGTCTTCCTCAATTTCTTTCATGAGTACTTTATAGTTTTCTGAGTACAGATTCTGTGCCTCTTTGGTTAGGTTTATTCCTAGGTATCTTATGGTTTTGGGTGCAATTGTAAATGGGATTG
>NC_081574.1:22004500-22034697 GCF_022355385.1 Mustela nigripes
CTCTTCATCTCACAAAACAAACTGAGGGTTGCTGGGGGGAGGGGTTTTGGGAGAAGGGGGTGGGATTATGGACATTGGGGAGGGTATGTGCTTTGGTGAGTGCTGTGAAGTGTGTAAACCTGGTGATTCACAGACCTGTACCCCTGGGGATAAAAATATATGTTTATAAAAAAATTAAAAAAAAAAAACTAAAATAAATAAATAAATTAATTAATTAATTTAAAAAAACCTACAAAAAAAAAAAGAGAGAATTATAGACTCAAATCCCTAATGAAATTTGACATAGGTATTCTCCACAAGATTCTGGTTAATCAAATCCAATAATACATTAAAAGGATTACTGACCATGATCAAGTAGGATTTATTCCTGGTTTTCAGGAGTGGTTCAGTATCCAGAAATCAATCATGATATATCATATTAGTAAAAGAAAGGATAAAAACCCTATGATCCTCTCATTAGATGCAGAAAAACATGTGATAAAATACACCATCATTTCTTGATAAAAACCCTCAAGAAAGTAGAGATATAAGGAACATACCTCAACATTATAAAAGGCATATACAAATGACCCACAGCTAACATCATCTTCAATGGGGAAAAATATAGCTTTTTCCCTAAGGTTGATGCCCACTCACACAACTATTAAGCAATATAGTTCTAGAAGTCTTAGCTTCAGAAATCAGATAACAAAAAGGAATAAAAGGCATCAAAATCAGCAAGGAAGAAGTCAACCTTTCACTCTTTGCAGACAACAAGATACCTTACGTAAAAACCTAAAGTGTCCACCAAAAAATTGCTATAACTGATATTTGAATTCAGAAAAGTCACAAGATACAAAATTTATAAAAAAAGAAATTGGTTGAATTTCTATATACCAATAATAAAGCAGCAGAAAGAGAAATCAAGGAATCAATCCCATTTACAATCGCACCAAAAATCACGAGATACCTAGGAATAAACCTAACCAAAGAGGTAAAAGATTTTTATGCTGAAAACATTAGAACATTCATGAAAGAAACTGAAGATGACAGAAAGAAATGGAAAAACACTCCAGGCTCTTGAATTGGAAGAACAAATATTGTTAAAATATCTATATTACTGAGAGCGATTTATACTTTCAATGCAATCCCTATCAAAATAACACCAGCATTTTTCACAGAGCTAGAACAAACAATTCTAATATGTGCATGGAACCATAAAGACCCTGAAAAGTCAAAATAATGTTTAGAAAGCAAAGCAAAGCAAGGGGCATTACAGTTCTGGACTTCAAGCTGCATTACAAAGCTATAATCATCAAGACTATATGGTACTGGCACAAAAACAGACATATAGAGCAATGGAATAGAATTAAGATCCCAGAAATGGACCCACAGCTATATGACCAACTAATCTTCAACAAAGCAGGAAAGAGTATCCAATGGAAAAAAGAGTCTCTTCAACAAACGATGTTGGGAAAATTGGACAGCCACATGAAGAATAATGAAACTGGACCACTTTCTTACACACAATATACACATAAATAAACTCAAAAAGAAAGACAGGAAATCTTCAAAATCCTCAGCAATGGCAACTGTTTGCTAGATACATCTCCAGAGGCAAGGGAAACAAAAGCAAAAATGAATTATTGGGACTATATCAAGTTAAAAAGCTTCTGTACAGTGAAGAAAATAATCAATAAAACTAAAAGGTAACTGACAGAATGAGAAGACATTTGCAAATGACATATCAGATAAAGGGTTAGTATCCAAAATCTACAAAGAATTTATCAAACTCAATATCCCAGAAACAAATAATCCAGTTAAGAAATGGGCAGAAGACATGAATAGACACTTTTCCAAAGAAGATGTCCAGATGGCTAACAGACACATGAAAACATACTCAACACCGCTCATCATCAGGGAAATACAAATCAAAACCACAATGAGGTACCATCTCACACCAGTCAGAATGGCTAAAATGAACGACTCAGGAAACAACAGATGTTGGTGAGTTTGTGGAAAAAGGAGACTTTTGTATTATTGGTGGAACGTAAACTAATGCTGCCACTCTGGAAAACATTGTGAAGATACCTCAAAAAGTTAAAAATAGGAACTACAATGCAAACAGCAATTACACTACGAGGTTATTTATCCAAAGGATAAAAAATGCTGATTAAAAGAGCACATGAACCACAATGTTTATAGCAGCAGTATCAACAATAGCCAAATTATGGAAAGAGCCCAAATGTCCATGACAGATGAATGGATGAAGAAGATGTATATTTAAAGTGTATATATATGTATATAATATATGTACAATATACATATGTATATATAAGAAAGATGTATACATCATGGAATATTGCTCAGCCATCAAAAAAAATGAGGTCTTATTTCGCTAAGCATGATACGCTCTAGTTCCATCCATGCAACATGGGGGCTTAAGTGGGTAGGAGAAGAATCAATGAAACAAGATGGGATTGGGAGGGAGACAAACCATAAGTGACTCTTAATCTCACAAAACAAACTGAGGGTTGCTGGGGGGAGGGAGTTTGGGAGAAGGGGGTGGGATTATGGACATTGGGGAGGGTATGTGCTTTGGTGAGTGCTGTGAGGCATGTAAACCTGGTGATTCACAGACCTGTACCCCTGGGGACTAAAAATATATGTTTATAAAAAATAAAAAATTTATTTTAAAAAAATCGGATCATGTCAAAAAAAAATGAGGTCTTGCCATTTGCAAAGATATAGATGGAACTAAAGTGTATTACGCTAAGTGAAATAAATCAGTCAGAGAAAGACAATTGTCATATGATTTCATTCAGATGTGGAATTTAAGAAACAAAACAGATGAACATAGGGGAAGGAAAGGAAAAATAAAATAAAAACAGAAAGGAAGGCAAACCATAAGAGACCTCTGATTATAGGTAGCAAACTGAGGGTTAATGGAGGGAAATGGGTAGGGATGGGCTAAATGGGTGATGGGTATTAAAGGAGGGCACTTGTTGGGATGAGCACTGGGTATTATATGTAAGTGGTGAATCACTTTATTCTACTCCTGAATCCTACGCTGAACTATATATTCACTAACTTGAATTTAAATTAAAAAAAAAAAAAAAAGAAGAAGAAAAGATCAGAGTTCCAGTTTGGATTGGGGCAAAAATGGGGAACAGAAAGGTAGCATTCCTTGTAGTTTTGGTTATATTAAGCATTCCTTGTAGTTTTGCTTAGTCTTGATCTTTGATCAAGTTGTACTTAATCATAAAACCAAAAGTAGACACACAGATTGTGGAATTACTGGTGAGCTTTCTCTAAAAAAACTAGCGACGCTACCATTTTGAACTAAAATAGACACCAAAACCTATTTAGACTTTGAGACACAAAAAGTGAATGTTTGCAGTAACAAAAGAGACCAAGATTGCCTGGAATTCTTCAAAATACAAATGAATTTGTATCTGGGACAGATAGTTATTTTGTTCAGTAGTTTAAACTAATTTCACTTAAAGTTCAAACCTTAATATTATAATACAGATAATGAATGTCACAAATTTTACTTAATATTCTTGAATGCCAATCATGCTTTTAACCAAATATTTATCTCCATGCAAACATTAGTCATAGCTTCATGAGAAAAAATACATTTTAATCAAAGTGTGTTCAAACTTTACAATCTATTTCCCTGTTTATTTATCTAACAGTGAGGGTTAACTTTTGAAACATACAAATTGAATTCTCCATGAGAACAGAAGTCTATTGACAGAGATAGCATCTACATTTCTGTTCCAAATAGACTATCATTCTTAGTGCTCAATAAATGTTAAATTATGAATAATAATAAATCCACATAATGCCTGAGAGAAAAATGTTGCTAAATGCACATTTATTGATTTAATTTCCACAGTCCTTTCTTGATGGAGTCTTTATAAATCGGACCTCAGATTATACCAGTAAGATAAGTAAAATGATAGAAAAATTAAAGGATTACACAAAGGAAAAGAAATATCGCTGTGGCAGTCCAAAATAGCAAACTGCTTTTGGTAAAACTGTATGTATATCTTAAAACTACCCAGTGAATTTGTTAGAAATTTGGAGAAAAGCATCCCAGTGAGCTTGAACTCACTATAGAAAAGTGATACAAAATGAATGGCCTATTTCAACTTTTATACAAAGCAAATAAAATGATTAAGATTAAGATCCCGAGGAGGATACATCAAAAAAGTAGTTAGGAGAAAGTTCCCAGGTGTTTTTTTAGTAGATAAAACACAGGTAATGGCCACAGAGATGGTAGAACCAACTCAGGACTGGAGTTTGAGCCCCCATGTCTTTGAGGGACAGCTTTTTTGAAACTGTACTTCTAAAGTAGGAAACATGCAGAAATGTGTTGTAAGCCATATAATCATTACATAAAATGAAAGTGAATTTCCAAACACTTGCATATCCAAAAAGGTAGCAGCTCTGAAACTACTAAAAAAATATTGGCAGTAGAAAAATAAATATATCAAATGGCAGCAATTCATTTTAATGGTAAATCATTTTTGTAGCAAGAAAAAATGGTTTATGTAAACACATTCAACTCGAGTGGTTGTGGGGAAACTCTGGTAGCTCTAATGAATCAATTAATCTCTCCTCTCTCTCTCTCTCTCCCCCTTCTTTTTCACCACCTCCCTCTTCCTGTAGGTTTCTCTTTTAAGCCTTAGGTAATTAGGCCCAAAGCAGAAGGAAGCAAAAACAGTATAACTCGTATCCAAAAGTAGAGTTATTTGGTGGTACCTAACTTCTCACTGAAATTCTCATTAAAATGCACGAAAAAATAAAAGATGTATCATTGGTCATGGTAAGAATCCTGAGACAGAATATTAGGAAGGTTACAGATTAGAAAGGTGTGACCTTACCTCTCCTTTCCTTCAGATCCACATCCAGCAATGACCACAGGGTATGTTATGGCCATTTATTTTATCCAAAAGCCCCAGGGACATTGACATTCCACAGACATCATAGTGAATTGTTTCTGATACAAGGGGAACAACAAATTGCTAAGAGTAACAAGGACAGACTCTCTTAGGCATTGGTAAACAGGCTGTAAGGTCTGAAGACACTCTCTCCTCAAGTTAGTACACAGACAAAACAAAAATATCTGTCAGATTCTTAAAATCAGTCTAGGAGCTGAATGCAGCAACCAACCCTCCAGTTAATATGAAGAAGCGTTCCAGCAGAAACCAAGAGGAGAGTTAAGAAAAAACATGAAGAGCTTACCTATTCTATTGAAAGACAGACTTGAGTCCGAAATTAGCTTCCAAACGAAGCACAAAAGAACATTTCAGTAAATAAATATATATATAAAATAAATGGGAATACTTTAATAAGATTAAGCATCATAAAATAAGAAACTATATTCCAAATAAAGACAGAAGTCTCCACAAAAGAAACAAATACTAATTTAAAGATAACCTGTCCTTCCAATGAAAGGGAAGCTGAGCAACACATCTGTGTTGATAGAATAGAAGGAAGATGGTGCACTAGGGGGGAAATGGTGGAACAGAAGGATTCTGAATGGACATATCAAGGCAACATTTACAATGCATCTCACTCCGCAAATGACCTTAAGACTCACAGAACATATCTTCTACAGTTAAAGACATAAAGAGATGGACACATCACAAATGGTAAGAGGGGCAGAGGTGCTCTGGAAACCAAATCCCTGACCCTCTGACACACAGCAGGAGGAATATCACAGGTGCGGAGAAGTGGGGGGATCAAGCCCCTTATTGGGCACCTCTGTACAAGGAAGACAACCCCCATAATATCTGGTTTTGCAGATTAGTAAGACTTAACTCCAGAAGAGTGAGGGAGATGTTTAGGAAATTAGGTCTCCACACTAAGATCTTAAAAGGCCAGAATGCTATACATTTTGTCTATAGTCCAACACTAAAACAGAAGTTTGAAAATGTGAGTTATATGTGAAGGAGATTTACTGACTAATTTTAGGACACATGGCCAGAGGGCAGGAATCTGCATGATTCTTTTTCTAGAAGTGCTAATAGGTGTAACTCTCCTTGCTCTCCTTCAGTCTAGGTGGCTGGATGCTCAAAAGAGCTTGTTCTCACACACTGCATCTACTGTACTAGTACCACTGGGATTCTCTTGCAGACCCACCCCACCCAACTTGTCCACAGTGGCAGATGCTCATCTGAAGAGGTTTCTACCCTGCCACACCCACCAGGCAGACTTAGTTGAAGTTGATGTCCCTTTAGAGTGACTTTTGTCTTGCCACACTCAGTGGGCAGGCCTAGCCAGGAATGGTGACACTTCAGAGTGATTCCTGCCATGGGTAGGGGGTTAGTTATCCACACCTACCAGAATACCAGCAGTATCTACAGTGGCCCTCTTAGTCAGCCATACTGGGGGCAACCTTTGCATACAAGTTCACCCACAGCAATTGCAGTTGAGTCACAATAGAAGGGCACGGGCACATGCAGCCCACACAGGAGACATCTCTGGAACATCTGGTTCTGTTGATCAATGGGAATTAATAGGACACTTTCTAAATAAGCAACTACATTCAAGACCAGAAGATACTGCTGACCTACCTAATAGATACAAACACAAAGAGTCAGACAGAATGAAGAAATAAAGAAATATGTTTCAAATAAACAAAGAGAAAACAACAGAAAAATAATTAAACAAAACAGGGCAAGCAATCTACTTAATAAATAGTTCAAAGTAAGGGTCATAAAGACATTCATCAAACTTGAGAGAATAGTGGATGGACTCAGAACTTCAAAAAAAATGACAGGATAAACAGAACTAAAAAACACAAAAACTGAAATGTAAGACACATTAGAGAAAATCAATAGCAGAGTAGAGGATGCAGAAAAATGGATCAGCAATCTGGAAGACAGGATAGTAGAAAGCGACCAAGCACAAAGCAATAATAATAATAATTATTATAATTATTATTATTATTAATTTTTTTAATGATGATAGGTTAAGGGACATCTGTGATAACATCAAGTGTACTAACATTTATAATATGGGGATCTCAATAGAAGAGAAAGAAAAAGAGGCAGAAAACTTACCTGAAGACAATAGCTGAAAACTTCCCTAACCTAAGGAAGGAAACAGACATCCAGGTCCAGGGAGCACAGAATGCCCCAAATAAGATAAACCCAAGGAGGTCCACACCAGTATAAAGAAATTAAAATGACAAAAATTATGGTGACTCATGGGTTAAGCCTCTGCCTTCGGCTCAGGTCATGATCTCAGGGTCCTGGGATCAAGTCCTGAATTGGGCTCTCTGCTCGGTGGGGAGCCTGCTTCCCAGTCTCCCTCTGTCTGCTGCTCTGCCTACTTGTGATCTCTCTCTCTCTCTGTGTCAAATAAATAAATAAAATCTTAGGAAAAAAAAAAAAAAGAACCACTATCATTAAAAAAAAAAAAACTAAAGAGAGAATCTTTTTTTTTTTTTTTTAAAGATTTTATTTATTTATTTGTCATTGAAAGAGAACATGAGCAGAGGGAACAGCAGGCAGAGGGAGAAGCAGTCTCCCCACTGACCAAAGAGCCTGATATGGGACTCAATCCCAGGACGCTGGGATCATGACCTGAGTGGAAGTTAAATGCTTAACCAACTGAGCCACCCAAAAGCAACAAGATTAATGCAACTTGTTACATGCAAGGGAGACCACCCCTTCAAGGCTATCATCCAATTTTTCATCAGGGACACTGGAGGCCAGAAGGAGTAGCCTGATATATTCAAAGTGCTGAAAGGAAAAAGCCTACAACCAAAAATACTCTAGACAGCAAGATTATTGTTTAGAATTGAAGGACAGACAAAGTTTCCCAGATATCCATTTGCATGATAAATGTTTCTCTATCCCCTCACTTTCAATCTGTACTTGTCCTTCTGTCTAAAATGGGTCTCTTGTAAGCAACAATAGATGGATCTTGTTTTTTTACTCATTCTGACACCCTAGGTCCTTTGATTGGAGCATCTAGTCCATTTATATTCAAAGGAATTATTGATAATATGCATTTATTGTCATCTTATTACTTGCTTTGTCATTATTTCTGGAGATTTCGCTGATCCTTTCTTGTCTTTGTCACTTTTGGTCTCTGCAGTCAGAGTCCCCTTTAATATTTCTTGCAGAGTTGATTCTGTGGTCACAAACATCTTTAGTTTTGTTTATCTGTGGAACTATCTGTATTTCTATTTTAAATGATAGCCTTGTTGATTAGAGTATTCTTGGCTGCAGATCTTTCCCATTTAGCACTTTGAATATATTGTGGCAATAACCTCTCTGACAACCATAACAACTCCTCTCTAGATATGTGTCCTGAGGCAAGAGGAAACAGAAGCAGAAATAAACTATTTAGGTTTCACCAAAATAAAATCTTATGCACAGTAAAGGATACAATCAACAAAACCAAAAGGCAACCTAGAGACTAGGAAAAGATATTTGGAAATAACAAATCTGATAAAATGTTTAGTACCCAAAATACATAAAGAACTTATAAAACTCACTATCCAAAAACCATATAATCCAATTTAAAAATGGGCAGAAGATCTGAAAAGACATTTTTCCAAAGAAGACATGCAGATGGCCAATAGATACATGGAAAGATGCTCAACATCACTGATCCTCAGGGAAATGCAAATCAAAAGTACAATAAGCTATCAGTGGCTGTCAGCAGCTAAAATCAACAACACAAGAAACAACAGGTATAGTTGAGAATGCAAAAAGGGAACACTCATGCACTGTTGGTGGGAATGCAAACTAGTGCAGCCACTCTAGAAAATGGTATGGAGATTCCTCAAAAAGCTAAAAACAGAACTACCCTACTATCCAGCAGTTGCACTACTAGGTATTTACCCAAAGAATATTAAAATACTAATTCAAAGAGATACACACACATCCATGTTTATAGGAGCATTACCTACAATAGCCAAATTATGGAAACAGCTCAAGTGTCTATCTACTGATGAATGGATAAAGATGTAGCTATGTGTATGTAAACACACACACCCACACATATACGCATGTATGTATATATACACATATACATACACTGGAATATTACTTATCCATAAAAAATGAGATATTGCCCTTTGCAAAGACCTGGATGAAACTAGAGAGTATTATGCTAAGTGAAATAAGTCAGTCAAAGAAAGACAAATACCATAAGACTTCACTCATATGTGGAAATTGAGGAACAAAACAAAAGAGTAAATGGGGAACAAAGGAGACAGAGGCAAACCAAGAAACACACTCTTAACTATAAAAAACAAGCTGATGGTTACCAGAAGGGAAGGGGGCATATGTGAAGGGATACACAAAATAAAAAGATGTAGCTTACGACATCATATACATAAATCACAGAGGGGTTTAAAAATGCAGTGCCTTCAGAATATGTTTGAACTTAAGTAACTATCAGCTTAATATAGATTGCTATATACAGAGAATGCCATATATGAACTGCTTGGTAATCAGAAAACAAACACCTATAATAGTCATAAAAAATGAAGAAGTCCAAATATAACATTAAAAGAGTCACCAAAAACAAGAGAAATGAGCAGAGAAGAAGAAAGGAACAAATAAAATTACAAAAGCAACCAGGAATAAATCCATGAGTCTACGCAACATTTACCCACAAAAGTATAATTAAAAAGGACTCATATCTAAAACTATCCAGGAGAAACGTTCACTTCAAGAGCAAGAAAAACAACCTTATAAATATCTAATTTGAAAAAATCAAAATAGTCTCTGAGAAACAAACTGAGGGCTTTGGAGGGGGAGGGGAAGGTAGGGGTTAGGTGAGCCTGGTGGTGGGTATTAAGGAAGGGACATATTGCATGGAGCACTGGATGTGGCGCATAAACAATGAATCTTGACACACTGAAAAAATAAAATTAAATTTTAAAAAGGAACTATCAAAATAGTCCGTTTGAAATACAAATGTTGCATAATAGTGAAAAAGGAAATATCAGAATGATTTCAACATTCCTTTTCCCTTGAGGAGGTAAAGTTGAAAATGAAAAATTCTGTTCAGAAGCAAAAATTCTTGTCTTTGGTTTGGTTTTCCCTTTTTAAGTGCAGCTAAAATAGTTCTACACTTGAAATATGAAAATGAAAATAGATTGATGATATATAGATATAAAGATACAGAGATTTCTCCCTTAGTGTAGTGATAGTCAAAATGTGATGCACACATCACTGCTAGTCTGGGACAAGACAAGTAGAGACATTTAATATAAATGGAGGAGATGAATTTGCACATTTAATAGCACCTTGGCATTGATATGACATGCAAGCACGCAATTACGTATTTTAACAAAACAGCGTGAAGCACAATGGAAATGACAAATAAACTTGCTTTACACCACAGATAGTTTCAGGAACTCTTCTTAAAAAGATAAAGTGAGGCTTAAAATCAAAATCTAAAGACATGTCAAAAAGGAAAAATGAGGAAGATACACAAGGATTAAAGACCTCATATTGAACAAAAGATATAACATTGATGCTTCTGTCAGAATGTTTTCGTTATAAAAATCCAGAAACCCAAACAGCTTTATTGCTCCCTCTTCCCTCTCCTCCCAAAGGCAATCCTTCTTCTCCATCCTTAAGAGAGGAGCCTCCATTTTCAAGGAAAGAGAAGTAAAACACAAAAATTTGTCTGCCTCCCAACTTAGCCCCTTTAAAAAATAATTCTCTATAATTACCACCTCAAATTTCTCTATCTTAATGGCCAATACTATCTAAAAGGGAATATGAGAAATGTTAGCTGGGCACATCCTTTTCCCTGACTGTATAGGAACAGATCCCTAAGGAAGAAAGGGAAATGGATTAAAAAAAAAAAAAAAAAACTTTCAGCCTTGACATTTGAAATAGTTTCTACCACTTCTACCGTGGCTAGTTTCTTCGTGCTTTTATATGAAACTTTCTGATTCTTTTTTGGTTACTCCTCCATTTTTCACCATCTCAGAAAATGGCCCCAAACTCCATTTGCTAAAATCAAAATTCAAAATTCAGGAAGTTCTACTTAGCACTTATTCAGCATATATGAAAACATGACTGAATATTTATTCACAGCAGAGGCTGTGTTGGCAGAACCTGTGTTCTCCAGGTTGGCTTGCACAGTAGCTGCCCAGAGATTTTGTTTTCCCATAATCTCTTTCCCTTGCACCAAGGCCCATCTTCTTCAGATTCTATATGTGACCATGTTTAATTTCACTACTTTACTTTGGGAAAGCCCCTCTTCCAAAAATTTCCTGAGAATTGGTCAATGGAAATCATTTTTTTGAGCTTGTCCTTGTCTGAAAAGCCTTGTTATTCTATCCTCATAGGTAAGTGGTAGCTATACACGGTATGTATTTCTAAAATGGAAAAACAAAAACAGAAACAAAAAACCTTTCCTCAAACTTTGAACGTATGGTTTCCGTTGACCTTAAACTTCCGGTATTGCATTAAAATTTGGATTCTATTCAGATTCCTCCTGGATGGAATGTGTGCTTATCTTCTTTTCCTCTTTCTCCTGACTTCTTAATACCTCTATCTTCTGCTGTGGTGGACTTAGGTCTTTTCCTTTACATTTTTCCCCTTTTTCCTCCTGTGCTTTTTTCCCCATGGGCTTACGTCTTTTCCTTTACTGCACTGTATGGGAGAGAGGGCTAGCTTGAATGAAGAATGGAAGTAAAACAATTCCCTACACAATCATAAATGGGTTTTTTTTTTTCCACTTTCCAATTAACCCTATTCAAGGTTAAAGTCACACTTAAATAACACATTTTTTTTTTTTCCAGCTAGGCTTCCTGGTCTTCCTATTTAGCCTAGATTACCAGGTCTTATTTTTTGCCATCACAAGGCACTGCCCTCTCCCTTCATAGCACTTACACAATTATCAATATATTATTCTATTTCGGCATTCAGTTCATTTTGTCTCTACCTGTAATAAACCAGAAACTCAATGGTAAGAGAACTCCATGTATCATTTTGATACCACAGGATGTTCACCACACCAACACAACACACTGAGATCTTTCATCCATTTTGAGTCTATTTGTGTGTGTGTGTGTGTGATGTAAATAAATGGTCCAGTTTCATTTTTCTGCATGTGGCTGTCCAATTTTCCCAGCACCACTTGTTGAAGAGACTGTCCTTTTTCCATTGGACATTCTTTCCTGCTTTGTCAAAAATAAGTTGACCACAGAGGTGAGCGTCCATTTCTGGGCTCTCTAGTCTATTCCATTGATCTCTGTGTCTGTTTTTGTGCTGGTACCATGCTGTCTTGATGACTGCAGCTTTGTAATAGAGCTTGGAGTCTGGAATTGTGATGCCACCAACTTTGGCTTGTCAGCATTTCTCTGGCTATTTGGGGTCTATTCTGGTGCCATATTAATTTTAGGATTATTTGTTCCATTTCTTTGAAAAAAGTTGATGGTATTTTCCTAAGTATTGCATTAAATGTGTGGAATGCTCTAGACAGCATAGGCATTTTCACAATATTTATTCTTCTAATCCATGAGCATAGAATGTTTTTCCATTTCTTTGTGTCTTCCTCAATTTCTTTTATGAGTATTCTATAGTTTTCTGAGTGCAGAATTATTTGCCTCTTTGGTTAGATTTATTCCCTGGTATCTTATGGTTTTGGCTCTACTCGTAAATGGGATTGACTCCTTAATTTCTCTTTCTTCAGTCTTATTGGTGGTGTGTAGAAATGCAACGGATTTCTGTGCATTGGTTTTATATCCTGACATTTCACTGTTTTCCTATATGAGTTCTAGCAGTTTGGGAGTGGAGTCTTTTGGGTTTTCCACATAAAGTATCTTATCATCTGCAAAGAGTGAGAGAATCTTTGCTGATTCAGATGCCTTTTTTTCTTTTTGTTGTCTGACTGCTGATGCTTGGACTTATAGTACTATGTTGAATAGCAGTGGTGATAGTGGACATCCCTGCTGTGTTTCTGACCTTAGCTGATATTTGCTGTGGGTTTTTCAAAAATGGCTCTTATGCTATTGAGGTATGTACCCTTATCCCTACACTATAAAGAGAAAAATCTACCATTCTAATACACTTATATGCCCAGAAATGGCTTCTGTTAATAGTTTGGTGCATAAGCTTCCACACACTTTCTAGTTATTGGCTATAAGTCTGCATGTCCCTGTGGTCTCACTGGTACTATCCTTTTAGATTTCCTTGGATTTAATACTGGAACTATAAGGATTTTCTGAAAAGTAGCAATAAAGTGGAGGAAACTGTTGTCCAAAAATAAAAATTAAGAATCTCTTAATGTCTTGTGTCCTGCATCTATTGGGAGATATGGGATGAATACTATCTTTTCACACATACACCAGTGGTATAAGTAATATTCCTTAACACTACTTTAGTGGATTTGACAAGGTATTGGTTCTTATCTTTGCCTGAATTTGCCAAAACTAAAGCTTAGAATGCATTTTGTCATCACAGTCTTCCACTTTTAATGACACTATCATCTTTAATTCTCTAGAAGACATTAATCACCAAAGAAGACTATGGTGATTAAATGTTAGATCCTTGCTCATCAAATTAATATGGAGTGCTATTTACTTAAGATGTTATGTACAAACTTCATGGTAAACACAAACCTAAAACTTATTATAGATACAAAAAATTAAAGAAATAAAAAGCCAAACATAACACTATAAAAATTCATCAATCACAGAGAAATAAAACAAGAAAGGAAAGGAACAAAGAATTACAAGATAACCAGAAAACAAATTTAAAAATAGCAATAAGTTCATACCTACCAATAATTATTTTTTTTCAAATTTATTTTATTTTATTTAAATTCTACTTGTTAGCATATAGTGTAATATTGGTTTCAGAAACAACTTAGTGATTCATCACTTAAATATAACACCAGTGCTCATCATAACAAGTGCCCTCCTTAATGCCCATTAACCATTTTGCTCACCCCCTCCTGTTGGTGGGAATGCAAACTGGTGCAGCCACTCTGGAAATTCAATAATTACTTTAATGTAAATGGCCTAACGACTCCAATAAAAATACATAAGGTGGTGGAATAGATATATATACCATCTATATGCTGCTTATAAGACTCACCTCAGACCTGAACACAGATACAAACTGAAATTGAATGGATAGAAAAACTATTGACCATACAAATAGAATTAGAAAAAAAAAGCCAGGAAATTAATAATTATATCTAAAAATATTTTATATAATTTATATAACTATTTATAAAAATAGATTAAAAACAAAGATTTTAAGAAAAGACAAAGAAGGGCATTACATATTGATAAAGAGATCAATCCAAAACTCTTGCCCAGAAATAAAATAGGCTAGGATATAACAATTGTAAATAGCTATGCATCCAACACTGAAGCATCTAAATCCGTAAAGCAATTATCAATGGACATAAAGAGAGAAATTAATGGTAATACAATAATGGTAGATGACTTTAGTATTCCACTTACATCAATGAATAGGTGATGCAGACAGAAAATTAATAAGAAAACAATGCCTTTGAATGACACATTGGACCAGATGGACATAACAGATATATACAAAAGATTCCATCCAAAAACAACAGAATACACATCTTTCCAAGTACATATGGAAGATTCTCCAGAATAGATCCCATATTAAGCCAAAAAACCAGGTCTCAATAAATTTAAGAAGAACTGAAATTGTACCATGCATCTTTTCCAATCACAACTGTATAAAACTAGAAATAAATCACAAACACACATCAAAAAATAGGGAAAATACAAACACGTGGAGATTAAACAACATGATACTAAACAACTGATGGGTCAAAGAGCAATCAAAGAAGAAATTTTTAAAAAATATTTTATTTATTTATTTGAGAGAGAATGTGAGAGAGAAAGATCACAGCTGGGAGGAGGGTAAAGGGAGAAGAGGTTCTCCCCTAAGCAGTAGAACTCAATCCCAGGACCCTCGGATCATGACCTGAGCTGAAGGCAGATTCTTAATCAACTGAGCCAGCCAGATAGCCAAAGAAGAAATTTAAAAAAACACAAGGATACAAATGAAAGTAAAAACATAAGTCTAAAATCTATGGGACACAGTGAAAGCGGCTTTTTTTTTTTTTTAAAGATTTTACTTATTATTTGAGAGAGAAAAAGTGCAAAAGAAAGGTGAAGGGCAGAAGGAGAATCAGACTCCCCACTGAGCAGGGAGCCTTATGCGGGGGTTCAATCCCAGGACTCCAGGATTTGGAGTTGAACCAAAGGCAGATTTTTTTTTTTTTCAAAGGCAGATCTTTTACCAACTGAGCTATCCAGGTGCCCCATGAGATCAGTTCTAAGAAGGAAGTATATAACAAGACAGGCCTACCTCAAAAAAAACAAAAACAAACAAACAAATAAATACAACAAAACAAAAACAAAAACAGAACAAGCCCAAATAAACAATCTAACTTTTCCCCCAAAGGAGCTAGAAAAAGAAAGAACTAAGCCCAAGGTAAGTAGGTGAAAAAAATAAATAAATAAATAAAGATTAGAGCAGAAATACATGACATAGAGACAAAGAAAAAGAGAAAGAAAAGAGAAAAGAAATCAATGAAACCAAGAGCTGGATCTCTGAACATGTAAACACAATGGACAAACCCATCCAGATTTATCAAGAAAAAAGGAAAAAGGACCCAAATAAATAAAATCAGAAATAAGAGGAGAAGTACCAGCTAATACCCCAGAAATACAAAGCATTATGAGAATAATATGAAAAAATTATGACAGAAAACTGAAAAACCTAGAAGAAATGGATGAATTCCTTAAAACATAATCTTTCAGAACTGAATCAAGAAGAAATAAAAAATCTGAACAGACTAATTACAAGTAAGAAAATTGAATTGATAATCAAAAGAAAAGAAAAAACTACCAAAAAATTAAGTTCTGAACCAGATGACTTCACTGGTAAATTTTACCAGACATTTAAAGGAGAATTAATACCTATTTTCTTCAAACTATTCTAAAAAAATAGAAATGGAAGGAAAGCTTCCAAATATATTCTGTGAGGCCAGCATTACCCTGATACTAAAACCAGATAGATAACTACACCAAAAGAAAACTACAGGACATTATTCCTAATGAGCATGGATGCAAAAACCCTCAAAAAATATTAGAAAATGCCATACAATAATATATTAAAAAACTTATTCACCTCAAGCATGTGGGATTTATTTGGGGGGTTATAAGGATGGTTAAGTATTAGTAAATCAATCAAAAAAAATCATATGATCCCTTCAGAGGAAGCAGAAAAAGCATTTGGCAAGATTCAACATTCATTTACAATAAAAGCTCACAGCCAAGTGAGGTTAAAAGGAACATACTTCAATATAATAAAGGTCACATAGGAAAAATCCACAGCTAACATCAGCCTCAATAGTGAAAAACTGAGAGCATTCCCTCTAACATCAGGAGCAAGACAAGGTTGCCACTCTCACGACTATTAGTAAAAATAATATTGGAAGTCCTGGCCACAGTAATCAGACAAGAAAAAAGGAAAAAAGAGGCATCCATATTGGTAAAGAAAAATTAAACTGTCACTATTTTTAGAAGGCATGATACTAAATATAGAAAATCCTAAAGACTCCTCCAAAAAGAATTAGTAGAAGTGACAAATAAATTCAGTAAAGTGTCAGAATACAAAATTAATACCCAGAAATTGGTAGTGTTTCTATGAGTTAATAATAAAGCTGCAGATAGAGAAATTTTAAAAAACAACAGCACTATTTACGATTGCACCAAAAAGAATAAAATACCTACAAATAAACTTAACCAAAGAGGTGAAAGACCTGTACTCCAAAAACTATAAAACACTGATGACAGAAATTAAGATGACACAAACAATGGAAAAATATTCCACATTCATGGATTAGAATAAATAATATTGTTAAAATGTCCAGAAAGAAAACTACAGATTCAATGCAAATCCTATCAAAATACCAACAGCATTTTTTACAGAACTAGAATAAATATTCCTAAAATATGTATGGAACCTTAAAAGACTGAACAGCCAAAGCAATCCTGAGAAAGAACAAAGCTGGAGGTATCACAATATCAAATTTCAAGCCATAGTACAAAGTTGTAGTATCAAAACAGTATGGTACTGGCACAAAACCAGATACAGATCAGTGGAACAGAATGGAGAGTCCAGAAATAAACCCACAATTATATGGTCAATTAATCCATGCCAAGAGGCAAGAATATACAATGAGGAAAAGACAATCTCTTCAATAAATGGTTAGGAAAACTGGTCAGTTACACCTAAAAAAAGGAAATTGGACTGTTTTCTAATACCATACACAAAAATAAACTCAAAATGAATCATGGGTTAAAGACCTAAATGTGAAGCCTGAAACCATAAATTCCTAGATGAGAACAGAGGCAGAAATTTCTCTGACATTGGACATAGTAACATTTTTCTAAATCTGTCTCCTTAGGCAAGGGAAACAAAAGAAAAAAATAAACTATTGGGATTTCATCAAAATAAAAATGTTAGCACAGCAAAGAAAACCATCAACATCACAAAAAATACAAGCTACTGAATGGGAGAATATATTTGAAGATGATATATTTCATAAAGTGTCAATATTCAAAATATATAAAGAACTTCTACAAGTCACACACACATACATAATTTGATTAAAAAGTGGGCAGAGGACTTAAAATGACATTTTTCTAAAGAAGACATACAGATGGCCAACAGACACATGGAAAGATGCTCATTACTCATCATCAGAAAAATACAAATCAAAACCACAATAAATTATCATCCTGCACCAGTTATAATGGCTAAAATCAAAATGACAAGAAATAACAGGTGTTGGTGAAGAAGTGGGAAAAAAGAAACCCTTGTGCATTGTTAGTGGGAATGTACATTATTATAGTCACTGTGGAAAACAGTATGAAAGTTCCTCAAAAAGTTAAAAATAAAAATATCATAAGATCCAATAATTTTATTATTTGGAAACTTTAATTTGAAAATTATATGCACCCCTATAATAACAGCAGCATTATTTACAATAGCTAAAATATGGACGCAAACTCAGTGTCCATCAATAGATTAACTAATAAGGAAGATGTGGTATACATATATAATACAATATTTGCAGCCATAGTAAGGAATAAGATCATGACATCTGAGACCACACAGATGGATCTAGAAGGTATTATGCTAAGTGAAATACGTCAGACTGAGAAAGACAAATACCATATGATTCCACTCATAAGTGGAAACTGAAAAAATGAATAAACAGGCAAATAGTAGAATCAGATCTATAAGTTCAGAGAACAAATTGATGGTTACTAGAGGATGGGGAGATGGGAAAAATGGGTGAGTGGAGAGGGAGATACAGCTCCAGTTATGGAATGAGTAAGTCACAGGAATAAAGGCCCAGCATAAGGAATATAGTCAGTATATCACAATATCAGTGTAACAGGGCAGATGATGGCTACACTTGCCGTGAACACAGCATAATATATAAATTTGTCAAACCACTAAGCTGAGCAACTGAAACTTGTGTGTCATGTATACTCAAAAACTATTAATTTAAAAATTAATGAAAAAGAAACTGTCCAATTTGTTATATTGGTTTTTTCTAAATAAAATTATACAGCAATTTTTCATTTTATGCATGAGAAAAAGCTCATCTTCTAACAGTACTCAGTGTCCATAAAGCAGTTGACTAGATATCAAATTCAAGTTTATTTGAAAAAAAAAAAAGCCACACTCTTTTATCTGCATAACATTTACTTTTTCTACACCATATGGCCCAATATTATTAAATGTATATAGTAGTAAATGCTGCTTATAGAATCTCCAGATTCTTCTTTTTTTACACAGCCTTTCCTTACTCCTTATCTTTCTTCCCTCTTCCTTTTCTTCAATAAATGCATTGAATTACTTTCCTTAAGAAGGTCACTGTTTAGTAATATTTGGCAGAGAAAGACACCATAAGTACCTAGACTAGAGGAAACTATTAAATCTTTTCTAGAATGGATTTAGATGTCATAAGGAAATAACAAGGAAATTCAAATAAATAAATCAGCACCAATAGCTGTATTGGGGACAGATGAAATCTGATGTCTGGTTTTATTCAGCATAATGGGGGGGGCCAAAGTATCCAAGCTATGAGCAATAATTCAGGTACAGGAATTTCATTTAATTTCAATTAATTCACGTACAGGTACATGATTTTTTGACAGTACTGAAGGATAGGAGTATTACATATTAAAATATGTAGCAATAATACCAACTCTATTTCTCATATTTACTGTTATGTGCAGATTTTCTCATTCAACTGATTCATGGGGGAGGGGGATCCATTTTTGCTTCAGAGAAGGGCTCCAAACCACTTTTTAAAGGAGTAAGTTGGAGAGGTTTAACAAGCATGGCAATGAGACCAGTGAGTTTGAGACCATAAGTTTGTTATGTATGCATCTCACTGTGTCTCAGAAGTTTGGTGCAGATCAAAAGCAGATGTGAATGACTGTGATTGGAACAGAATGACTATCACACAATCATGGTAAAATTCCTATTTCATTCATGAAACTTAGGCAAAGTGTGACTTACGGGGCATGCAGACTGGTTATAGACAGGGAAATGATAAGGAGTGGTGGAGGGATGTCTCTGCCAATGTCATAGGTAGAAAACATGATTTTTTGACAGTACTGAAGGATAGGAGTATTACAATGTAAGTACCAGTTAAAATAGGAGACTAGAATGAGGTAAGAGGATGCCATCTGAGAGCAACATCACATTTTCATTTCCCACCAAGGGGTCAAGTGCTAATGGGTTCTAATGTCATGAGGTCAAATTCAATAGAGGTAGCTGTGCCAAGTGAATAATATTTTCCAAGGGATCATAAACTATAAAAGTTGATTAATCATGACAGTTCTCTACCCAAACATAAATGGTAAAGCACAGGTCCAAGATACAAATTTGAGTTGAAGCAGGAATCAGAATATAACTATATGATCTGTCTGTTAATAAATTTTATCAATAGTCACAATCAATTATTCTCAACCTTGACTGCTTGGTATAGATAGTACACATTAGATGGCCAAGTCAGTCATTAGTGAGATGCAGTTGATCCCTGACATAAATGGTGAAATTTGTCAATATATTCTTCCTGAGTCTTCCCAAGTCATTGTACTTTCTACAAAAAGTTTTCATATTGATTCATAGAAAGCTCTCATCTCAAATGCATAGCTACATCTCTACCAAGATTGAGACGAAAGCAGAATATAATCAATGATTCATTAACCAATTACAGGTTGCTTTTTAAAAATACATTTATTAATTTCTTTCTTTTTGTAATTTATTAATTGCCAATTTCTTTCAAACAAAGTTCTGTACTATTCACAAGGATAAAGACTGAATATACCACAGTCTTACGAGCTTGCAATATTTTGTAATATAGTTTTTGAAACTGAATGTATTTGTGTAACACAGATCCATTGTTAAACATAACTGAAATCTCTGCATACATTAGAAAAAAAACTGAAAAAATAGTAATCAATAGAGGTATAAATAGAGCTATGAAATGAGAAAAACCTATTGTCTAAATTAAATCTTTTTATAAATGAAGTCACATTACAACCTAAGGAAAGAAATCAGTTATTTCCTTATTTTTTGATGTCAAGAATTTTTATTAAACCAAGAATTTTTATAGAGTCAGTCTTGATAATTTGAAGGAAGAGATAGAAGGTATTATTAAAATTAAAGGTTCCAGGGTGCTTGGGTGGCTTAGTTGGTTAAGTGCCTAAGTGCCTCAGTTGGTTAAGTGTGTGGGTCCTGGGATCAAGTCCTGCATTGGGCTTCCTGTTCAGTGGGGAGTTTGCTCTCCCTCTCCTTCTGCCCCTCCCCACTGCTTATGCTCTCTCTCTCTCTCTCTCTTGCTCAAATAAATAAAATCTTTTTTAAAAAATTGAAGGTTCCAATAGTATTTTAAAATAACATCTCAGTATTTTTTAAAAATAATATTTATATAATAATAATATAATTAAAATTAAATTAAATATAATATTTAATAATAATATACATTATATTTTATTTTTATTTCTTATTTTCCTCACCTAGCTATTACCCAATTAACAGTCTTCACAGTTTATTCTATGAACTAATGTTTGTCATTCCTAAAATAATGGATGCTTTTAATTAATTTATTTACCTTTGTTTTAAGATATTGAACAATTATAAAAGGCACTAGATTTATAGAGAATTTAATATTTATGGGGCACCTAGGTGGCTCAGTGGGTTAAAGCCTTTGCCTTCAGCTCAGGTCATGAAACCAGGGTTCTGGGATTGAGCCCCATATCAGGAAAGGAGCCTGCTTCCTTCCCACCCCACTCTCTGCCTGCCCCTCTGTCTACTTGTGATCTCTGTCAAATAAATAAATAAAATATTTTTAAAAATTAAAAAAATTTAAAAAAGAATTTAACATTTATATATGTGTTCTATTCAAAGAATACTGAGATGAATAAAATGACTGAACTTGCTTTTGATCTAATTAATTTCAAAATTTAAGTGTTGGCAAATAAAGTAATATGAAATTCATGTGAATTAGTTGCTTTCATTTTAGAAATTGAGATAAAGAGCCATTATCATTGAAGAATTTAGTGCTTCATAAATAAATGTTCACCCTAGAGGAATAAACTATGATATTAAATCAAATTCACTTATTAAGAGAATGTTTCAAATTTAATTTTAAAACAATTAGGCAAACAAAACAGAATTATAAATATTCCCATAATGTTTTCATTATTCATCGAAATATTTCAGAGTTTAAAGTTATCTTAAAAGTTACCAGATATATTTTTTTTCTTTGTGCACTGTAACACTCTACAGTCTCTGATTACCTCCAGCAAAGGTCGAATCCTATATAACCACATATATCATTTTTGAATAGTTGTTATGTAAAAGTACCACCTAATATAACATCAACATATTTGATGATTGGTTCTATGTTGATAATCAAAATCTACAGAAATACCTGAAGATGCTAGTAAAGAGATAATTTTGGCCAAGTTCAAACAACCCACTTGATTTTCAAACACTGAAATAACAACTTCTTACTGACTCTAACCGTGTTCCAGACACTGAGTTAGGCTTTTCTCATATTTTAACTCAATAAGTAAGCTTGCAAATCATTAGGCTAAATCAATCTGTAGTTTACCTCATGGAACACTAATGGACTTTCAGAATCAATATGCCTCCTGAAGAGTCAAATCTTTAATTGTGCTGGTTTGCTGGCAGGATCTGGCTAATAACATTTTCCAAGCATTCCTAACTGTCCTTGATTTTACTCTTAGTGTTCATCATTCCACATTGTCTAGTTATAATGTAGGCTTTACTGGTAATATAATTTGTATGGACAATGGCCCCCATAAAATAGTAAAAATGTAAAATGTAAAAGCAATATGAAAGGCCACAATCAAATCCTACCTTTTTCAAACATTTTTTTTTAAGTGACAAAGATTTTGAAACTTCTGTTAATGAGAATTTATTGGGTTTCTGATGCAAGATGGCAGAGAGATCACATATATTCAATTGTCTAATCTCTACTTAGTTGATAAAAATATCCCTGACAAAAAAAATCCCAACAAAAGGACAAGTTATAATTAGTAAATGGAGGTTTTGATGGATTTCTTAAATATAGATGGTGGATGATATGTACTGATGCACAAGGTCCAGCACAATAGTCACAGGACTGAATACACCCGAGAGAGAAGATGTCTCAGTCTCAAAAGTCTGTTTCCTCTGGAATGTATAAGCAAGTCTCTAAGCGCAAAATCAAATTAGTAAATATACACAACAGAGTGGCTTGTGAAAGTAAAGTGAGAGTAGTATTCAAGTTAGCATTATTGCATGAAAAAAAATCACAAATATAAAGGCAAAAAAGCTCTAATTTTATTATATTCCCTGATCCTTTGGGTTAAATAATTGTCTTGTCTCTGTTCCACATATCTATGGCCTTACCTGGAAAGATTCCAAAGTTGGAGCTAATTGAATGACTGAAGTAACTCAAAGGCTAGGAAGGATTCCAGCGAAGGGCTGATGTTATCTAAAGTCTCCCTCACTCACTTGTCTGATGATTTTACTGGCTGTCACAGGACCTCAGCTGTGACCATTGGTTGCAACACTTACACATGGCCTCTCCAAGTTATTGCTTGAGCCTCCTCTGTGTTGGTTCGGTAAGAAGCATGAGCTTCCCAAGAAGAAAGAGACATAAGTTTTATAACCTCTTATGAACTAGCCTAACAAGCCAGTATCTACTATAGATACAAACCCATTGATATTTCAAGTGCAGAAATCATAGGGTCCACCTTTCCTTGGGAGGAGAGTCAAAGGCATCTTGTAAGAAGATCACATAAAATGGGAGATACTTTTGTTATTGTATTTGTAAAATAAAAACTGCCATAGGTAATTTATTAAAGAACTATCTACAGAATAGCTAAGTTACAGAAAACCAACCACTTTCTGAAAGGTAGGACGTGCAGAGAAGTGAATCCAAAGAGACAGGAAGATAGACTGCAGTGGGAAAGGCCGCCTCCCAGCAACTGCAGAGCAGTGTAGCACAAAATCAGAACTTTTAGAAGTCTGCTTCACTGAGGGAAATCACTCCAGAGGCTAAGTGGGGGTGGAGCCCCCGTGGGGACAATGCAGTCTCAGGTCCCACGGGGTTACTGAAAGACTGGGGGTGTCTGAGCGTGGCAGAGCTGCCAGGTATCAGAGAGGGGAAGCCAACTACAGAGATAGCTGAAGAGTGAGCTTTCAGGTCGGGGTTACCTTAAACCAGGATCCAAGGCACAGTCAGACCATTGCTCTTCGAGCAAGGACCCCACAAGTGGCAGATCTGGGAGATTCACCTTCCTGCTCCAGGAGGAGCAGTATAGCAGAAATATGTTGGGGTTGGACACTCCAAACAGGGCCATGCACCAGAGACAGAAATGCTTGGTCACAGGCTGGGTGAGCTCGGAGTGTGGTCAGAGACCAGGGACACAAGATTGATTGACTGCTTATCTCTGAGGGCGTACTGAGGAGTGGGGCTCTGAGCTCTCAGCTCCGCTAGGCCAGAGAGAGGGAGGCCGCCATCTTCATTCCCATCCTCCAAAGCTCTACAGAAAGCGTTCAGGGAACAAAAGCTCTGAGGAGAACCCAAGCAGATTACTTACCCAGGTCCCTGGCAAGGGTGGTGCAATTCCGCCGTGGGCAAAGACATTTGAGTATCACGAGACAGACCCCTTCTGCAGAAGATCAACAAGAACATCTAGCCAAGACGAAGCTTACTGATCAAGGACAAGAGCAGAACTCCAGAGTGAGGGGAAAGCAACACAGAGAACTCATGGCTTTTCCCCCATGATCCTTTAGTCTTGCAAAGTTAAATTATTTTAATTTTATTTTTTTCTTATTCTATTTTTTTTTAATTTTCCTCTTTCCTCTTTTAATGTTTTTTTTAACTAGTTTATCTTCACAATATCTTTCTAAAAAAATCTTTTTAAAACTTCATTGTAATAGTCATATTTTATCCTTTCATTGTATTTAACCTAATTTTTTGTATACATATAGATTTTTTTTTCTAAAACATTTTAGGATACAATTTCTTCTAATAAATTAAAATATACCCTGATCTATCACATGGCTTTGTTCTAGTCTCCAGCTTGAGCACATTCTCTCCTCTTTTTTTTTTCTTTTTCCAACTTGCTTATCAATTCCTTTTTTTAGAAAATTTTTAATTTTCATCATTACAGTAATATTCCATCCCTTCATTGGGTTAACCCTTATTTTTGTATATATGTATATAAGTTTGTCTTTCTTCAAAATTTTGGGAAGTAGTTTTTTCTAAGAGACCAAAATATATATATATACACACACACACACACATACATACGCATACATACACACACACATACGTATATAATTTTTTATTTTTTATTTTTTACACTTATTTCTTTAATCCCCCTTTTTCCCCCCCCCAGGTTTGGATCTCTTCTGGTTTGGTTAGCATACATTTTTCTGGGGTCTTTGCCATGCTTTTACTATTTTATTCTCTCATTCATATATTCTTATCTGGATAAAATGACAAGGCAGAAAAACTCACCACAAAAACAAAAACAAAAACAAAAACAAACAAAAACGGACAAGAGGCAGTGCCAAAGGCTAGGGACCTAATCCATAAGGACATTGGTAATTTGTCAGAACTAGAGTTCAAAACAATGATTCTCAGGTGCTAGCTGGGCTCGAAAAAGGCAAGAAGGATATTAGAGAAACCGTTTCTGGAGAAATAAAAGAACAAAAATCTAACCACGTTGAAATTAAAAAAAGAAAAAGATATTAATGAGGTACTTACTGTTAGGATAAATGAGGCAGAAGAGACAGTGATATAGAAGACCAATGACAGGGAAAAAAGAAGCTGAGCAAAAGAGAGACAACAACCACTGGACCACAATGGGAGAAATCAAGAGATAAGTGATATCATATGATGAAACAATATTAGAATAATTGGGACAAAAGACAACTGACAGAATGGGAGAAGATATTCACAGAAGATATTCTGACATAGCAGATAAAGGTCTAGCATCCAAAATCTATAAAGAACTTACCACACTCAACACCCAAAGAACAAATAATCTAATCAAGAAATAGGCAGAGGACATTTCTGCAAAGAAGACATCCAGATGGCCAACAGACACATGAAAAAGTGCTCCACATCACAAATCAAACTACATACAAATCAAAACCACAATGAGATACCACCTCACACCAGTCAGAATGGCCAAAATTAACAAGCCAGGAAATGGCAGATGTTGGAGAGGAAGCAGAGAATGGGGAACCCTCCTACACTGCTGATGGGAAAGCAAGCTGGTGCAGGCACTCTGGAAAACAGCATGGAGGTTCCTTAAAAAGTTGAAAATAGAGCTAGCCTATGATCCTGCAATTGCACTACTGGGTATTTACCCTAAAGATACAATTGTAGTGATCCGAAGTGACACGTGAAGTGACACGTGAAGTGACACGTGCACCTGAATGTTCATAGAAGCAATGTTCACAATAGCCAAACTACAGAAAGAACTGAAATGTCCATCAACAGATGAATGGATAAAGAAGAGGTAGTATAGGGGCGCCTGGGTGGCTCAGTGGGTTAAAGCCTCTGCCTTCAGCTCAGGTCATGATCCCAGGGTCCTGGGATCGAGCCCCGCACTGGACTCTCTGCTCAGCGGGGAGCCTGCTTCCTCCTCTCTCTCTGCCTGCTTCTCTGTCTGCTTGTGATCTCTGTCTGTCAAATAAATAAATAAAATCTTTAAAAAAAAAAAAGAAGAAGAAGAGGTAGTATATATTTACAATGGAATACTATGTAGCCATCAAAAGAAATGAAATATTGCCACTTGCAATGATGTGGCTGGAAACAGAGGGTATTATGCTGAGTGAAATAAGTCAATCAGAGGAAGACAATTATCATATGATCTCCATGATATGAGGAATTTGAGAGGCAGAGTTGGGGGGTTTGGAGGTTAGGGAAGGAAGAAATGAAACAAGATGGGATTAGGAGGGAGAAAAACCATAAGAGACTCTTAACCTTACAAACAAACTTAGGGTTGCTGGGGGTAAGGTATGGAGAGGGAGGTTGGATTGTGGACATTGGGGAGGGTATGTGCTATGGTGAGTGCTGTGAAGTGTGTAAACCTGACGATTCACAGACCTGTACCCCTGGGCCTAATAATACATTATATGTTAATAAAAATAATTAACATCAACAACAAAAAAGAATAGCTATGTTAGTGAAGACCTCTCTGTATTCTGGCCACATAGGAAAATCTGCTGAAATTCTGTAAGGAAAGAGAAAGGAAAAAAAAAAATATGTGTGTGTGTGTGTGTGTGTATGTAAATATATATGATATAGTATTTTATATATGTTATTAATATATATTTATATATACTTAGTATATTTTATATTATATTGTGTATGTGTGTGTATATATATATATATATATGTATATATATATATATATATATATATATGACTTGTCTCAGGCAAAATATTTCACTACATGCCCAGAACTCATGTTCAGCTCTCCCATTCAGAAAAATGAATATGAAGCCAGGTCTAAACAGGTGAAGCAGAAACCCTTTCTAGAGAATGTTATAATCAGCTTAGAACCTCATTCTAAAATAGAACTAACAGATATTTGGAGAAAACACAATATTATAAAGAGAAAAAAACTAAAAAGAGATAGGGATTGATTTAATAGAAATCAGAGGTAATTAGGCAACAAAAGAGCACTTAAAAAAAATAAAATGTGACACTTTAAAGATTCAAGTTAATGTGACATGCTTTAAATAGGAATATAACACAATAAAGAAGCAGTGGTTAGGAAACAAGAGAGAATAAGTCAAATTTCTAAAGTAAGTTAAAGAAGTAATAAATAAAATGAATTAATTGAATAATAAGATGCACATGGGTCTAAAAAGATTGAGGAAATTTCCCAAGACCATAGTTAAAACTAATTGATAAAACAGATTTAAATAAAGGTCATATCCATGCCCTCTTTAAGCAAATAAACTGGGATAAGATTTAAGTCAAATTTATCATATACAAATGTAGAACACAAGCATTATTTATATAATATGATGCATAATTTTATAATTTTAAATTATCTTTGCGTTTTATAGTGCTGTATCTGGTTTATATGATTGATCTGATTTATGGATTACATTTTCTTTGCCTTTGGTCAAGAATATAACCCTGGGGTGCCTGGATGGCTCAGTGGGTTGAGCCTCTGCCTTTGGCTCAAGTCATGATCTCAGGGTCCTGGGATCAAGCCCTGCATCAGGATCTCTGCTCTGCAGGGAACCTGCTTCCCCCCTCTCTCTGCCTGTCTCTCTGCTTACTTGTGATCTCTCTCTCTGTCAAATAAATATATAAAATCTTTAAAAAAAAAAAGAATATAACCCTAAATTGCATTTTTCCAAATGAAGTTTAAATCTTTTTCTTTGTATTAACTTTCTCTATATCACTGTCCACATGTACACTATTTAAATAGCTATTGATGCATAATGCTGAGCACAAAAGTTACCCCTATGAAGACATATGGAAGAAGCTGCCTCATGTCTTATCTTACCTATTCAGACCTCTTTGTTCTTTATATTAAAATACAGTTGATAATTTTGATATTGTAATGTGAAACTGCAAAATTAAGGGTACTTTCTTGAGCAAAAATGTTTTTAATATTGAGTATGTATAAAATCTTTGGCAATTATTATACTTTTACGTCTTGCCTCTGTTCTTGCTTTTTTTTTAATAAAGATTTTATAAAAGCAATATTTTCTCACATGACACAGTTAATCCTCAGACAAATGAAAGCCTGTTCCTTGTCTCTCTGAAAGGGAAGACACCAAAATCTCATCAATTATTACATTTAATTCTGGGTAATATTAATTCTCTTATAGTCACAATGCTGTCTTCATTTCTCATAAATTATGAATAAATTATAAAAGGTAATCACCACCAAACAGAGAAAGTGAAAAGAAGAATAGGACATGGTTAAAGGCATATGTAATTTAATAATGTGCAAGATGGACCAAGAAGGCTATCTGTGGCTATTATTGCTTTCAATCGGCAACTTTCCATGAGGGTTTCACCAGTATTTATGATGTTATTTCCCTTGATCCAATCAATGTTCCTTTTCATTCAGCCTGCACCTCAGGGGACCAGGGTTCTTACTTGGAAGTGATCCAAATCTATATTCCTGATGTCTGATCTCTTAGAAGAATGCCTACACAGGCTTTTTTGTTTTTCCTTAATTTTTATCCCTTGACAGAGGATGACCTGGATTCTAGAGATTGAACTTCATGTCTGCAGTGCATGAAAGGCACTATATCTCACACTGATAATCAGAATCAAGCACCCCTGCCAACATCCTATAATTTGCTATGATGTCAGTTATACTCAGGAGCACTTCGGAAATTAACTTAGAATTGTTTCATGAGCCTCTGGGCTGACTATGAGACAGAGTAGGACAAAACTCCATTTATCAACCGATGCCCGTAAGACACATCCCTGCCTGGAGGACAAGAATGGCAGTCTGTGCTGGATACCATAAGCATCTGAGAGCCAGAGGTCAGTATCTCTCCAAATATCAGGTGGGCAACTGATTCTGATAAAAGGACATAGCTGTCTTTAGAGACAGACAGGAGGAAAATCCATAATATATTGATAATAGTATCATAAGAACTTTTCTCAAAGGTCTGCATATTCCCATATACTCAAGGAGATTGGGGAAGCAAGATGATTTAAATGTGGGAATTGAGTAGGGTTCATTACTTCAAGCGCAGGACTTCAGTCAAGTTTTGGTAGTGTTTCTCCACCACCACCACCATATCTAGAGTTTATTCACTTAAAAAGATAGGTCTCAGTGAGTTCCCCCATCTTTGGGGTTCTAGAGATGATATGATCAACTCTCCTCAATCAAAGATTCACAAAGATCTAACCATTTTGTTGAACCTCCTGTTTTCACGATATAATCACTCCTACCCTGCCTGTTGTGCTGGTGTCAGGGAGCTTCTTCCAGGGAATGACCTTGTCCGTGTATCACTGGCTGACAGTGAATAGCCACTGAGGTGCACCAAAGAATGCTGATGCTCCTGCCAACACCAGATTTCTCAACACGGTGTGGAAGGGAGCAACCAGTAGGGATGAGGCTGGCAGCAGGGGAAGGGGTGGTAAGAAAGGACTAAGTCACACATAATAAATCCACCCTAATAGACCTATTTCCCTAAGTCTTAGGTTCTTCCTTTTACAATACTAAGGAATTTCTGGCTCCTCAAAATCATTTATCACAGTATACCACTGAAACCAAATTTTAGTCAATTAAGCAAATAATGTGGAATATCTTCCAGCTCCTGGAACATACAATTTACATCTCACGGGTGGCCACACTAGGGCTAGGAACACTATCCTCTATTGGGTAGCCATTTATCTCATCATTATCTTGCAAAATATAGAACATTAGTTAAGTAAATCAATATATCTTAACCTAAACCCAACATTTGTTCAGTCAATTCTGCTACTTAGCTCAAAAACACAATGAAAATATCCTTCACTCTAAGAAATGTGGTTTGAGGCATAGAAGAATCTGATTGAGATTGTACCTATTTATTTTTCCTACCATTTACAAATATTGTCTTTGAAGTGAGAAT
>NC_081574.1:22035197-22052697 GCF_022355385.1 Mustela nigripes
ATCAGGGTTGCCAATCAGTTGACTCTAAAATAAGGAGATGCTCCTGGGTTATTCTGGTGGGACCACTAAAATCACAAAGGTACTTAAAAATGCAAAAGTAAGGAAGAAGAGAGTCGGAGGAAGAAGTTTACTACAGAAGAAAGGCACAGAGAAATACACCGTAGCTAATTTTGAAGAGAGGGGAAGAGGGCATGAACCAAGAAATATGAATGACCTATAGAAGCCAAATAAGGCAAGATGGGGATGCCACCCGCCAATACTTTGCTTTTAGCCCAGTGAGACCCATTTCACACAGAGTCTGTATGGCCCTGAATGACGTTACAGAACTGTAAGATAATAAATCTCTATTATAGGCTATGAAGCTACTGAATTTGTAGCAATTTGTTATAACAACAGTCAAAAACTAATACACCACATCAAATTTAACCTTATTCCCAACATTCCTTATCCATTTCCTCCACTTTATTTCCTCCATTATATTAGTTCCTTGCTAATATACATTATATTTTGCTTATTTATATTGTCTTTGCTGTGTCCTTACTAGAAGGTAAGCTCCATGAGGGCAGTGAGAACAGGTATTTTGGCTTTTTTGTTCCTTGCTTTATCCCTGGCTCCTAAAAGAGTGTCTGGAACATGAGCGTTACTAGAGAGCCAAAAAAATGTGTTGAATGAATATATATGTAGAATTTATGTATCAATGCAATAAATTTTTGTGCATGTATATGCATGTATACATATACACATATAATGTATGACATTATATATATACACATACATATGTATGTATAGATATAAAATACTATATAAATATACATTTATATATATAAAATACTATATACTATACAAAATAATAAATAAAAATATATATAAAATAACATATATATGTGTTTGTGTGTGTGTGTGTATATATATATATATATATATATAAATACTGAACTTAGATTTTCTCCATTATTTTATTCTCAGTTATTAAATGGCCATGCCTTTTTATTTACTTACCTTTATTTATGGCACCTAGTTATTGAATAATTACTACTTCTGCCCTCAAGTAAATCACCTGGCAGCTCCCATCACTCTCCCACTCCCAGTTCACTTGATCCCTGCCACCTATAATTCCACACCACATTTGAAACAAAAATTGCCCACTGTAGAGCACTTTCTAAAACATCTGCCAACTTGGACAGTATTATGAGAAACCAGTGCATTTAGTTATTGCCAATATGTCCTTGTGAAACACTGCTGAGTAGTGAGCACTCTGGTCATAACCAATTACACTGATAAACATTTTATGATAAATTTAATCTTAATTACATAAATAATAAAAATATTCATTTTCTAATTGATAGATGAGAAGCATGAATTTGTAAGTTAATAAATGATTAATACTGTAATGACTGCATATGTTGCAGAGGAAAGAAGGCCATTTACAAATGTCATTACTACATTTCTCTGACCAACTATCTTCCCTCTGCCTAGATTTGGTTTTTGCTTTTGATTATTTTTCATACCTCAATTTATGCTGCAATACTATATTTCATCTCTAATATCATACTTCTTTAAACCACTAGCTTCCAAGAGAAATAAAATTGAATTTACCCTTGAAATCATTTTTCATATGTATAATGTGATATCTGCATTTTTCACATTATATTAGATAGTAGGCAAGAGCTTTGAGTGGCTGATTGCCCTATTCATGTAATTCCAAGCAATATCTGAAGACAAATGCAATGAGCAAACTGTGTTAAACTTTATCTGCTGAAATTTGTAGCTCATTTAATGGCTTATTAGAGAAAGAAAAACCCAACAGATTAAATAGAAAGCCATTTAGTTTCTTTTTCTTTTTTTTTCCATTAAAAAGTCCTTATATATTTCGATGGTGATTACATAAAGGTCATTTTCCAAAATGTCAAATAATTCCTTATCAGAATGACACAAGATGCATTCAGACTTACGTGATTTTTAACTTCAAAATAAGTCACCGAAGTATATTAAAAGTGAGAAATTTCCCAGTTCTGCTTTGTAGGATGTCACAATATACTGAATATATACTTGCAACAATTAGTATTTCCTCTATAATTCAGTCATTATGAAATCAGTGATCTGACATCATGCATGAAACTGTCCATGAAATGCTTCAGGAAAACCCTACAGAGTCAGATTCTAACACCAAAAGTTGTATTTAAAACAATAGGAGAGAAAACTTCAAGTAAAATAGTGTACTCTAGACCTGACCCCGAGCTGGCAAATAAATACAGTTCAACGCATTTTTATCCACCAGTGCAACAGGTTCATTCCAAAGGCTATTGGCGCTTTTGTTAAAAACAATTAATGAAGAATCCCTCCCCCACATTTAAGCAACACTCATGAATTCAGGAAAGTCACTGCATTTACTCAAAGAAACCTGACAAGCAGTGCGCACTATTCAATATATGAACTTCTCCACCCACTGCATACTCAAGGTGCCACACTTAGGATACCTATGAAGAGCTTTCCAAGGAGTGATAGACTTGTGAAGTAAATAAGATGCACTTTGCCATGATTCCTTGGGGTGGATAATCTAAATGCATGCCTATTTAGGACTTTGCTGTAACTTGGGTATGTGGATGCCCTAATTTATCATAGGTCACATGAGAAACCTAAATCATATTCCCATTCATATAGTTCCAGAAAGTATAACCATCTCTTCTAAAACAAACCAAAAATAGTTCTAATAAATTACTGAGGTCTCTACAGCATTTTGAAAAAGATGTTTAAAAATTTGTCCTATTTCTTTGAAGTTGCTTAAGTCAGAATTGAACTTCTCTTTATGTGTCTCTTGTTTATTAACACTAAAATCAAATGGATTCCTATTGCAAGTGCTGAAACTGAGACCCAGAGAGATTTCTTTCTTTGCTTTGCTCTCAAAACCAATTTGCTTTTGCTATTGAAGTGTTCTGTTCACTCTCAAGAGCAGAGGAAGTAAGTTTTATGGATTCGTCCACCACTTTATATAAGGCAGCAACGTGCCTAACTGTATAGTAAAGATGCAACTAGAAAACCCACACTTGAAGATAACTTTAGTTTAGAGAATCCAACTATCTATAACTCTTACAACTCCTACACCAATTTTCTATACCCAGGCACTGAGTTCTGCTTCAGGAACTGCATTCTTATATCAATATGAAAAATTGTTGCTAACAAAATTACTTTTTTTACCAAGATATGTCAGTGTGTTTTTTGCTCCTTATCTAACATTGTAGATTTCCCCTCTAAAGAAATTTCTTCTTTCTGTTAGTTAGGATTCATCTAGATCTCAGTTAAATCACTTACAACTAAGGGCAATTTTAGAAATTATAAGGTTTATTATTTTTAATGTAGAAGACATTGTATTCAATTTCTAAATTCATTGTCTCAGTGAATCTTAGTAAGTATCTTAACTCAGGACAAACTTAAAAAAAAAAAACCTGGTGTTTATATATTAGATAACACATACGAAAAGATTTTGAGGGTTTTAAAGATTTTATTTATTTATTCAACAGAGAGATCACAAGTAGGCACAGAGGCAGGCAGAGAGAGAGGGGGAAGCAGGCTCCCCGGGAGCCTGATGTGGGGCTTGATCCCAGGACCCTGAGATCATGACCTGAGCTGTAGGCAGAGGCTTAACTCACTGTGCCACATAGGTGCCCCAATTCTGAGGATTTTAAAACAGAATACCTATTTATATTGTTCATCGTGTAGGTGAATGTGTCCTGTGATTTGGGGGCAAAGTGAAAAATATTCCTTTAATGAATATGAGAAACATTCTAAACTCGTACTGAACTCAGACATGCAGTTGTAGCAGTCAAAGAAAAATTTCCAACAATGGTATATCAAAATTTGTATAATCTACAGGATTCGTTATACGTCTAAGATATGCAAAACATGATGCATTTTGAATGGAAATGCACATGGAAGTTTTATTTTATATCAATCCGACTTTTTTTTTAAGATTATTTATTTATTTGACAGAGAGAGATCACAAGTAGGCAGAGAGGCAGGCAGAGAGAGAGAGGAGGAAGCAGGCTCCCTGCTGAGCAGAGAGCCTGATGTGGGACTCGATCCCAGGACCCTGAGATCATGACCTGAGCCGAAGGCAGCAGCTTAACCCACTGAGCCACCCAGGCGCCCTCAATCCGACATTTAAAAAAAAAAATTATTGTGTTATTTTAGTCACCATACAATACATCATTAATTGTTGATGTAGCGTTCTAAGATCCATTGTTTGCGTATAACACCCAGTGCTCCATGCAATACGTGCCCTCCTTAATACCCACCACCAGGGTCACCCACCCCCAATCCACTCCCTTCCAAAACCCACAGTTTGTTTCTCAGTGTTCATAGTCTTTCATGGTTTGTCTCCCCATTCGATTTCTCCCTTTACTTTTCCTTTCCTTCTCCTAATGTCCTCCATGTTATTCTTTATATTCCACAAGTAAGTGACTACTTTCTTTTTCTTAAAATACACTTTCTTGCTGGTAGCTAACTTAACTTTTTAATAATCAAAGGTCAATAGCAGAAATGAAAAGTGGAAATTGATCACATTATTCTCTACAGAACTCTTTCTTCATGTAGGATCCATTTATCCAATGAGATAAATAAAACATTTATTATTTTGCCAAATAACTATTCAGAAGAATATCTACCACTATTGATTGTACCCGGCAGCCACAAAACCACTGGTACTTATTGGTACCATTTCCAGTCTCAGCAATTTACTTTACATAGCTAACTGATTCTCTGTCCTGTTATTCACAGTTTGTCAAAAGATTGAGGTTCTCCCTGTGTTACAAACAGAGTCTAATTTAGTTTTTCCTAAAGTCCAGTAAAAATATCTACGGTTTTATGCTCACATAGACACAGACACAGAAACACATACATACTCATACATATTCACAGACTACTTCATACATTAAGACTGCTGACCTTCCTAATCTTCTTTTGGCCAGTGTCCTGAATAAATTTCTCACATTGTGGAAAATAGAAATAATATTAGACAACACATATTTTACAGGAGAGGAGAGCTAATCTGTGAACCTCTAAGAAAGGAGAGTTAGAAATTAATTGTTGGTACCAAGAGAAATTAAGAATAATGAATACTGTCAAAACTATTCTTTATATTTATAGGATTGATTATATGTCAATTATAATTGTTAATGGGATTTTATTTTTAATTAGAAAACTTAGGCCACAGTTTATTTACAGCAGTCTTTCTCGACCAAAGACTATTTTACCACCACAACTTTCATGTCCCCCAGAGAATACTCCAGAATATCTGGAGACATGTTTCAGTGTCACAGTCATGGAGGTTGCTACTGGTGTCAGTTGGTAGAAGCTGAAGTTGTTGTTAAGATCCTCTGCAGCACAGAACAGAGCCAACAACATGGAATTGTCCAGCTCCAAATATCAATAGCACCAAGCTTGGGAATCCCTGATTTAAAATATAATGATGAGAAAAATGAAGACAAATTTTTAATAGAGAATAATGAAAGGAAGCATGCCTTACAAATGTAAAAAAAAAAAATAGTGTTCTAATAATTAAGAAAATGATACCAGTATAAGAACCGATGCAAGAGGTATTGGAATACCTTACTACTATCCCCAATTTATTCATACCTGACAATTTAATTAAAGGAATGCTAACCCTTTATCCTCTATGACCTTCTAGAGCAGTTCTTTAAACCCAATAAAATGATTAGAATTCAAGCTCTGAACTATCCAAGACCCTCTCTTGCCTTCTGGTGTCAGAAATGTCCCCTGTAATCACTTGTGCCAATAAGATTTCAAAAAGCTAGTCAGAGACCTCAGGGTCTGTGTATATAGATTTGTGCATTAATATTTCCTTTCTTCCAACATTTTTTCCCCTGATGACAGCTGAATGTGCATTTAAGATAGGGGTTTTTCTTAAATAGAATGCAACCCAATGGCAATGACATGAAGACTACTAACCGTCCTTTTAAAATTACTATGAAAATGAAATTCGGAGTCTATACTCATTATCTCTTGATACTGGAGTTCAGTAACCTTTCCAACCAAACAGCATGCAGCACGCAGTGCCCCTGTGATCTGTAGCACCTATGGATAAGACATGCTTCATGTACATGGAACAAATATTATATAATTCCATTTTTTTCCTCCTTTCCAATTATTAAAGAGAAAAGATTTATGGAAAAAGATGCAACCCTGACTGCTTATTTTAAAAATGACTTTTACCAACTACAGAGGAAAGATTACAGAAAATAAGGGGTAGAAATTTTTCATTTACATCAACACAGTATTACATAATACATGGTGTCACAATTCTGCTAAAAATTTGGCATGTAATCTGAATCAAACTGGAAAACACAATGGAGGTTCTGATGCAGAGAATTTGAGGCCAAGTACTGGTGAATCTCTATTTTCCACAAGCTGCTCAAGATATTTGGAGGCTCCCGGGGCACCGGGTTGGCTCAGTGGGTTAAAGCCTCTGCCTTTGGCTCAGGTCATGATCTCAGGGTCCTGGGATCAAGCCCTGAGTCAGGCTCTCTGCTCAGCAGGGAGCCTGCTTTCTACTCTCTCTCTGCCTACTAGTGATCTGTCAAATAGATAAATAAAATCTAAACAAAAAAGATATTTCAAGGCTCTCTAAAGTGTAGGAACAAGTGGTATAGACTCGTTAGTCTATAGACTCTAGAGAGTTCAGATAATTAGTAAATCCTGGAGGGATTAATGGATTTATGAATATCTGCCAGGGATGAGGGTTGATTGCTGAGTTAGGACAACTATATTTTAATTGGAACTCGAGAGACTGAGACAGTGAAAGGTATGACAAAGTAGTTAAAACAAGACTGACCCCAGAGTATCTACAAAGCCCGTAAGTAGAATCTACGTATAAAAATAATCATGCCCACATTTTCTTCATCAAGGATCCTGATTTTAATTTTGCAAAAGTCATTTCAGTTGTGCTTGAATGTAATCTATTAAACAAATGAAATTATTAGGTAATAATCTATTTTTTCTAATCTTAAAATTAAGCAGATACTATCAGATTGCTCAATCCGAGGAGATCAGTGGGAAATAAAAAGTACAACTATTCTAAATGAATCTGATACCAACCAGAAGCAAATACAGTAGAAATTTAATTGATGGCTTAATGAGAAAAATTTGCAAACTATAAAGTTATGAAAGGTAACATATATAATATATATATTACATACATGTATAAACATCCACATGCCTATATACTATAAACATTTCATTTGAACCGTAAATACATAAATTTGAACTTACATAACATTTTATGTAAAGAGGAAGGTCTTTTTAGTATTATGTTGTCTTTTTTTCATACACCATCGAAATTATAAACTATGGTCTCTAGTTCTGGTTGAGAAATTAAAGATATTCACAGGACTACTTCGAGTATAAACTGTTCTAAATTTTTATCCTTTCCTCCAAAATTTCATAGTTATTTGGCCAAAATCTGATTTTTTATTTTTTTAAAGATTTTAAAAAGATTTTATTTATTTATTTGACAGAGATCACAAGTAGGCAGAGAGGCAGGCAGAGAGAGAGGGGGAAGCAGGCTCCCCACTGAGCAGAGAGCCCAATGCAGGGTTCGATCTCAGGACCTTGAGAACATAACCTAAGCTGAAGGCAGAGACTTTACCCACCGAGGCACCCAGGTGCCCATAAAATCTGATTTTTGAAATATTTTTTCTGTAATTAGCATTTCATAGTCATATTTTAAGGTATCTATTAAATTACAAAATTATACTAAGATGTTCACTTAGAAGGAATATGATTGAGAACAAACAGAACTGGCCCTTGGGAAGAAAAGACACACTTTGTGAGAGCAGAAATATATAGGTGTATCAGAAAATTACCAACTCACCTTAAGTGTATAGAGTGAATTGGACATGAGTCAACATGTTTTACAGAGCACATTCACAGTGAGTTATTATGTAAAGGCAGATTGAGAGGTTCTCCTGTAGAAATAATAGCTAAAATCTACTGAGGTCTTATTGTCTCTTTATGGAGCTTTTTACGTATATTCTTTTTTCTACAAAGCAACCTTGTCAGGAGCAGATACAATTACAATCCCCATTTTACAGATGAATAAATATGGGGTAGAGAGAGGTTAAGGAACTTACTAAAGATAAACACAGAGTTGAATTGAAAACCAGCTGGTCTTGCTCCAGAGGCTATAAGATTAATCTGAGGCAGAATTCAACAAGTTAGCCTATGAGACTTTAGTGTTGCAATGCAAACATTCTTTATAACATACACACACACACACACATGCGCACGCATACACACACACACAGATTTGGAGCATTCTGTTTTCAAAATTTAACTAGTTTCTCTTTCTGGCTTTTTAAAGTAATGTTTTTTCATCATAAAAAAAAACAAGCCAAAATGAACTTGGAGAAAATAATTATCACATGGAATGCAATGATGTGTAGTATCAGTGTGATCATGCTTCACAGATCTAATTTGCAATCTGGAAGAAAGGCATCAGGTGATCATTACAGGGAAAGGTTATAGGATTAGTCTATTTTCAGTCAGATGCTAGTACCCAAATGAGTCAACTGCAGTGGAAGTGCCAACTACCAGTCTAATCACTATTGACAAAGTTTTATAAAATATAGAAAATCACATTCAAATCACCAAAGCAGGTAGGAGATGGATTTTGCAAAAGTGGATGGAATGCTGATTTTATGCTATACTATATTATACTTTATTATATATCATATCATAGCATCTATATTACATATTAATTATTGGTGTGTATATGTTATATACATATGTCTGTATACATAAATATGCATGCTCATCTTAAAGAGAGTAAGTTGTAGAAATAATTAGAAAATTTTCTTGGCAAGAAACTTTTTTTTTAATTCTAGTTCTTGAGTTGGAACTAGAGGGGTTAAAAGCTTTACAGAAGCAAGGTTTTTAGAAAAAAAGTATACCAGATAGAACATACATGTTTGCTAAGTCATGGAATGGGTTTGTTAAATGACTAGTGGTAGAAGTGGGGGAGAAGGGAGTTGTATTTTTGATGTAGGGTAAAAGGAAATAAAACTGAAATGGGAAATTAAAACAAGATCACTTTGAAGGACCTAGCTTACATCAAATATGTTCTTCATTAAAAACCTTATGTAAGAATTTGCACTTTGAAATATTTTAAAATTTGTGAGCAAGACTGACATGATGGAATGTACAAAATAGTTTTTGTTGCTTGGAAATATAATGATGCCAATAGCTGAATCTGTCAGCAAAAGAAATAAAGAAATCTTTTAAGTTGTTCTTGGATTGACTTATTGCCACGTTTAAAGTAGTTTTACCAGACAGAATTGTTTTCTCCCTCATCAGTGTAACTGAATCAGTGGGCTGGAAAATAAATTTCTAAGTTCCATTTTTACTATGTGCCCACTCAGAATCTGAACAAGAAATTTTAATTCCTTTTACACTTGAAAAAACTAAATTTCAAAAAAAGCTGGCTTCTTTTGATTAATGGTTGTTTTACAAACTGACCAAATCTACTGGTTAAACATAAAACTCCAACTCGTGGAAAACTTCATAAAAGATTACATGTCAGTTTATAACTGTATTTAATGCTATATCATTTATTTTCCTCTAAGAATTATAGAAACATGGTCAATGAAGTGCCATTTCATTATGTTTTAGTTTACCCAGCAGTACACCACCCATGGGCTCTCTGAAGCCGTACGTAACACCTCTGGGTCCAGTAGGCATCTCTTCTAAAATGTTGTTAATAAATTCTTTTCCAAACCCCAAAACTCCAACTCTCCTATCAACCAGTTAACCCAGTTGATGGCTTTATTTTTACTTTATATTAAAATAAGAACTTTCACCAGATGGTAATTCCCTTCTCTTCCTATTCATGTACCTGTGTCCCACACATGTCTCTGTCTCACTGTCCTTTGGGTCCCTCTCCCACTGACTTTTCAGAAAAATCACTCATGTGGATGATTCCTTTTTGCCTTCTATCATCAATCTATTCGTCTTTAGTGGCTGTTTCTCATTTCTATTCATATCTTTTCTTCCCTCATAAAAATTAAAAAAAAAAAAAAACCGTTTTCTCCAACCCACTGCCCCTCCAAGCTCAAACTTATCTAAAGTATTGTCCTTCTTCTTGCCTCCTTTCTTTCACTTACTCATTTCTGGAAGTCAAACTGCATAATCTTCAATTATGAAATGCAAAATTAATCTACATGAAAGTCCTAGAAGCTCAAGATTTTCACCCATTTTCTTTTTCCTTCCTGTCATTTCTCTTACTATAAATCGTAACAGAATACAGATACATACACAGGCATATGTAATTAAGGAAATGATAGAACAAGAAGCGGATTTTGTAGGGAAGGAGAAAGTGCTCTGGATTTCTAGCTCCTGAACATAATCTCTTTTTAACCTTAATCACCTGCTCTTTCCCATTTACGAAAAACACTTAGAATAATACATTATTGTAAAAATCTGTCACATAAATAAATTGCAAAAATGCTATAACTGTATTCTTATTACACAGAACATTATAGATAAACTGTCCATACAGCTAATACGTTATAAAGTGAACACTGTGTTATTGAAATGTTAGATAGAATGCTGTTCTAGGTACAAACTTGATTGTAACTGCATTTTAATCCTGTAGCATTTATTAAGAATTATAGAACCATAGTAGGTGATATACTGCTTTAATATGCCATTTAAAACTTTAATAGTATTTCATTTTAAATGATGAAATCATTACTTATGAGCATAATAATCAGAATTATCTCCAGGAATGGTTTTTAGATAAGTTGTAATGATGCTTTTTAAAAAATTTACTGAATATAGAATAACTTTGTTCTCAGCACTTTCAATAATTTACTAGTGATGTAATTTTTCAAGTTTGTTTACTCATAATAAATTCAAGTACATATGCAAGAAAATGCATTTATATGAAATCATAACATAGAAGAAAATTAGGAATGTGACAAATGTTTGAAATTGCAGTTCTAAACTAATACAGCACGTCACAAATCCTCCACAATATAAAAGCACAGATCATAGTTTTACGATGTGGGGAGAAAAATGAGACGTATTAGCAATTTTTTCCTGTATTGCATAGTTTTTGATACTTGAAATTTTCTATATTCCAAATATATATAATACATATAAGTATATATATTTATACAAATATTTTTTACTCATTCTTCTGTTGATTACCATTGAATTATTACCTAATTTTTGCTATTGTGAATGAAGGTAACATAGATATTCTTTTTTTTAAAGATTTTATTTATTTATCTGACAGACAGAGATCACAAGCAGGCAGAGAGGCAGGCGGGGTGGCGGGGGAAGCAGGCTCCCCACTGAGCAGAGCCCGATGCGGGGCTCGATCCCAGGACCCTGGGATCCTGACCTGAGGTGAAGGAATAGGCTTTAACCCACTGAGCCACCCAGGCACCCCACCATGGATATTTTTGTAAAAGTTTTATGTGGTTGTAAGCTTTCACTTTTATAGGGTAAATACGGATGAGTGGAATTGATAATTCAAAGCATAGATGTATGGTAAGCGCATGATTAATTGTGTCAAAAAAATTCCAAACTCTTTTCCAAAGTTGTCATACCCTTCTACATGTAATCGGTGAAGTTCTATTTGTAATATATCTTCAGCAACATATAGTGTTGTCAAAATTTCTAATTTTAGTCCTTCCAGTGGTATGAGGTAACATATAACTATGATTTAATTTATATTTCCTTCATAACTAATAATATAGAGCTATTTGTCATGTACTAATTTGGCCATTTGTATATCTTCCTCTGTGAAGTCTAATCCAAAATCTATGACTTCTCATTCTAGACTGGATTATGTATTAGTTTGAATCCTCCAAAAAACATATGCCCAGATGGAATTACACATGCAAGAGATGTATTGGGAAAACACATATGAAATGTAATAGCAAGAAAGCTAGAAGAAAGCAGGTCATTATGGAGGCCCTCATCAATGCAATAAAGAAGAACAAATAAAAAGCATAAAGACTAGAAAGATGTCTACTTGTCTTTATGGAAGAGGACATTATGTTCTTAGTACTGCACCATAAGGAATTTGCTAAAAATTTATTTGAACTACTAAGTTAGCAGGAAAGCAGAGCACAAGACCAATATTCAAAATAAACTATATTTTTTTACACTGAAAGTAAAGAATTGGTGACTCAAATTAAAACGACTATTTCCAATCACATAAAAAATATGAAATACTTAATATGTAACAAAATCTGTATAACATCTATACACATAAAATTAGAAAACATCACTGAGAAACTAAATAAAGTCTATATAAATGGAGATACATAACTTGCTTATAAACTAGGAGACAATAGTAAGACATCAATTTCCCTAAATGAATCCATACATTCAACTCAACCCAAGTTCAAATGTCAGGGGAGAATTTTTGGTTTGTTTTTTTTTTAATAAATTGAAAAATTACATTAATTTACAAAAAATAAAAAATAGCCAAAATGTATTTGAAAATTAAGAACAAATTTGAAATTATTCTATAATTTCAAAATTTATTATAAATTACAATAAGCAAGCCAGTGCAATATTGGCAAAAGGGTAGACAAATAGAGAAACAGAATGGAGAAGCAAAACATTACCTCAAAATGGATATGTGTGTGTGTATTTTTATATTAAAGTAAGAGTTTTCACCAGACGGTAATTCCCTTTACTTCCTATTAATGTACCTGTGTCCCATACATCCTCTGTCTCACTGTTCTGTGGATCCCATCTCCCACTGACATAATATATATATACAAATACATACATATAGAAAAACTGAAACTTCTATATAAATCTTCTATAAAGAAAACAGAAAAATTTAAAAGAAGAAAACAAAAATTTAGCAGCTTATGAGTGAGCACTTTCATTTCAGGCTCAACAAAGAGCAATTTAAAAATGGATGATGTTTTGTTTCTTAATTTCCACACATGAGTGAACCCATATGGTATTTGAAACAAAACAAATGAACATAGGGGAAAAAAGAGAGGCAAACTAAGAATCAGACTCTTAACTATAGAGAAAAAATTGGTGGTTACCAGAGGGTGGTTAAAGGTGAAGGGGATTAAGAAGTGCACTTGTAATGAGCCCTGGGTGTTGTATGGAAGAGCTGAATCACTAAATTCTACACCTGAAACTAATATAACACTCTATGTTAACTAACTGGAATTTAAATAAAAACTTAAAAAAAAATGGGTAATGTCAAAAAGGGCAAGAAGATTTTTGTCCAGATGTGTGCCCAGTGCTATACTGTGGAAAAGTGAGGCTAACCCAAGACAGGATTGAATTTCTATGGTTTATTTGGGTAGAAAATAGGTCAGGCTTCCTGATTTTCTTACATAGATGCCAACAAGAACAAAGGCATCACCTGGAGAGAGGAGACATTGATGGAGTATTTAGAGAACCCCAAGAGTTACACTCCTAGAACAAAAATGATCTTCCCTGGCATTAAGAATGTACTGCATTTTGTCGCAAATGGCAAGATTTCATTTCTTTTGATGGCTGCATAGTATTCCATTGTGTATATATACCACATCTTCTTGATCCATTCATCTGTTGATGGACATCTAGGTTCTTTCCATAGTTTGGCTATTGTGGACACTGCTGCTATAAACATTCGGAAGTGGTGGTGCAACATGGGGGCTTAAGTGGGTACGAGAAGAATAAATGAAACAAGATGGGATTGGGAGGGAGACAAACCATAAGTGACTCTTAATCTCACAAAACAAACTGAGGGTTGCTGGGGGGAGGGGGTTTGGGAGAAGGGGGTGGGATTATGGACATTGGGGAGGGTATGTGCTTTGGTGAGTGCTGTGAAGTGTGTAAACCTGGTGATTCACAGACCTGTACCCCTGGGGATAAAAATATATGTTTATAAAAAATAAAAAAATAATAAAAAAAAGAATGTACTACATTAAATGTTTAAAGGTAAAAAGACTAATCAACCGAAGTGTTGGTAAAGATGTGAAATCATTAGAGTTCTCCCACATAGCTGGTGAGAATTCAAAGTGGCACTATCATTTTGGAATGGCAATTTCCAAATGTAAATTTTCTTATAAAATTAAATAGATACTTACCATATGACTTATCAATCCCACTTCCAGACATTTACCCAAGAAAAATGAAGACATAGATTTCCTAATGCAGGTAACTGTGTGAATGGAAAATGGTCTAGACAAACCACAAGTTGTTTATGCATGCACACATGGGTAAACAAGTATTGGCATATTCATGTAATTTAATACTATCCACTTATAAAAAGAGAAGAATGACTGATACCCACAACACAGAAGAATCTCTAAAGTATAACATTAGTAAAAGAAGCCAGACAAAAAATACATTGCACGGTATAATTCCATTTATACCAAATTCTAAAAAAGGTAAAGCCAAAGCAAAGGCATTAACCATTATAGGAATAGAGAGTAGGGGATTGACCTCAAAGGGACACAGGGAATTTTGGGGTGATGGTAAGTTTCTACATTTGTCACAACTCATCTAACCATACCTAAAATTGGTGAATTTTTCTATGTATATCATACCACATTAATGATGATTTAAATGGAAGTGCAATGTCAAGATGGTCATTATGTACCACTATGAAGTATTCTGCTCAGATAGAAAATCTACAACATACCTTCCAGAAACTCTGCCTAAGGAAAGGTAGCCAGAGTGCTGGTCCATTAGCTAATTACTATTTGCTTTGTTAATTAACATTTTCCTTCATAGCTCTGCAGACCTTGAGAGAAGGTCCTGGCACAAAAAGTAGAGATGTCTCAGGGAGAACAAGTTCTTGTCTTACTGTTTGCCCCGGTTAAAGGATATTTCTGGGGCACCCGGGTGGATTAGTTGGTTAGTGTCTGTCTTTGGTTCAGGTCATGATCCTAGGTCCTAGGATAGCACTCTGTGTTGGGCTCCCACTCAGTGGGGAGTCTGCTTCTCCTTCTCCCTCTCTAACCCTCATGCTCACTCTCTCTCCCTCAAATAAATAAAATCTTTTTAAAAATAAAGAATATTATTTTCTTTCTTTCTGTTTGAAAAGTTGACCCCCATTTAGTTGAAGCTATGAAGTCAAGCTACAGTCTAAAGAGAGGGAAAATAATCAGAAGTTATAGTCATAGAAGCAAATTTACAACTAAGTAGTTCTGTATTGCAAGAAGTCAGTTTTATTTCTAGGTCAAATTTTCTTCCTTTGTAAAATTTAAAGGTTGAGCTGGTTGTTTTTCACAATGTTTTGAAACTCCCAGTATTTAAGTATGTCATTTGTCAAACTGAGTTTATTAAAAATTTATTTGGCCACTTCTATTAATATATATATATTCATTATATATATAATATATATATGTATACACAAATATATGCTAAAAATAGCCTCTTATCTGTGATAATTTTCATATTTGTTTTTATTTCATTTTATTTTATTTTTTCAGTGTTTCAAGATTCATTGTTTATGTACCACACCCAGTGCTCCATACAATACCTCCCCTCTAAAACCCTTAGTTTGTTTCTCAGAGTCTACAGTCTCTCATGCTTCTTCTCCCCCTCTGATTCCCCCCAGTTCACTATTCCTTTCCTTCTCCTAATATCCTCCATGTTATTCCTTATGCTCCACAAGTAAGTGAAACCATATGATAATTGTCTTTCTCTGTTTGACTTATTTCACTCTGCATAATCTCCTCTGGTCCTGTCATAATTTTCATATTTAAATAGATGACTGTGGGTAAACTAAAGAAACTAATAGTCCATATGCTCTATCACAATAAATGTGCAATTTCCATTAGTGGTTTAGAAATATTGAAAACAGATCATAGAATTCCTTCCTTTACTAATTCTGCACACTACTATAGATGTCTACTCATGGGAACAAATACAAAACCATTCAACAGAGAACCTCCTCAAAATTTATGATTGTCTAATTTTAAGTATCTTAATTATTCTTCAAATGTAGATAAAAACAGAATTGACTGTGTATCTTATATAATCTAGCATTTTCAATATAAAAATATTGATAGGGTCATCCAAATAGGATAAACTATGAACAAGTCAATTTTATTTAACATAAAATTGCAACTCCAATATATTCCCTGAAAATATACTCTCTGAAGAGCTGGGCTGCTTTGACTTTGGCTATTTGCTGTTTCAAACAGGCTTTTAAAGTATAGCACTATTTTTTCCTACTGTCATAAATTTCATAAGAAATAAAGGGGTTTTGAGGAAATTTTGTGTTACCTTTCATACATTTAATGAGCACAGACCTCCTATATACTAAATACCTTGTATTTTAAGTGTCCTCGTTTTTTATAAATAAGAAATACTGTATGTTCATTAAAATAAATACAGAAAACTAAAAACTTTAGGGTAAATAAAACAGATTATTCTATGAGCTACATGACCATTTAATGGGATTTTGGAGGGTGTGATTTTTTTTAAAGAAATTAAAAAGCAAATCCAGACTATAATAGGTAGCTTCTAAAATGTCTCTCAATCAATGATCTCACTTCTTAACTCTCCCTCGAGAGTAGGCTGAACCTAGTGACTCACATCTAATGAACAGAAAAGAGCAAAAATGATGGGACATTATTTCCAAAATCTGTCTTGGGTTATCTCCCTTACTCTCCTTTTAAAAATTTTTGTTTATTATACTACTATTATTAACATATCATGTATTATTTGTTTCAGGGGTAGAGGTCTGTGATTCATCCGTCTTACAGAATTCACAGCACTCACCATAGCACATACCCTCACCAATGTCCATCACCCAGCCACCCCTCCTTCCCACCCCCCTCCTCTCCAGCAACCCTCAGTTTGTTTCCTGAGATTAAGAGTCTCTTATGTTTGTCTCCATCTCTTGTTTCTTTTTGTTTCTTTTTTTTCCCTCTCTTCCCCTATGATCTTCTGCCCTGTTTCTCAAATACCACATATCAGTGAGATCATATGATAATTGTCTTTCTCTGACTGACTTATTTCACTTAGCATAATACCCTCTAGTTCCTTCCATGTCCTTGTAAATCAAGATTTCATTTCTTGATGGCTGCATAATATTCATATATATATAACATATTTTTATATTCATATATGTGAAAATATTCATATATATAAAATATGGAAGGTGTGATTATATATATACACATATATCATACCTTTTTTATTCATTCATCTGTCAATGGGCATCTGAGCTTTTTCCAAAGTTTGGCTATTGTGGACATTGCTGCTATAGACATTGGGGTGCATGTACCCCTTACTACATTTATATCTTTGGGATAAATACCCAGTAGTGCACTTACTGAGTCATAGGGTAGTTCTATTTTCAACTTTCTGAGGAACCTCCGTGCTGTTTTCAAGAGTGGCTGCATGACCTTTCATCCCAACCAACAGCGTAGGAGGGTTCCTCTTTCGCCACATCCTTGCCAACACCTGTTGTGTCCTGATTTGTTAATTTTAGCCATTCTGA
>NC_081574.1:22057697-22071009 GCF_022355385.1 Mustela nigripes
CCAGGAAGAAATAGAAAGCCTGAACAGACCCATAACCAGTAAGGAGATTGAAACAGTCATTAAAAATCTCCAAACAAACAAAAGCCCAGGGCCAGACGGCTTCCCGGGGGAATTCTACCAAACATTTAAAGAAGAACTAATTCCTATTCTCCTGAAACTGTTCCAAAAAATAGAAATGGAAGGAAAACCTCCAAACTCATTTTATGAGGCCAGCATCACCTTGATTCCAAAACCAGACAAGGATCCCACCAAAAAAGAGAGCTATAGACCAATATCCTTGATGAACACAGATGCGAAAATTCTCATCAAAATACTAGCCAATAGGATTCAACAGTACATTAAAAGGATTATTCACCACGACCAAGTGGGATTTATTCCAGGGCTGCAAGGTTGGTTAAACATCCGCAAATCAGTCAATGTGATACAACACATCAATAAAAGTAAGAACAAGAACCATATGATACTCTCAATAGATGCTGAAAAAGCATTTGACAAAGTACAGCATCCCTTCCTGATCAAAACTCTTCAAAGTGTAGGGATAGAGGGCACATACCTCAATATCATCAAAGCCATCTATGAAAAACCCACCGCAAATATCATTCTCAATGGAGAAAAACTGAAAGCTTTTCCACTAAGGTCAGGAACACGGCAGGGATGTCCATTATCACCACTGCTATTCAACATAGTACTAGAGGTCCTAGCCTCAGCAATCAGACAACAAAAAGAAATTAAAGGCATCCAAATCGGCAAAGAAGAAGTCAAATTATCACTCTTCACAGATGATATGATACTATATGTGGAAAACCCAAAAGACTCCACTCCAAAACTGCTAGAACTTGTACAAGAATTCAGTAAAGTGTCAGGATATAAAATCAATGCACAGAAATCAGTTGCCTTTCTCTACACCAACAACAAGACAGAAGAAAGAGAAATTAAGGAGTCAATCCCATTTACAATTGCACCGCAAACCATAAGATACCTAGGAATAAACCTAACCAAAGAGGCACAGAATCTATACTCAGAAAACTATAAAGTACTCATGAAAGAAATTGAGGAAGACACAAAGAAATGGAAAAATGTTCCATGCTCCTGGATTGGAAGAATAAATATTGTGAAAATGTCTATGCTACCTAAAGCAATCTACACATTTAATGCAATTCCTATCAAAGTACCATCCATCTTTTTCAAAGAAATGGAACAAATAATTCTAAAATTTATATGGAACTAGAAAAGACCTTGAATAGCCAAAGGGATATTGAAAAAGAAAGCCAACATTGGTGGAATCACAATTCTGGACTTCAAGCTCTATTACAAAGCTGTCATCATCAAGACAGCATGGTACTGGCACAAAAACAGACACATAGATCAATGGAACAGAATAGAGATCCCAGAAATAGACCCTCAACTCTACGGTCAAGTCATCTTCGACAAAGCAGGAAAGAATGTCCAATGGAAAAAAGACAGCCTCTTCAATAAATGGTGCTGGGAAAATTGGACAGCCACATGTAGAAAAATGAAATTGAACCATTTCCTTACACCACACACAAAAATAGACTCAAAATGGATGAAGGACCTCAATGTGCGAAAGGAATCCATCAAAATCCTTGAGGAGAACACAGGCAGCAACCTCTTCAACCTCAGCTGCAGCAACATCTTCCTAGGAACATCGCCAAAGGCAAGGGAATCAAGGGCAAAAATGAAATATTGGGATTTCATCAAGATCAAAAGCTTTTGCACAGCAAAGGAAACAGTTAATAAAATCAAAAGACAACTGACAGAATGGGAGAAGATATTTGCAAACGACATATCAGATAAAGGACTAGTGTCCAAAATCTATAAAGAACTTAGCAAACTCAACACCCAAAGAACAAATAATCCAATCAAGAAATGGGCAGAGGACATGAACAGACATTTCTGCAAAGAAGACATCCAGATGGCCAACAGACACATGAAAAAGTGCTCCATATCACTCGGCATCAGGGAAATACAAATCAAAACCACAATGAGATATCAACTCACACCAGTTAGAATGGCTAAAATAAACAAGTCAGGAAATGACAGATGCTGGCGAGGATGCAGAGAAAGGGGAACCCTCCTACACTGTTGGTGGGAATGCAAGCTGGTGCAACCACTCTGGAAAACAGCATGGAGGTTCCTCAAAATGTTGAAAATAGAACTGCCCTATGACCCAGCAATTGCACTATTGGGTATTTACCCTAAAGATACAAATGTAGTGATCCAAAGGGGCACGTGCACCCGAATGTTTATAGCAGCAATGTCCACAATAGCCAAACTATGGAAAGAACCTAGATGTCCATCAACAGATGAATGGATCAAGAAGATGTGGTATATATACACAATGGAATACTATGCAGCCATCAAAAGAAATGAAATCTTGCCATTTGCCACAACATGGATGGAACTAGAGGGTATCATGCTTAGCGAAATAAGTCAAGTGGGGAAAGACAACTATTATATGATCTCCCTGATATGAGGAAGTGGTGATGCAACATGGGGGCTTAAGTGGGTAGAAGAAGAATCAATGAAACAAGATGGGATTGGGAGGGAGACAAACCATAAGTGACTCTTCATCTCACAAAACAAACTGAGGGTTGCTGGGGGAAGGAGGTTTGGGAGAAGGGGGTGGGATTATGGACATTGAGGAGGGTATGTGTTTTGGTGAGTGCTGTGAAGTGTGTAAACCTGGTGATTCACAGACCTGTACCTCTGGGGATAAAAATATATGTTTATAAAAAATTAAAAATTAAAAAAAAACTATTTGTTAAATAATATACCAGGCACAATATTTTTTTTTCAAAAATTTTTGTACAGAAATTAAAAAGTAATTCCAAACCCGAAAAAAAAAAAAGAATATTAGAAAAACACTGTCTGGAGAAATAAAATCCCTTTCTGGAGAAATAAATGAACTAAAATGTAACCAAGCTGAAATCAAAAAACAAATTAATGAGTTGTAATCAAGAATGGAGGCTCTTACTGCTAGGATAAATGAAGCCAAAGAAAGAATTAGTGATATAGAAGACCAAATGATGGGGAATAAAGAAGCTGAGCAAAAGAGAGACAACTACTGGACTATGAGGGGAGAGTTCAAGAGTTAAGTGATCCATAAGATGAAATAATATTAGAATAATTGGGATTCCTGAAGAAGAAGAAAGAGAGAGGGGAGCTGAAAGTATATTGGAGTAAATTATAGTAGAGAATTTACCTAATATGGCAAAGGGAACAAGCCTCAAAATCCAGGAGGTGCAGAGAACCCCCCTCAAAATCAATAAAAATAGGTCCACACCCCATCATCTAATAGTAAAACTTACTAGTCTTAATGACAAAGAGAAAATCCTGAAAGCAGTTCAGGACAAGAAGTCTGTAATATACAATGTTAGAAATACTAAACTGGCAGCAAACTTATCCACAGAGAGCTGTCAGGCCAGAAAGAACTGGCATGATCTATCAGAACAATAAATGAGAAAAATCTGCAATGAAGAATATTCTATCCAGCTAGGCTATCTTTGAAAATAGAAGGAGACATAAAAAGCCTCCAGGACAAACAAAAATTAAAAGAATTTGCAAACATCAAACCAGCCCTACAGGAAATATTGAAAGGGGTCCTTGAAGCAAAGAGAGAGCCTAAAAATAGTTGACCAGAAAAGAACAGAGACAATATACTGTAACAGTCACCTTACAGGCAATACAATGGCACTAAATTTATATTTTTCAATAATTACCCTGAATGTAACTGGTATAAATGCCCCAATCAAAAGACACAAGGTATTAGGATGGATAAAAAAACAAAACCCATCAATATGCTGTCTGAAAGGAAATCATTTTAGACCTGACTCCAAATGTAAAGTGAAGGGGTGGAAAACAATTTACCAAGTTAATGGATATCAAAAGAAAGTTGGGGTGGCAATCCTTGTATCAGATAAATTAGATTTTAAGCCAAAGACTATAATAAGAGATGAGGAAGAACACTATATCATATTTGAAGTTTCTGTCCAGCAAGAAGATCTAACAATTTTCAATATCTATGCCCCAACATGGGAGCAGCCAACTATATAAACCAATTAATAACAAAATCAAAGGAACACATTGATAATAATACAATTATAGTAGGGGACTTTAACACCCACCTCACTGAAATGGGCAGATCATTCAAGCAAAAGATCAACAAGGAAATAAAGACCTTAAATGACACACTGGACTAGATGGACATCACAGATATATTCAGTATCAGAACATTTCATCCCAAAGCAACAGAATATACATTCTTCTCTAGTGCACATGGAACATTCTCCAGAATAGATCACATCATGGGTCTCAAATCAGATCTCAACTGGTACCAAAAGATTGGGATCATTGCCTGCACATTTTCAGACCATAATGCTCTGAAGCTAGAATTCAATCACAAGAGGAAAGGTGGAAAGAACTCAAATACATGGAGGCTAAAGCTCATCCTACTAAAGAATGAATGGGTCCCCAGGAAATTAAAGAAGAATTGAAAAAAAAATTCATGAAAATGAAAACACAACTGTTGAAAATCTGTGGGATACAGCAAAGGTGGTCCTGAGAGGAAAGTACATAGCCACACAAGTCTTTATAAAAAAACAAGAAAGGTCTCAAGTACATTGCCTAACCCTACACCTAACAGAGCAGGAAAAAGAACAACAAAGAAAGCCTAAACCCAGCAAGAGAAGAGAAATCATAAAGATCAGAGCAGAAAACAAAGAAATGGAAACCCAAAGAAGAGTAGAACAGATCAATGAAACTAGGAGCTAGTTCTTTGAAAGAATTAATAAGATGATAAACCCCTACCCAGACTTATCAAAAAGAAAAGAGAAAGGACCCAAATAAATAAAATCATGAATGATAGAGGAGAGAATACAACCAACACCAAAGAAATACAAACGATTATAAGAACATATTATGAGCAACTATACACCAGCAAATTTGATCATCTGGAAGAAATGGATGCATTCCTAGAGACATATAAACTACCACAACTGAACCAGGGAGAAAGAGAAAACCTGAACAGACCCATAACCAGTAAGGAGATTGAAGCAGTCATCAAAAATCTCCCAACAAACAAGAGCCCAGGGCCAGATGGCTTCCCAGGGGAATTATACCAAGCATTTAAAGAAGAAGTAATTCCTGTCCTCCTGTAACTGTTCCAAAAAAATTGAAATGGAAGGAAAACTTCCACACCCATTTTATGAGGCCAGCATTACCTTGATCCCCAAACTAGACAAAGACCCCATCAAAAAAGAGAATTACAGATCAATATCCTTGATGAACATATATGGGAAAATTCTCACTAAAATACTAGGCAATAGGATCTAACAGTCAATTAAAAGGAATATTCACCATGACCAAGTGGGATTTATTCCTGGGCTGCAAGGTTGGTTCAACATCTGCAAATCAATCAATGCGATACAATACATTAATAAAAGAAAGAATAAGAACCATATGATACTCTCAATAGATGCCTCAAAAGCATTTGACAAAGTACAGCATCCCTTCTTGATCAAAACTCTTCAAAGTGTAGGGATAGAGGGTACATTCCTCAATATCATCAAAGCCATCTATGAAAAAAACCCACAGTCAATATCATTCTCAATGGGAAAAAACTGAGTGCTTTTCCACTAAGATCAGGAACATGGCAGGGATCTCCACTATTACCACTGTTATTCAACATAGTACTAGAAGTCCTAGCCTCAGCAATCAGGCAACAAAAATAAATTAAAGGCATTTGAATACTCAAAGAAGAAATCACACTATCACTCTTTGCAGATGATATGATACTTTATGTGGAAAGCCCAAAAGACTCCACTCCAAATCTTCTAGAACTCATACAGGAATTCAGTAAGGTGTCAGGATATAAAATCAATGCACAGAAATCAGTTGCATTTCTATATACCAACAAGACAGAAGAAAGAGGAATTAAGATATTGACCTCATTTACAATTGCACCCAAGACCATAAAATACCTAGGAATAAACCTAACCAAAGAGGCAAAGAATCTGTACTCAGAAAATTATAAAGTACTCATGAAAGAAATTGAGAAAGACATAAGGTAATGGAAAAATGTTCCAAGCTCGTGGATTGGAAAAACAAATATTGTGCAAATGTCTATGCTACCTAAAGCAATCTACACATTTAATGCAATCCCTATCTAAATACCATCAATTTTTTTTTCAAAGAAATTGAACAAATAACCCTAAAATTCATATGGAACCAGAAAAGACCCCAAATAGCCAGAGGAATGTTGAAAAAGAAAGCCAAAGTTGGTGATATGACAATTCCAGACTTCAAGCTCTATTACAAAGCTGTCATCAATAAGACAGTATGGTACTGGCACAAAAACAGACACATAGATTCGGGGAACAAAATAGAGAGCCCAGAAATGGACCCTCAACTCTATGGTCAACTATTCTTCAACAAAGCAGGAAAGAATGTCCAATGGAGAAAAAAGTCACTTCAACAAATGGTATTGGGAAAATTGGACAGCCTCAAGCAAAAGAATGAAACTGAACCATTTCCTTACACTGTATATAAAAATAGACTCAGAATGGATGAAAAACCTCAATGTGAGACAGGAATCCATCAAAATCCTTGAAGAGAACACAGGCAGCAACCTCTTTCACCTCAGCCACAGCAACTTTTACCTATAAACATTGCCAAAGGTAAGGGAAGCAAGGGTAAAGATGAACTACTGGGACTTCATCAAGATCAAAAGATTTTGCACAGCAAAAGAAACAGTCAACAGGGGGCCTAGGTGGCTCAGTGGGTTAAGCCGCTGCCTTCGGCTCAGGTCATGATCTTGGGGTCCTGGGATCGAGTCCCATGTCGGGCTCTCTGCTCAGCGGGGAGCCTACTTCCCCCTCTCTCTCTGCCTGCCTCTCTGTCTATTTGTGATCTCTCTGACAAATAAATAAATAAATAAATCTTAAAAAAAAAAAAAACAGAAACAGTCAACAAAACTAAAGGACAACTGACAGAATGGGAGAAGACATTCACAAATGACATATAAGATAAAGGGCTAGTATTTGAAATCTATAAAGAACTTATCAAACGCAACACCCAAAGAACAAATAATTCAATCAAGAAATGGGCAGAGGACATGAACAGACATTTCTGCAAAGAAGACATCCAGATGGTGAACAGACACATGAAAAAGTGCTCCACATCACTCTGCATCAGGGAAAAACAAATCAAAACCACAAAGAGATACCACCTCACACCAGTCAGAATGGCTAAAATTAACAAGTCAGGAAATGACAGGTGTTGGCAAGGATGCGTAGAAAGGGGAGCCCTCCTATACTGTTGATGGGAATGCAAGCTGGTGCAGCCACTCTGGAAAACAGCATGGAGGTTCTTCTGAAAGTTGAAAATAGAATTACCCTGTGACCCAGCAATCGCACTACTGGGTATTTACCCTAAAGATACAAATGTAGTGATCTGAAGGGCCATGTGCACTCGAATGTTTATAGCAACAATGTCCACAATAGCCAAACTATGGAAAGAATCTAGATGTCCATCAACAGATGAATGGATATAGAAGATGTGGTGTGTGTGTGTGTGTGTGTGTGTGTGTGTGTGATGGAATACTATGCAGCCATCAAAAGAAATGAAATCTTGCCACTTGCAATGATGTGGCTGGAACTAGAGGGTATTATGCTGAGTGAAATAAGTCAATCAGAGAAAGACAGTTATCATATGATCTCCCTGATATGAAGAATTTGTGAGGCAGAGTGGGGGATTTGGGGGCTAGGGAAGGAAAAAATGAAACAAGATGGGATCAGGTGGGAGGCAAACCATAAGGGACTCTTAATCTCAGAAAACAAACTGGAGGTTGCTGAGGGGATGGAGGGGGTTATTCAGAGTGTGGTTGTGTTATGGACATTGGGGAGGGTATGTGATATGGTGAGTGCTGTGAAGTGTGTGAGCATGGCAATTCACAGACCTGTACCCCTGGGGCAAATGATATATTATATGTTAATAAAAATGATTAACAAAAATAAATAAATATTAATTACCATCTTGGGTATCTAGTCTATGAAAAATAACTCAAAGAAATATTATAAGCAACCAGAATTTTAGGACCTTTCAAAGGTATGTTCCTGTCCCCCGAGCATATGTACTTGCTATAAAGTGTGTTGTTTGTAAATCACCAAAATTGTAATGGTCTGCCTGGCTCTTAACATTATTCCCTTGTTATTCATAGCAGAAAGCGTTTAAATGACTAATATGCACAGTTACTCCCACTTGAGACACCACATGGCATCAGACCTAAACCCAGGAAAGCAAGATGTACTGAATCCTACTCCTTGCCTGCAATCTCTACATTGATCATCCTCATACCTTGTCCTCTTTGATCAGTTCTGGGGAACCAGTTTCATTATTTACCCCTTTATGCCTACATTCCCTCTCCAAATACCTATCATTTTTCAAGATGTAGCAAAATGTCACATGCTTTATATAACCCTTTAAAAAAAAATCTCCCCTCCCCTACACACAGACACACACACACACACAATAAATTTCTGTAGCTGAAACCACTTAGTCAATGATATTTTTGTCATAGCAGCACAAACAGACCAAGATACTCCTACATGTGTGTGTATTATTCATTAACTTACAAATTCTTGAGGATAAAGACAATTTATGAATCATTTTAATGTGCTCAGGTCCATCTGCAGAGTTCCTTCTGATCGTTATTTTAAATTATATTTAATTATATTTCTCCCTTTACTCTTTACTGCATTTCCTTCTGTCTTCTTTTCCCATTCCTGTTTTCTTTTTAAACAACTATGGGATTCTTTGTAAGAACATTTACCCACTCAATGAGCCTTCCTTTAGAGACATCAACTTGAATTTTCTCTGCACGTAATTGGAAGCCATTCCATATATGTGTTTTGTGCCCTCCATGATCCTTCACTGTCCCAAATGCCTAGGCCTATAGATTAACCACAGATAACTCTGTATCATTTCTATCAGCTGAACAAATTGCATTATCACAGTACCCAATCTTGTTATTACTAGCCCAAGGCTGTCCTGAGAAACATCGCCTTTAACTGCTTAGCAACTCCCCAAGACCTGCTGATCACCCTTTGTGCTATGTAGTGATTGCGATTTCTGGTTTCCCACAGGCACTGAACCTGCACATTTTCCAAAAATTATCTTGCCTCCTTTCACTCTTTCTGGGTTATCTTCCAGCGTAATGATATGATCTTCACAAATGAAGGGTTTAAGTACTGTAAGTATATACATTTTCATTAAGAATAATTCATCTGACACAAAAAATATGTTCTAGTTATTTTTAAATTAGGCACATTATAAATACCAAGTACCTTCCAATTCAGCAATTAGATTATAAAATTTAAATCACAAATCTTACATTTTACATCAATTTTATTCTCAATAGAGAATACTGAAATTGACATTAAGGCAAATAGAAAAGAGTACATGGGGAAGAAACGAAACAATTTATTAACAAGCACCCTGCATTGCAGAGTCTTCTAATGTCACTTGAAATACCATTTACCAAGATCTCTGAGGTGAGTGAACTTATATTCTTGAATAAGTCAGTTGAGAAAAAAGATTATGGAATCACATACACATACATGCACATGCATTCACAAATACATACATAGATGTATGTGGTTAGGTAAAGTAGGAAAGATGTACATTTGTCCCTGTCCTACAAAGTGGCTTGAAAATGAATTTATTAAGTTGCATAAGTCTGCAGTAAAGGCAAAGTGCCTGCTGGAATTGAGTTTTTTTTTTTTACTTGAACAATGTCCCTGTTGGTAAAACTTGGCCAGCTTCCAGGGCAGGCAGAGTTTGTATGTAAAGCAGGAGGATAAGCAAAAGATGGAGTATGGGAGAGAAAAGACAAATGTACTATTTGGAGCTCCATCTCCAAAAGAAATCCCTTATCCCCTGATGAATCAAATGCAGGATCAGTTGGCTTTGTTTGAGATCATGGAGTCCATTGTGATTTTCAGATAAAGTAGGCTTAATTTCTGCATGAGAGATAGGATCAGCCTGCGGATTCTCAACAATAAGACTATAAAAACTCTCTGACATTAATAGGACTGCTGGGGAGGTGGACGGGATGGTGTGGCCGGGTGATGGACATTGGGGAGGATATGTGCTATGGTGAGTGCTGTGATTTGTGTGAGCCTGATGATTCACAGACCTGTACTCCTGAAACAAATAATACGTTATATGTTAAAAACAAAAAAACAAAAAACTCTCTGACAGTGACCATGATGCAATGAAAACAACCCATTCATTACCCTGTATTGGATTAAAGAAACTTGAGGATTCCCCTCAACATTTGGACCTCTGATAACACAGTGGAGAAACAACATGTATTTCACCCCCACAAACCACTCTTGCAATAGTATTTTCTTAATAGCATACATTTTGAATGTTCCTTCTCTGTATGTTTAGTGCTTTAGTTGCATCTTTATAAAAATATTGACCACAAAAAAAATAATAATAATACTGACCACATTTTTACCATAAATATTTATGTACATGTTTATCTGAGGCAAGAGATTGCAAACTCCCAGGGAGGGCCTACAACTCATTTATTCTATTGCTGATCGCAAGTCTTTTCCATATATAGAATAGGGACCCAATGTTTCTGTTCAGTGAACATATAAATAAATGGCTTCAGAATACAGGCACAAATACCTTTATAGAGAAATATTAATTTATAAACTTATACTCTTTACATGTATTTTTCTTTCCACCATTGATAATATTCTTATATTTGGTAATATTATTTTCAAAAAGTTTTTAAATGGGTGATAGTTTAGAGTCAACACAATCAGTGCAATGACAATATATATAATTGGAGAGAGATAATATAACTATTAAATATTTCCACAATGAGACTTTATAAATATGACAGTGATAATAAAGTTTTTGCACATTCGCTTAATTGCAAATGACAGCACATTCTATCTCATCAAATTACTGACAAAATGTAGAATTAAAAAGATTCACAAATCATCTACTATCAAAGTTAGGGATGATGTAAATCCAATCAATTTGAGATGATTGTTTTCAGGCCAAAAAAAGAAAGAAAAAGCACAAAGAGATAATTAAATATAGGTAAATTGTAGGTACCAGCAATCTTAAATTTATAGGCATATGTAAATATTTTTAAAGTTTGAGGAAGATTGCTTTTAATTATTTAGGAATTTTCAGCTGAGTCATTTGTCAGTGTTTAAGATACACTGTATATGAATTATTCAAATATCTACTTTTATAATTTGTTAGTTTTTTTTTTTTACAATATGGCATTTCCTTACTGATATTAACAAACAAATAGTATTTTCTCCTTCTTTTCCTATGCATTTCTTTGCTCAAGGCATGATTTCTTATTCCAGTAATTTGTTCCTAGAGTAATTATTAATGAGTCTCATTATAATGCCATAAAGCAAATATGAAACTTTTAATTTTACATTTAAGTCTAACTATACTTATAAATATATATATATATATATATATATATATATATACCAGAATTATGCAGTAGGTAGTTCATGTGTAAATTATTTCTAAACAACAAATGGGGAAATAATAATGGAAGGAAAACTTAAAACTTATGAAACTCTCTAAAGGACAAAGCAAAATGCAGATTAAATACATAGTTAATGTGTTCTGAAAGTAATAAAAACTATAGCTAGATGGAATATTAAGAAAAATTTTCCATTTAGTTTTTACCATGTCAATAAAAAGCAAATTTTTCATGCTTAATTACTTTTCTGACGTTCTAACTCATAGATGATTTTAAATTATGGGAAATAAATAGTATTAATTATAGAGTAATAATGTATCTTCATTTTTTTATGTACAGTGTGCTTCAAAATCCTAATTACTTTTTTGCTGAGAGTATTCCAATAAACTCCTATCCAGAAATATTACTGTCCATCTAAAACAATGGCATGAACCCATGGAATCTCACTACTTCATAATTTTTATTTTGTTTCAGAAATTATAATAAAAGTAATCTAAGAAAATAAAAAAAGTAAAGTTTTCTTCTGCCCACCTGGATAGCCCATTTTCTCATATCTTCTGTTGGAAATCCTATTAATTCCTATTACAGATTCAACTCACATACCACCTTTCCTGAAATCTTCTCTACTTCTTCCTCTGTTTTTCCTGATTTTAGCAGTACCATCCACTATGCCTATATCATTTTAATTGGGCTTCTTTTTAGCATATTGATTTTTTTCTTTGTAATATGGTTTATACCTCTTTGCCATTAAATTGCAAATTTCAAAATATCAGGGCCAACTTTTCTCTATCTCCAGCATTTATCATGCTGTGTTCCACACAGTTCATACAATGATGGTCTGCTGGATTCTCATTACCATCTCTCTTCTTCCATTCGCATTAATGAGGATAATACAAATTGTGCAAAGGACTTTGAGTAACACAGAAGAAAATTAAAACAGAGCTCCTACTTGAGAAGTTTATACACTTTCTTGGAGAAGAAAGATCAGAGAAAGAGTTGACAGGATCATTACAAGGTTGATTTAAAATATAAACAGTAAAACTGCTCAATTATAGAACACAAAATCTGAAACTAATGATATACTATATGTTGGCTAATTGAATTTAAATTAAAAAATACAAGGGGGTGGGATTATGGACATTGGGGAGGGTATGTGATTTGGTGAGTGCTGTGAAGTGTGTAAACCTGGTGATTCACAGACCTGTACCCCTGGGGATAAAAATATATGTTTATCAAAAATAAAAAATTAAAAAAAAATACAAACAATATTATGATGGTAATTACATGTTACTTGAAGAGACCAACATATTAAACTCTATCTATGCTATGATTAAAACTAAAATACTAAAAAAGAAACCCTATAAAATAGTTATATGCATTTTCAAAATGTTTATAATATAGCATTGAAGGTAAATGAGTCACTATATTAGGTGTTGACTTTTTCTTGACTGTTATGTCACAAATATATAGTACATTTATACAGTCCGCTAAATAATTGTCCAGGAGAGTCCTTAGAAGCCTGTCACCACACAGCATTATATCTGGATATAATAACTTCAAAATCCAATATTCATTCCAAATAATTATGTAGAGACAATATTATTTTTCTCTGACATTCTTGGAACTCCACATGTTATGGTACCAGGACTTTTTTTTTTCTTTTTTTTCCTGATCTCAAAACTGTCTCTAATGTAGTCAAATCTTTGTAAAACCCAAGCAGCATATGACAGGTGGAATACAACTGTGCCATATCCCCTATCAGTG
>NC_081574.1:22071509-22079721 GCF_022355385.1 Mustela nigripes
TATGGTTTGTCTCCCTCCCAATCCCATCTTCTTTCATTTATTCTTCTCGTACCCACTTAAGCCCTCATGTTGCAACACCACTTCCTCATATCAGGGAGATCATATGATAGTTGTCTTTCTCCGCCTCTGTATCATTTTTTATGATATATCTCAAATGACTTTTATTAAGGAAATTTAGGCTCATATGTCTGCTATGATTTATATTTCTTATTGAAACCACCTAAGAGTATACATTAGTTTTATTCAAATTTATAAATCTGTATAGTACATTGGTTTATATACACTATTTTTTAAAACTTAGAAATATTAAATAAATAAAAATAGAAACCAGCCATAATCATCCCATCTGGAGTTATATACTCTAAATTCATCAAGAAACATGTTGCTGTGTATGCTTCCAAACTTCTTTTTTATCCATATATTTTGTATCTCAAAAATCAATTGAAAGTAAAATGTTGTTAGGATGTCTTTTCTTGTTAATACTGCTATACTTTGTAACACTCATGACATCATAGGATTTGATGTACCTGTGTATCAGAGAAAAGTATTGAAATGAGCAAGTTCTTTGATTATTAAAGCAGTTGAACAGTTTCACTTTCTTATCTGTATTTATTTTATGAATGACCTTGCCATACCTTTTACCCATTTTCTTGTTATTCATCTTTTTAAAATCTTTAATGAATTTATATATGAGGAATTTTATTACATTTTTATCTAGGTTGTATATATTTGCTGACTTTCTATTTCTCTCTTATCTAAATAGATATTTATTTATATTTGTGTAGTACTTAAATATTTAACTTTACATAGTTAAATGCATATACAATTTTAGTTATGATTTCTGATTTTGCTATCTGACTTTAAAAAATCCTCCCAGTTTGCTAAAATGTAAATATATAGTTATCTGTGTTTACTTGTAGTTATCAGGTATGTTGGGGAAGAGGGGCATATGTTACATTTAAGTTTTTATTCCATCAAGAGTTTAACCTCCATTCTAGGTGTAACTCTGTTTCTCTCCAAAATCTGCTGTTTTGTGTCAAAGAGTAATGTCATTATGGCACCAGATCCATAAGTATAGCTGTTGTACCTTTCTTTCTCAGTGCTGTTGTTCTTAAATACTGTTCTATGATGACAAACAGTATCTCTCTGGTTGGCTCCCAATTTCGCCAAAGTCTGCCTTTATTGGTAGCTCTCATTCTTCCAGACTTTGACAAATTAAAGGGTTTCTGCCATACCTTTTAATTTGGAATTCCTATTCCTCCCTTGAATCTAGCACTCCTACCACTGGAAAGAAATCCAACACACACACACGCACACTGAGTAGTTCATAAACAACAGGGATATATCGCTCACAGTTCAGATGGCTGGAAGTTTAAGATCAGAGTGCCAGCATGATCAGATGAAGGTCCTGTTCCAGGTATGACTTTTAGTTGTATCTTCACAGGGCAGAAGGGATAAAAGATCTCTCTGGAGCATTTTCTGTAAGTGACTAATCCATTATTGAGGGTTTTACTCTCATGCCCTAGCACTTCCTAAAGGTGCCACCTCTTATGACCATAATCTGTGGTTTAGGGTTTCAATTTATGAATTTGAGGGACACAAACATTCAGACCATAACATTATATGTAAAAGAACAAAAATTTTTTAAAATATCTTATTTATTTATTTGACAGAGACAGAGATCACAAGTAGGAAGAGAGGCAGGCAGAGAGAGAGGAGGAAGCAGCCTCCTCGCCAAGCGGAGAGCCTGATGCAGGGCTCAATCCCAGGACCCTGGGATCATGACCTGAGCTGAAGGCAGAGGCTTAACCCACTGAACCACCCAGGCGCCCCAAGAAAAAAATTTTTAATGACATCCTTTGGATAGCCTTTAAGGTGATGTATATGGCACAGGATTATTTTGATGTTTAAATTCCGATGGTTATTTCTGTAGTAACTGAGAAATGACATGTAAAATGCATTTGTTCTACTTCTTTTCCACCTCATTACATGCAAATGTTAAAATGAGACTTTTAAGTGTGGCATTGAAATAATGAGAGAGATTAAGAATTAGAAGAGTATTTTAGATCAAGGGAAAATTCTACAAGGATATAAAAATAAGCTCATTAGTTCTCAGAAAAAAAAGAAAATGAAAGAATATAGTGAAAAATAGGGAAGGAAGAAGAAGTATGCAGGATTTGCAGGATTTGAGTTACTGCTTTAAAAAGATCTTTAAGTAATATTCACTATTTAAATTCTATAAATTAAGCAGAAAGAATAAAAGAACAGGTAGAGATATATAGTAATAGTTTTGATTTTATAATCAATTCATGTAGGTTCAGTATAGTTCTGGGACATAGATTTATATAAGGCCAAAATAGAGTTTTTTATTGAATCCAAACTAGGGAAAAATTACTTTCCCACAGGCTTATTGCCCTTATTATCATTCTGCAACAAGACAATATTTTTCTTCAACAAACTCCCACTCCCTATATTTAAGGATCATGTGTGACATATTTGTCCATGATGAAAGGAAAATCTCAAGTAATTTCAGTAGTTTCCACAGTTCCTGAATTCATGAAGAGATCTTTAAGAATAATATAATAGTGGACAGAAGTGGTCCATGAAGGCGGCAATTTACTTGAGGTCACATGAAAAGTAGATATCATTGGTGAGACTTAAATCCAGATCTCCTCACCTGACTCAAAAATCTTCCCAATTAATCTCTTGGTAATCACCTTTCTCTCTATATATTTTGACTTAATTCCCATTAACACCTTTCCCAGAATGTACATCAAATATTAATCCTATAATATTCATATTTGCGTTAGCAGGTAGTATTCTGCAGTAAAACAAATGAAGTTAAATAGTCTTTCTCAATGATGTATGTAGGAAATTTCCTCATGGATGAGCACTGTAAAATTCTCTAAGATGTGCTATATTATGTCATTTTTTTTTCAAACTTAGTTTGAGCTAATGGTTGAACTAATGCTCAGCAGAACTCTTTGGGAAGTCATTTTATAGTTCATGGATATCCTCTAATTAAAAAAAGAATTTATAATACCATCCCAAAGGGAACTATTGACTAAATTTTGAACTCTGGTATCTGGCAAAGTGAATATTGTAATTGCTTCCAAGATAAGAAAAAAATCTGAAATTAGAAATGCCACTTAGCACAGCATTAAGTGCTGTGGATATAATTATGAGTAAATCAGACAAAATTCCAGCCCACATGGAGGATATAGTTTAATGACATATAAAAAGAGAAAAAAGTCTTGCAAGCAAACGTAAAATTATAACTGTTGCTATAATAGTGTTATGAAGAAAACAATACTTGTGCTATAAAACAATCTATGATCCAATGAGGGAGACAAATATGTTTGAGCTCAGAATTGAAGGATGAATGAGAGAAAACCAAGTGACCATGTGTCAGAAGAATATTCTAAGCAGAGAGTTAATGTGCAAAGCCTTGGGGTGAGAGGGAACCCAATTTCTCATAAGGCAAGTGGAAAGAAAAGAGGAGGGTACTGTATGAAACAATGCGAAAGCAGTAGGTAGACCTTTTGGTTTATTATAAGTCATTTAAAGATCTTTATTTAAAGTCAAATAAAGAGTTTGAAGCAGACAAAATGGTATATTATTTTTATTTTATAATGGTCCATCTGTCTAGAGAGAACTTCCCCAACATGGCATAGCTCAGTGTCTAAAGAGATTATTTTGGCCAGTTATTCTTTCCACCAGGGAACCCAAGAGTGTGTGAATAAGCATCAGCCTTCCCCAGCTCTGCAGAATTCTGTCATGGATCCACTTCTTTCTTTCCCTGACCTAGATGACTGAGGTGGGCTGCAAGATTGAGGAATCTGGAGCAGCTGGGAAAGTGGAATTAAAGAGACATAGGTCTTATTTACTATATTGCAGACTTCATCAAGAAGCCCACACACAAGCTACTAGGAATCCTCACCTGTAGATCCCTCAAATGACCCACAGGCAATACATCCCACTCTGTGGCCAGTTCCCTGGGTGAGCTCTCCATAGCAGTTGGAGTGAACTGTGACAGAAAGTTATTGCGTATTTGCAGGATGATAATTTCCTGGTAACTGAACTCAAAAACATGCAAAGAAAAAAAAATCTATAATTTCCCTGATAAAGAATTCAAAGTAATTGTCTTAAGGAAGCTCGGTAAACTACAGGAAAATACACGAAGACAATGCAATTAAATTAGAAAAATAATATATAACAAAATCAGAAGTTTAACAGAGACACAGAAAGTATATAAAAGAGCCTGAAATTCTGGAGCTGAACGATATAATGAATGAAATGAAAAATATAACAGAGACCATCAACAACAGATGCATCAAGCAGAAGAAAGAATAGGAAGTAGAAGGCAGGCCTTGTGAAATAAAACAGCTAAAACCAATTATGAGGATAGTATTAGGAAGTCCTTAGCTATGAATAATTACTTAAGTGTACATAGACTAAATTCTCCATCTAAAGTCATTAAGTAGTTTGTTGGATACAAAAACAAGATCCATCTATATGCTGCCTACAGAAGACTCATTTCAGCTTTAAAGAGACATGAAGACTGAAAGTAAAGGGATAGAAAAAGATATTCCATGCAAGGAAAAACTAAAAGAGAACAGAGGTAGCTATGCTTATATAAGAAAAAACAAGACTTTAGCACAAAGCTATAATGAGACAAAGAATTTCATTATAAAATGATAAAGAGCTCAATTTATCAAGAGGATATACAATCACAAATATACATGCACACAACTTTAGAGAACATAAGTATATTAAAAGCATAGACAGAGATCGGAAGGGGGAAATAGACGACAACACAATAACAGTGGAGGGTGGTAATATAGCACTTTCAGCAAAGTAATCCAGACAGAAAATCAATAAGGCAACATTTGACTTGAATTATAATTAAGACAAATGGACCTAACAGACATATACAGAAATTCCATGCAACAGCATCAGAATACACGTTTCTCTCAAGTGTATATGAAATATTCTCCAGAACAGATCATATGTTATATCACAAAACAAGTCATTGCAAACTTATGAACAAATTTACTTTTACTGACCACAGCAGCATGAAACTAGTTATGAAACAGTATGAATATTGAAAAATTCACAAATACATGGAAATTAAATAATACATTCTGGAACAACCAACAGGTCAAAGAAGAGATGAAAAGGAAAAACGTCTTGAAAAAACAAAAGTTGAATACGATATGCCAAAACTTACGGAATGCAGCAAAAGTAGCGTAAGAGGGAATTTCAAAGATAAATGTCTATATTAAGAAAAAAGAAAGATCTGAAATAGAAAACTTAACTTTATACCTCAATGAACTAGATAAATAATGACAAACTAAGTTCAATTTAGCAGAAGTAAGGAAATAACAATGATCAGAACATAAATAAATGAAATAAAGATCATAAAACCAACTGAAAATATCAATGAAACTAAAACCTGATTTTTGAAAAGATAAGTAATACTGACAAACCTTTAGCTACATTCAGAAAAAGAGAAAGAAGATTCAAATAAATAAAATGAAACATAAAAGAGGATTTTATATAATCAAATATGTAAAACGAGATGAAAAAAGAGTATCAATTTTGATACTACAAAAACTCAAAGGTTGGTTCTTTGTCTAATATCTTAGCCAGCTATAGAAGTAGTCGCTGGTCTCCCAGCTTTGCAATGCCAGCCAAGGACGACAAGAAAAAGAAAGGTGCTGGAAAGTCAACCAAAAAAGACAAAGACCCAATGCTACAAAGAAAAATTTTCCAAAGGTAAAGTTCATAATAAGCAAAATAACCTGGTCTCCTTTGACAAAGTGACATATGACAAACTCTGTAAGGAAGTTCCCTTCCTTATAGGCTTATAACTGCAGCTGTTGTCTCTGAGAGACTGAAGAATTGAGGTTCCTTAGTAAAAGATTCATTAAACTGGTTTAAAAAAAAAATGGTTTCAAAGTACAGAGCTCAAGTAACACACCATGGACCAAAGAAATCGCATTGTTAAAATGTCCGTAATATTTAAAGCCATCTATTGTCACGGCCAGCATGAGAAATTGACCAGGAATGTGAGGGTAAGAGGATGAAGAAAATAAGTTAAGAGACAAAGAGATGGGGCAGGAGGAGCACCGAGGAGGATGTCCAACAGTGCTAAGTTTATTCAAAGCGTTAAGGCCATATATATAGTGATAGGGGAAGCAATACACCTATGTCTAGTTAAACAGCCACGAGTTCCCATAATAAGTTTCACATTTAACTATAAGCAGACCTCGTGACGCCAAACGGCTGAAGCTAGCACAATTGTTCTGTATTGATAAAGCAAACCTGAAAGTAATTTATGAGCAGTATCAGGGCAGCAAGGACCAGCACCGAGCTTTTGACGCCCACCGAACTGTTCTCATTTGTTTAGCAAGCATGTGGGAAGTCACGTAGGTGAGCGCACAACACATAGCACAGACCCTTTCTCAGTGCTACTCACCTTTTCCCGTCCTAAACCTTTCCTTAGGTTATTCAGACTTCAAAGGAGGCACAAGTCAGGGCCTGGTTTGGTCCTCGTCTCGAGCCTTATTGCGGCCTCCCACAGTCTACAGATTCAATGGAATCCCAATCAAAATTCCAATGACATTTCACACAGAAATAGAACGAACAATCCTAAAATTCATAGGGAACTTCAAAAGACCCTGAACTGACACAGAGCTGATCTCACAACCCTGAGATCATGACCTGAGCTGAATTCAGGAATCCCATGCTTATCGGACTGAACCATATTGGCATCCTCTCATTGTGGTTTTGATCTGCGTTTCCCTGATGATTGGTGATGATGAACATCTTTTCATACACCAGCTGATCATTTGTATGTCTTCTTTGGAAAAAAAAAAAAACAATCTTCAGGAAGAAAAACAAACTGGAGGCACCACACTTCCAAAGTTTGAACTTTATTACAAAGCTCTAATAATACAAACATTACAGTACTGGCATAAAATTGACCATAGACAAATGGAAGAGAATTGACAACCCAGAAATAAAGCTACCCGGTGTGGTCAACTAATTTTCAAAAAGGGTGCTAAGAATACTCAAAGGGGAAAGGGCAGTTTTTAATAAATGTTGCTAGGAAAATGAATATTCATTTGCAAAATAAAGAAATTGGACAAATCACAAAAATTAACACAAAATGAATTGGAGACTTAGATGTAAGCCCTGAAACAATAAAACTCCCAGAAAAAAATGTAGGGAAGGGCACCTGGGTGGCTCAGTTAGTTAAGCATTTGCCTTTGGCTTAGGTCATGACCCCAGGATCCTGTGATCAAGTCCCACCTCAGGCTCCCTGCTCAGTGGGGAATCTGCTGTTTCTTCTTCTCCCTCTGCCACTCCTCTTGCTGTGCTCTCTCTTGCTCACTCTCTCTGCCTCTCTCAAATAAATAAATAAAAGCTTTAAAAAAAGAAAATGCAGAGGAAAAGCTCTTTGATACTGGCCTTGGCAATAATTTTGTGTATACAAAACCAAAATCACAAGCAACAAAAACAAAATTAAGAAGTAGGACTACATCAAACTAAAAATCTTCTGCATAGCAAAAATAATAATAATAATAAAATAAAATAAAAATAAATCAACAAAATGAAAATTAAAGTCTACAGACTAGGAAAAATAATTGCACATCATATATCTGAAAAGGGTTAATACCAAACATATGACAAACTCATGCAACTCAATAACAAAATATAAATAACCTGATTTAAAAATGGGCAGAGAACTAGAATAGACATTTAGCGTCATGGGGACTGGAAGCTTCTATTTTGCTACTGGATCATTAACTGTTCTTTCATTGAGTTCTAGACTATGGGAGAAACAGTATCTGGTATTTGGGTAGAATCAGCAAATTCAAATTGGTATAGAGCTCTTGTGCTCTATAAATAAATATAAATAAATAAATAAATAAAATCTTAAAACATAATAAACATGAAAAGGGACATCACTTCACACCTCTTAGAAAGGCCATAATCAAAAAGACAAAAGAGGATTCGAGTCAAGATGGCGGAGAAGTAGCAAGCTGAGACTGCTTCAGCTAGCCGGAGATCAGCTAGATAGCTTATCTAAAGATTGCAAACACCTGAAAATCCATCGGCAGATCGAAGAGAAGAACAACAGCAATTCTGGAAACAGAAAATCAACCACTTTCTGAAAGGTAGGACCGGCGGAGAAGTGAATCCA
>NC_081574.1:22079821-22112912 GCF_022355385.1 Mustela nigripes
AAAAATAATGAATACTGTTATGCTGAAAATAAAAAATATATTAAAAAAAAAAAAGACAAGAGATAATAAATGTTGGTTTGAATGTGGAGAAAAGGAATCCCTTATGTACAGTTGGTGGGGATGTAAATTGCTGTAACCACCATGGAAAACAGCATGGAGTTTACTCAATAAATTCAAAATAGCAATGCCATATGATCCAGAAGTCCCACTTCTAGATATACATCCAAGAAAATGAAATAACTACCTCACAGAGATATCTGCACCTATTTTCATTGCAGCATCAATGAAAACCACTAAGACAGAAACTAGTGAAGTGCTCATTAATGAATGCATTAAATGTGGTACATATGTACAATGTATACACACACACACACACACACACACACACACATATATAAATACACATTTTCCAAAAAGAGAAGAATCTGCCTTATTAGTCAAGTATCAGCTGAGAATATCCTCAGGATATCCACTTCAAAGTGAGAGGGAAATTGCTGCACTTTGTACTCTTAAGAAGTACTGTGTTTAGTAAATTCTTTTTTTAAAAATATTTTATTTATTTATTTGACAGAAATCACAAGTAGGCAGAGAGAAAGAGAAGAGAGAGAAGCAGGCTCCCTGCTAAGCAGAGAGCCCGATGCAGGACTCGATCCCAGGACCCTGAGATCATGACCTGAGCCGAAGGCAGCAGCTTAACCCACTGAGCGGGTGCCCTAGTAAATTCTTTCAATTTTGAAAGAAACCTATACCAATTTGAATTTGCTGATTCTACCCAAATACCAGATACTGTTTCTCCCATAGTCTAGAACTCAATGAAAGAACAGTTAATGATCCAGTAGCAAAATAGAAGCTTCCAGTCCCCATGATGCTGAATCACATTGTTTAGATATTTTGGTATTCAAGAGAACAATTTCCACCAAGAAACACAATAGTGTTTCCAATGGAGTGAAAACTGAGATTGTAACTAGATAATGATACAGAGAAAAATGTTTTGGTATTAGGAATTATTGATCCATACTAATGCGTAACATAGGACTGTTGCTCTATTCTTAGAACCATGAAGTATACTGATAGACTTTTACATGTTCTTTGCTTTCTACCACCTTGCTCAGAAGTAGATGTTTATTCCTTCAAGAGCTTAGAACCTCATTGGGAATAGAACTATACCCAGCTCAACGCTCTGCCAGAGGACATGGGTAATGTGAATTCTGTAGCATTTAATCATATCTCCATACAAGGAAATATATACTTTTGTAATGTGTTTTCTTTGTGCATGGCTACAAAATCCAGGGCAACCACAGGCACAGGGAAAAGGAATATGGTAGGCCAAGATAAAGGAAACTATAAACTCAGATTCAGTCATTCACAAAAATAGGTTTATATAATGCTATAAACCAAGTTATTGCATCTAAAAAAAAAAAAAACACTTTCAAATTCTATCATAATGGAGTTTGGATGACTCAGCTCATGTTTAACTAGGGTATCTCTATTTTCCATTAAGGCTTAATGAAATAATAGAGTTTGGAAGGAGAAAATTTTAACATGAGGTAGGGAAATCTTTTCAGATATATGTGATCATAGGAACATGATATCAGAGTAAAGGGGCTATCTGTCCATGTATCTCCCTATTTGTCTTTTTTGGGGACTGGGCTCGCACATTAAGGGAACACATTAAACTGAGAATAGCAATAAGACTTTACTGTATTCCAACTAAGAAGCACACCTACATCAAATAAACTAGATAATCCAGTGTGGTCCTGTGCAGTGAATCAGGCACTGGAGTCTAGCTGTTCAGTGATGAACTATTTGATGAGCCAGTGGGTCACCCATGGGTTCTGCCAGAGCAACATGTAACTTGGCTCTATAGAGTCATAAAAACCAGCCTGTACATTCCATATCAGCATATGACTGGGGTGTGGCTCCTTATCTTATTTCCCATTTCCATTCTTTCCCCTCCACTCCTGAATGTGGGCTATATTTCCACTTAAGTTAACTGGGGTCCATTTCAGGTGCCACAATCACACATTCTTAACTGAAAAAAAATAATCACACTTTATCCTTTAAAAAATGGTACTATAGACTTAATTCAGTAACAGTTATAACCACCTGAAGCCCTGTGACACATTTTAAAATATTTATCATCTGGAATATATGCAGTCTCGTCCAATGTTCCTGAATTTCACTCTAGAACATTCATTAAAAATGAAGGCTGATCTACTCACTTATTGAATCAGAAAGACTTTGAGACTTAAATTATTGCTATAGTTACAGTGATATTTCTCCCACCATAATTCTTTTTAAATTTTCATTCATATTCTTTTTCCTGTTTAAAAGAAATATGTCATTTTGAAAAGTCCACACTTTTCTTCCATTATCTAAACTTTATTTTAAGACAATATAGGTACTTCAGCTTACTTTTTATAGCAGATAACCACATAAATATTAAAGTATTGCAAGCATTAATTTATTACAATTATTAATTTATTATACTAAGTCTAGAACTTTTTTATAGTAGCAATCCATCATTTATAATCTACGAACAAAATACACAGTAACAAGAATGGGACTTCTTTTAAATTGGAAACTCAAATTTAGGAAAGGTCTTAAAAACAAATAGCTTCAATGTTCTGAGCTGATTTTCTTACAAATAGCAGTTCTTTTTTTTTTTTTTATTAAATCCTGTATCTTGACAGAAATCTGCAATTAAAGGTACTTTTGGAGATTATACAGCACTGAGTGAAAAACACCTTTATAGTCTACTAAATATAAGCTACAAAAATAACTAAGTTTGCCTTGAGAAAGAACATGTCCCTGAGACTGTAAGATACAAGAAATAATACATTTCCAAGTAGTTTTTATTGTCACAAGGGACAAAAATAGCTAAGCATGTCTAAAGGAGGCCTACACTATAATCTGACAGTCTTTATTACGTAGACTGCCATTTTTAAAGAGTCAATATGGTGGAGAAAAAATATAATAGGTTTTGGAATAATACAGATTGGAGTTTAAATTGTAGGTCTATACTACATATAATATATGATGCACATTATTTTCATATTTATAATTCCTGAAGACAAAAAAAATTCAGTAGTTGCTGTCAGCGAGTCATGATATAGTCGTCACTGCTTGTACTTGAGTAAGCATCAGAGGTTTGAGTCAAAAATAGCAGAATGGGTGTCTGTGCTGGGAAAACAAACTTGAGCAGAATGTTAAAATACATTTTAATTCTAGAAGCAAGTGATTGTGAGGAAGAGGTGAGATTAGTGGTGACTTGATATGTTTAATAATAATCATGGAATAGAACAATTCTACAATTTTGCAAAGCCAGCTTCAGAGTTTTGTATAAAAATCTTTGAATTTTTTATGGTTTCCTTAAAAAATGCTGTTCTGCTAATTTCTTGGAATCACAGAGCAGTAATTATAATATCATCAAAAACTTCCTATAGGGGTGCTTAAGCCTCTGCCTTCAGCTCAGGTCATGATCTCAGGGTCCTGGGATCGAGCCCCACATCGGGCTCTCTGCACAGCGGGGAGCCTGCTTCTCCTCCTCTCTCTCTGTCTGCTGCTCTGCCTACTTGTGATCTCTTTCCCTCTGTCAAATAAATAAATAAAATCACACAAAAAAAACTTCCTAGAAGTAGTCACATTTTTGGTGGGTAGGCTATAATTTGAGTGTCAAATTTTTTTAAAATATTAAGGCACTATTTTTACCTGTTCTTTTAAAATAATAGTTCTTTTTTCCTTTAGACTGGCACACACTTTCACATATTCAATAGGTAGAATTGATTATAATTTAAAACATTTTTGCAATAAAATGAGTTTCAAATTTTGCTTTATATAAGTCTTCGGATTTCTCTTAGCTGCAAATTTCACCTTTGTGTTCTAAACTTAAATAATCAAAATTCAATGGCCAACTATGTGTCGAGAAGGGCATACTTATTTTTTTTTAAAACAAGTATGTTACTGTCATGGGACAGCATTCATAAAAGGAGACAACTGGCAATATGGTAATATAACACTGTAGATGTAAACATCCTTTAAAAATGACAAATTCCTTGCAGAAAAAGTAGCTAGCAAAAACAGAGAAGATAATTATAAATCAAAAAACTGTCCATAAAGAACTTACATTTTCCTTACTGGTTAGCTGATTTGACAAGTAAGGAATGAAAAGGATGAAGCAGTCATATTTATGACCCAGGAAAGAATAATCTACCAATATTCTATATTAATCTATAGATAAATATTTAATTCTCATTATTTTCCAAGAGCACTTTAATTGGGTCACACATGTCACTGGGCACCTCTTGATATGCTCAGAATCATTTGAAGACTGAGGGTAGGTGTCAAGTTTCCACTTAGGATAGGTGAGGAAATCAGTAATACTGAGGATCTTATCTTATTATTAATATATCATTTATACTCACTGGCCAGTGAATATGTATCAAAGGATTCCGAGTTGCTAAAATTTACACTGTAGAAGTAATTTTCTTCTTATTTTATTTATTTGACAGACAGAGATCACCTGTGGGCAGAGAGGCAGGCACAGAGAGAGGGAGGCAGGCTCCCTGCCAAGCAGAGAGCCCAGTGCGGGGCTGGACCCCAGGACCCTGGGATCATGACCTGAGCCGAAGGCAGAGGCTTAACCCATGGAGCCACCCAGGCACCCCACACTGTAGAAGTAATTTTAACAATCATGATGAGTAGCAGCAGCAAACAGTCTCTGGTATAAAGCAGTCTCTGTCACCACTTGTCCCCAATTCCCTTGTGTAAATATGGATCTATATTCCCATTGTGCCAGCTGGCAGGGAATATGAAAATAACCCATGTGGCCTTTATTACATTTCACGTTGGAAAAGAGAGCATGTTGCCTTGGTAAAAAAGGAATGGAAAGAAATTAATACTAACAGATTTTTTTTAACCTAAGAGATTCTTGCCAAGCTTTTATATGTTTTTTTTTTAATTGACACTTGAAGTTCCACTTTGGAAAAAAATGCATAATAGAAGAAATTGGGGAAATAGAATATAGGATCACCATCTGTGCATAATTTATTTTATAATATTTTTGTTTATTACTCTTTTTGAAGCTAGATGAGGTTATATGATGAGTTCTATATAATATCTTATTTTTAACTTAGCATATCAAAAAATTTTCTATGCTGCCAACTTCATGATTAATTTAATAATGTAAAAAGAACTCATCAAAGGTATATACCATGTTTATTCATATTTGTATCCCTTTTTAAATTCATAAATGGCATTATAATATTTATGCAAGCTTTGATATTTTTTAAGTTGGCACATTTTTTTAAGATTTTATTTATTTATTTGACAGACAGATCACAAGTAGGCAGAGAAGCAGGCAGGGGGGTGGTGGGTGTGGAGAAGCAGGATTGAGGCTGAGCTGAGAGACCAAAGTGGGGCTCGATCTGAGGATCCTGGGATCATGACCTGAGCTGAAGGCACAGGCTTTAACCCACTTAGCCACCCAGGTGCCCCTAAGTTAACACTTTTTAATAAACAAAAGTATCAGGCACTTGGGTGGCTCAGTTGGTTAAGTATCTGCCTTTGGCCCAGGCCACGATACTGGGGTCCTGGGATCAAACCCCTCATCAGGCTCCCTGCTCAGCAGGAAGCCTGCTTGTGCTCCCTCTCTTGCTGTCAGTGTCTCTCTCTGTCAAATAAATAATAAATAAATTTTATTCTATATTTCTCTGATATTTTTGATACTTTTTAATAAACAGAAGTATCGTACTATTATTTTATTTTAATAAAATTCTCAGTGAGATTGAATTTGACATATATTTATAGGGAAGAACTGTGGTTTCACTATTATTACCAAGGTGTAGATTTGGGCAAGGTACTAAAGCTCTCTTAGTTTCAGTCTCTTTACCACTTAGATGGAAACGTATTTGTAAAGCTTATGGTTTTTGTAAAGCTTAAATTAGACTATGTGCAGACCCAAGATCTAGAAGCTAATTCATCTCCCTCTCAACTTTCTCTTCTCCATTTAGAGTGTGTTCTCTTTGAGAACTGGCTGATCATAGAGAAATGGTTTGCTTATTTATTTCCAGGAGCTTATGCTTATAATAATGATATTAATCGGATGTCACATTTGTAGCAATCATTTTTCAATGTTAAATTTTTGCTTACATTATACAGATTTTTTTATAACTTTAGATGGTAGAAAGCATGCATTTGAAAATTTTGATAAAAATTTGCTGTAACTTTCTTACAGTTTTTGCAGACTTAAAAATATAATTCTTTGATCATTAAGAAATTTAAATAAATTTATAATTTCAAGATAAGAATTTAAGTGGTTCTGAGTGATACATCTATATACTATAAGATGGCCAATGTTATGATATTTATCTCATTCCAGAGAATTTACTGAATGAGGATTCTCTTCTCCATCGATTAGACTTTTATTTTTAATTTTTTAATTTTATTTATTTCTTTGACAGAGACAGATCACAAGTAGGCAGAGAGGCAGCCAGAGAGAGGAGGAAGCAGGCTCCCTGCTGAGCAGAGCCCGATGCGGGACTCGATTCCAGGACGCTGAGATCATGACCTGAGCCGAAGGCAGAGGCTTTTTTTTTTTTTTTTTTAAAGATTTTTTATTTATTTATTTGACAGAGAGAGATGACAAGCAGGCAGAGAGGCAGGCAGAGAGAGGGGAGGAAGCCAGGCTCCCTGCTGAGCAGAGAGCCCGATGCGGGACCCGATCCCAGGACCCTGGGATCATGACCTGAGCCGAAGGCAGAGGCTTTAACCCACTGAGCCACCCAGGCGCCCTGATCACGACTTTTTAAGTGATTCTAGTTTCTTGTTGTTGTCCCCTCTCTTTCATCTTGCACCATTAGCAATTCCCTTTACCAGGGCATTATACAAAGATTAGCCTTGCCTCACCAAAGTGAGAACAGTTTTTAGTGGTTTCTGAAATGGGTTTTATACCCTCTTGATTCATTTCGTATGTATCAGTGAAAGATAAACAAAACACCAGGCATAACAATGGTGAACTAAGTGACTGGCATTCTGGAATTAGATTCCTCAGGGATTAACATGAAAATTTTTCCATTACCAAAGTTGAGTGAGGCTGGTTCAGAGCTGGTCTTCCATAACAATAAGCGGATATCTGTTGAGCACTTACTATGACTAGGCCAACTATTACTCTAAGTGCTGCACATGTATTATCATTTTTCCCTCAACATAAATTTTAAATTATTTCCTAATGACCTATGAAGATGCTCAAAGAAAGAGCCAAAGGATACCATGGGGGGGGGGGGAACCCTGAAGAAACCAGAACAATGTCTCAAAAAGTAGACAATGTGAATAAAGAAAAAATATTTAAAAAGAATGGAACAAATTCTGGAGCTGAAAAGTGTATTAACTGGAAGGTCCTATGAGTAAACTAATGCACAGAGAGCTGAGGTTACACATCTGGTAGGACATAGAGCAGGAATTTGAAACTGTGTAGGGCTCATGGTCTGTCCTGTCAACCTGATTGGACATGAATCCAGTGGTTGTCAGGTTCCCTTTGCTTCCATCACCAGGGGTCCACCCCTGGTGGGTGGGAAAGAATACTTCTTTAAAGCCTCATCCAGGTGATGAATTCTAATACCTACTTGAGATATGAGAAAAGATTTAAGCAGACTACAAATAGAAACATGACATTTAGTACGAGAAAAAGATATCAATTTGCCTAAAATATTGTGATATTTCTAAAAGATTTTACAACCCAATATTAGCAAAATAAAGGGCTGCAAATCTCTCAAGACAGTACTTAAGGGATTTTAAGAATATTCTGAAAGTCACTAGACATTGCATACCTATGCACTAAAAACTCAGATTCATTCACCTGAAAATATTGTAGTACCAACAAATTTGTCATTTAGAAAAAGAGAACTATGAAGATATATACAAGCAGCTTTATAAATTGTGCCAGCCTCAATTAGGGAAATGCATAGCAGAATAAAAAAATGGTATAAGCTTAAATGAGAAAATAAGGACATTAACTTTTATATACAGCAAATTTTAAAATACTCTAAGTATTTTAAAATACTGAAAAATATATAAGACATTTATAGTGTTAAACTCTGGATGAGAACATTGTAATGGGTCTTTCTTCTTCATACTTGTGGATATTTCAAGTTTTTCCACAGTAGAAATTTAATAATTTTATATTTATTCAAATATAATACAAAATGGAAAAAGCAGACAGTAAAACACAAGCTCAGAATTATGTTACTTTGGGGGGGAGAGAAATGTGAGCCTAGAAAAATTAAGATTAGATAGTTATATTGTTTGGTCATATTTCTTTGCTTTTGCCTTTAGTTCTTCAAACATCATGTGTTGTTTTTATAATCAGAATAAAGTTACAGAATACTGTGTTCTATATAATGACCAAAAAATTGCTAAGATGATTTTTTAAGGAAGTGCAATGTGAAAGTGTTATTTTCATTCTGATTAGAAAGCTAATCACAATCCCCAGATCTGGTGCTAAGTGGGCCAGATCTCAAGCATCAGGCAGGTTTTTGTCATTCACAGCTACTGCTGTATTTCCAACTCTCGGCACAGTCTGTTACAAAGAAGCTCTTCAAAATTATTTGTTAAATTAATTCCACACATTCAATCTATGCCAACAGAAGGTTCAGTCCTGACCAGGAAGCAGCAACTCATTCCGTATGTGGTATCACAGCTTCTCCTTCAGGAGAGGCACAGTCTCCAAATACAATGAGAGTCCTCCTTTAACTTCAAATACCTAATTCTTCATGCCTCCACCTTGCTAATGTATAACCCTGGAGAAACTATTTAAACGTTATGAGATTCTTTCTCCCATTTTCAAAATGAAGATAGTATTATCTCACTTTTAGGGTAACTATATTAATCAAGTAAATGTTAATATAACTAAGAAGCAGTTCATCAGGACATACGATAAGCCAAATAGACTTCAACAGATTTATACACTTTGGTAACCCAATGGCTTTTTCTTTTTTATTGAGTAAACTTGGTACATAATATTGTGTAAGTTTAAAGTGCACAGAGTGGCACTTTGATACATTTACATATTGTAATATGGTTGATGTTGTGATATTTATCATATAATTACAGTATAATTATTATTTTCTATAGTCACTGCACTATGCATTAGATCTCTATGGTTTCTTTACTACTTGTTGGGTTTGTACCCTTAAGCACCATCACTTTCACCCTCACCGTCCCCTGTCCCATAATCTCCTGGTAGCCAACATTTTTTTCTGTTTTTTACAGGCTTAATTTTTTTCAGATTGCACATATAAGTGATATCATATAGTACTTGTCTTTCTCTGACTTATCTCACTTAGCATAGGTCCTTACATTATTATAAATAAGAGGATATCTTTCTCATGGATGATTATATTCCATTGGGTATACATTCCATATCCTTTTCATTCATTCATCCATTGATGGGCATTTGAATTATTTCCATATTTTGGCTATTGTGAATAATGCTTCAGTAAACATGGGAGTTCAGAAATCTCATCAAAATCATGTTCCTTTTCCTTTGAGTATATACCCAGAAGTGGAATTTCTGGATCACATAGTAAATATATTTTTAATTTTTTGAGGTCACTCCCTATTGTTTTCTACAGTAACTATACCAATTTACATTCCCACCAACAATGTATAAAGATTCCCTTTATACCACATCCTCACCAGTACCTGCTGTGTCTTGTCTTGTAATGGTAGCTATTCTAACAGGTGTGAGGTGATGTCTCATTGTGGTTTTAACCTGCATTTCCATTATGATTAGTAATGTTGAGCATCTTTCCACGTGTCTCTTGGATATTTTGATGTCCTCTTTGGAGCAATGTCTGTTTAGTTCTTCTGCTCAATTCTTAACTAAATTATTGTTTTTGTTACTGAGTTTAAAAACTTCTTTATATACTTGGGATATTAGCCCCTTAGCTAATATATGGTTTGCAAAAATTTTCTCCCATTTTATAGATTATCTTTTTAATGTGTTACTTATTTTTCTCTGAAGAAGTTTTAAATTTGCTATAGGTCCATTTGGTGAATTTCTATTGTTGTTTGTGCTTTTGGTATCATGCCCAGAAAATTATTGCTGAAATCATTATCAGTGAAACTCTTCCTTATATTTTCTAGTTTTGTGGTATCAGGTCTTATGTCTAAGTCTTGGATCCGTTTCAAGTTAATTTTTGTGAGTGGTGTGAGGTAAGGGTCCAATTTCATGTTCTGCATGTGTTTCTCCAGTTTTCCCAGCATCATTTGTTGAAGAGACTATGCTTTCCCCATTGGATATTCTTGATTCACTTGTCAAACAGCTGACTGTATATGCCTGGGTTTAATTCTAGGCTTTCCCTTCTATTCCAATGATCAGTGTGTCTGTTTTTGAGCTAGCATCATGCTGTGTAAAGTACTATAGTTTATGGTATAGTTTGAAATCTGAAAGCATGATACCTCTAGCTTTATTCTTTTTCCTCAGAAATGCTTTGACTATTTGGGCCCTTAGGTGGTTCCACACAAATCTTAGGATTTCTTCTAGTTCTGTGAAAAATGTCTGTGGTATTTTGATGGTGATTGCACAAAATCTATAGATGGCTTTGAGTAATATGGCCATCTTAATAATAGTAATTCTTATAATCCGTAAAAGGGATGTTTTTCCATTTGTGTCTTCAATTTATTTCAGCAAAGTTTTATAGTTTTCATTGTATTAATCTTTCACTTCCTTGGTTAAATTTATTCAAAGTATTTTGTTGTTTTGATACTCTTGCGAGTGGGATGGCTTTCTTCCTTTTTTAAATGCTTCATCGTTGGTGTAAAGGAATGTAATCAAAACCCATCTATATGTTGCCTCCAAGAAACTCATTTTAAGCCTGAAATGGAAAAGAATTTCTGTATGTTTATTTCATAGCTTGACACTTTACTGAAATTGTTGATAAACTGCAACAGTTTTTTAACTGATTCTTTTTGTATTTTCTATTTGTTGGATCATATCATTGGCAAATAATGACAACTTTACTTCTTTCTGATTTGGAGGTCTTTAATTTTTTTTTTATCTTGCCAAATTTTTCTAAGACTTTCAACACTAAATTGAGTAAGAATAGTGAGAGTGGGCACTTCTTGCCTTATTCCTGACTCTATAGAAAACACTTTCAATTTCTCTCCATTAATTGTATCACAATATCTACTATATTGTGTTTTCATTTTCATTAGTTCTGAGAAAATATTTCATTTCCCTTATGAATTTTTCTTTGACCCAATAGTTGTTTAGAAGTGCTTGTGCCTGCTTTCTAAAGTGTAGATCAATTCCAAAGTTTCCTTGTTAATTTTCTGTCTGAACAATCTATTCATTACTGATAGTAGGGTCCTGAAATCTCTTGAAATTACTGTATTGTTGTCTACTTCTCCCTTAAGATCTGCTATTAATTTCATAATATATTTTGGAGTTTGGGTGTTGAGAGTCTATATGTTTATATTAATTGTTATATCTTCTTGATGTATTGACTCCTTTTATCCTTACATCATGCTCTTCTTTGTCTCTTTTTATACTTATTGGCTTGACATCTATTTTGTGGAATATAAGTATGGCTTTTCTTGACTTCTTTCCATTTCTGTTCATTTGGAAATTCATTTTCCATCCTTTCACTTTGAACCTATGTGAGTCTTTAGAGATGAAATGAGTCTCCTTTAGGCAGCATATATTTGGGTCTTCTTTTTTTTTAAATCCATCCAGCCGCTCCGTGATTTTTGATTGGTGAGTTCAATCCATTTACATTCATGGTGATTATTAATATGCAAGGATTTACTACTGCTACTTTATCTTTTGCCTTTTGGTTATTTCATCTCTCCATTGTCATTTTCCTTCTATTTCTGTCTACCTGTGTATGTTGGTGGTTTCTCATGTGATTTGCTTAGGCACCTCTCTCTCTCTCTCTTTTTTTAATGTCTCATGTCTCTGTTCTAGGTTTTTGCTTTATGGTTACCCTGAACTTTACAGAAAACATCTTAGAGATAAAACAGTCTTTTTTCTATGACAGAAATTTAATCTTCATTAACCTATAAAGATCCTATTCTTTTACTCTTCTCTTTTTATATTTTTGATATCACAAATTATCTTTTTTATGTGATTTTGTAACCCAGTTGTAGTTATTTTTAATGCTTTTTTCCTTTATTTATAGATAAGGGTTTAATATGTTAGTCTAAAAAAGACTTACAGTATTTTAATTCTGATGATTTATCACCTTACTCAAAGTTTTGTGTACTTTTGTCTTCTCGTTTCAGCTTACAGAGCTCCTTTTGACATTTGTCGAATGTTTCAAAATTTGTTGAAAGGAAGGTCTAGTAGTGGTGAACTTCTCAGCTTGTTTTGTTGTTGTTATTTTGTCTAGGAAAACCTTTATTATCTTCATATATGAAAGATAATGTTACCAAATAAAGTATTCTTGGCTGGCAGATTTTATCTTTTAATATTTTGAATAGGTCATTCCACTCTCTTCTGGACTGTAGCATTTTACTGAGAAATCTGCTAATAGCCTAATGGGCATACTTTTGTCCCTTTCTCCTACTGTATTTTTTCCCAGGATGACTTTAAAATTATGTATCATTGACTTTTGACAGTTTTAACATAATATGTTTTAAAGAATGTCTTTCTGTTTTAAGATAATAAGTTATTCAATTAGCTTCATGGGCTTACATATCTTCTGCAGGTTTGGGAGTTTCTCAGCTTTTATATCTTTAAATACGATCTCTGCTCCCTTCTACCTCTCATTTCTTCTGAGATATTCATTATCCTTATGTTGGCTTTTCTTTTTTTTTTCTGTTTCTTTTTTTTTTTAATTTATTTTTTATTTATTTTCAGCATAACAGTATTCATTATTTTTGCACCACACCCAGTGCTCCATGAAATTCGTGCCCTCTATAATATCCACCAGAAATTAAAAATAGAACTTCCCTATGACCCTGCAATTGCACTACTGGGTATTAACCCCAAAGATACAGATGTAGTGAAAAGAAGGGCCATTTGTACCCCAATGTTTATAGCAGCAATGGCCACGGTCACCAAACTGTGGAAAGAACCAAGATGCCCTTCAAAGAACGAATGGATAAGGAAGATGTGGTCCATATGTTGGCTTTTCTAATGGAATTGGACAGTTCTCCTAGTGTTCCTTCATTTTTTCAAAATCTTAGTTCTCCCTTCTTTCACTTGAATTATTTCTAAGTTTTTATCCTTGAGTTTACTAATCTTTCTTCCATATGATTTGCTCTACTTCCAATGAATTCTAAAACATTCTTCATCTCATGTATTGAGTTTTTCAGTTCTAGAATCTGTTTTATTATTTCTTAGATTTTTAGTCTTTTTGATAAAGCATTCTCCTTTTCATTAATTTTATTCCTGGGGTCACTGTATTGCCTTTCTGAGTTTTCTTGTATCTTGAACTTTTTCATAACAATTATTTTAATTTCTTCATAAGTTAGATTGCAATATTCCATGTCTTTGGGTTCAGTTGCTGAAAATCAATTTTATTTTTGTGAAATCATATTATTATGGATTTTCATGGTATTTGATGGAAAGTGCCTCTGCCACTACATTTGCAGTAGCATTTTTATTAAGACAAGGTTTTGTTTACCTTAATTCTTATAGTTCAACAAGTTGGTAGTTAGGAAGCTTCCTTTTGTTCTCCAAAAGGTGAACCTGTAACACAAGTCTTCTCTGGTTCATCTTGCCTCCCAGGGAAGACAGCAGGAGATACTTTTCTTTAGTTTTCTTTATCTGTTTACTTCCTCTCCTTTATTTCCCCCAAGTCACTATGGTCTCTCCTCAAAAAGAACAACGGGTCCCTCCAGCTGCAACACATATGGCCAGACAGACCCCACTCACTACCTCTATCTTTTACCTCCAGGTAATTTGTGGTGAATCCCTGCTAGACTGACTTTTGCCTTCTCTGCCATCACTGCTGCTGCTGCCTCTAGCTCTGCCATCTTTTCCACAGTCCCATCCCCTCACTTGTAAATGCATAGACTGATGAATCTCTCAGGTGTTTTGGTATGCTCTACAGAGGCACTTTTTTTTTTTCTTCAGTTATGGATGTCCATATAAATTTAAAGTGAGAGAAAAAAGTATTGAAAAGCCCAGGACACAATGACTTCATTGAAGAACTCCGCCAAATATTTAAAGAGAATTAATATCAATCCTTTCAATACTTAAAGAGAATATAACACTTTAAAAATCATTTTACTAGGCCAGCATTACCTTGGTACCAAAATCTTAAAAAAGATAACTACAGCATATTTGATGAATATTGAAACAAAAGTATTTTTTTTGAAAGATTTTATTTATTTGACAGAGAGAGTGCAAGGAGGGAGAGTGGTAGGCAGAGGGAGAGGGAGAAGCAGGCTCCCTCCTGAGCAAGAAGCCTGACACCAGTCTAAATCCCAGGACCCTGGGTTCATGACCAGAGCTAAAGGCAGACACTTAACAACTGAGCCACCCAGGCACCCCACTGACACAAAAATCTTCAACAAAATACTAGCAAATTCATTTCAACAACACACTAAAAGGACTGATCACCATGAACAAGTGGAATTTAATTTCTTAAATAAATCACCACTTCTATTCAACATAGTAATGGAAGTCCTAGACCAAGAAATTAGGCAATAAAAGGAACAGAGGGATTGAAATAAGAAAGGAAGAAGTAAAATTATTTGTGTTCAAGAATGACATGATCTTCTATAATGTAGAATATACTAAAGATTACACACACACATACACCACACATACTGTTAGAACTAATGAAAAAATTCATACAAAAATCAATTGTATTTCTGCGCACTAACAACAAACAATCTACAAAGGAAATTTTTTTAACAAAATTCTACTTGCAGTAGCAACAAAAGGAATATAATATTTAGGAATGAACTTAACCAAGGAGATGAAAGACCTGTACATTGAAAACTATAAAACATCACTGAAAAAAATTAAATAAACAAAGAAAAGATATTCCATGTATATGAATCATAATACTTAATATTATTAAAATATCTACACTTCCCAAAATTATCTACATATTCAATGCAACTCCTATCAAAACCCTAAGGTACCTTTTTCTAGAAATTGAAAAAAAATTCAAAATTCAAAATTCATGTAGAACCACAAAAGACCCTGAATAGCTACCCCCAAACAAACAAGCAAACAATGTCCTTAAAAAAAACAAACAAAACTGGAAACCTCACACATCCTGATCTTAAAATGTTCTACAAGGCCACACTATTCAAAACAGTATGATACTGGCATTTATATATATATATATATATATATATATATAGAGAGAGAGAGAGAGAGAGAGAGAGAGAAAGAGAGAACTCAACATAGTTGATATATATAGATCAACTGAACAGAATAGAGAGCCTAGAAATAAATTCTCACATATATGATCAAATGATCTTTGAGAAGGGTGCCAGATTACACAAGGGAAAAAGGATGGTCTATTCTACAAATGTTGATCCCAACATGCAAAAAACTGAAGTTGGACTCTTTTTTTTTTTTTTTTTTTTTTTTTTTTTTTTTTTTTTTAAATTTTTTATTTTTTATAAACATATATTTTTATCCCCAGGGGTACAGGTCTGTGAATCACCAGGTTTACACACTTCACAGCACTCACCAAAGCACATACCCTCCCCAATGACCATAATCCCACCCCCTTCTCCCAAACCCCCTCCCCCCGGCAACCCTCAGTTTGTTTTGTGAGATTAAGAGTCACTTATGGTTTGTCTCCCTCCCAATCCCATCTTGTGTGGGTAGAAGAAGAATAAATGAAGTTGGACTCTTAAAGCCTATATAAAAGTTAACTCAAAATAAATTATAGACTTTAACATAGACCCGAAACTATAAAGTTTCTAGAAGAAAACATAGAGAAAAACCTGTGTAACACTGATTTTGGCAATAATTTCTTGCATATGACACCAAAAACACAGGAGATAAAATAAATATACATAAATGGAAATTTATTTATACATACATAAATAGATCAAACCTAAAATCTTCTACACAGCAAAAGACATAATAAACAGGAGTGAAAATTAACCTGTGAAACTACAGAAAATATTTGCAATCATATCACTGAATAAAGTGTCTTATATTCAGAGTATCTGAAAAACATAACTCAACAACAAAAATCCACAAATTACCAATTTAAAAACAGGCAAAGGACTTGAACAGACATTTTTCCAAACAAGATATCAAAATGACCACTTACCACCAAGCCATACGATAAGATGTTCAGTATCACTTATCATCAGGAAAATGCAAGTTAAAACCACAATCAGAGATCACCTAACAATCATTAGGATGGTTACTGTCAAAAACCCATAAATTAACAAGTATTGGTAAGAAGTGAAGAATTTAAAACTACTCTTGATAGGGGTGTAATATGGTACCACTGTTAGGAAAAATACTATGGAGGTTCTCAAAATTTAAAAAATGGAACTACCATATGATCTAGCAACTCCATTACTAGGTGCGTATCTAAAAAATTAGTTATTGGTTCTGAAAGGGATATTTGTATACTCATGTTTATTGTAGCCTTATTCACAATACGCAAGAGGTAGAACAAACCCAAATGCCCATCAGCAAGTGAATGGATTTGTAAGAATACTTAATAAATTGATTCTTTAATTATTTGATAAAGTCTTATTTTTAAAAAAAGATATATATTTGCCACTTAGAAGTAACCCTAAGGAAACTGTACAAAAACTTTCCAACAACAGATTATAAAACTCTGCTTTAAGATATTAAAGTAAATTATAACTGGAGAGATATTTCATGTGTGAAAATAAGACAATGTAATAAATATGTTTGTTCAACTCAAATTAATTTATACATGTACTGCAATTACAATAAAAAAAATCCAACACCATTATTTACTTAGTTGATGTTATAACTCAAAAACTCATTTGGGAGACCCTACAGCCACTAATAAAGTAACCCAAAAGCAGTGTTATCAAGTCTTACCATAAAGCTAAAAGTAATTTACAGAGATCCCCAAAGAGATCTAACCTATATGGAAACATATAACATTTGTAGATAAGAAGGGAAGGACTTTTCAATAAATAATGTTGAGACAACTGGCTATCCATACAGAACAAACAATGGCAATGGTAATGGAACTCTATCTCACAACACACATTTATTTTTATTTTTTTTAATTTTTATTATTTTAATTTTTTTTTTTTTTTTTGAGAGAGAGGGAGTGTGCATGCACACAAGTGGGGTTAGAGGATGGGCTGAGGAAGAGGGAGAAAGAGAATCTTAATGAGGCTCCTCCTCCAGAGTAAGCCTTACTTAGGGGTGGTCCTCTGGACCCCAAAGTCATGAGCTGAGCCGAAACCGAGTCAGATGCTTACCCACTAAACCACCCAAGTGCCCTCACAATATGCATTTAAACAAGAAAGTGTGAAACAAATGCGTCAAGCTTTTAGAATGTTTTTATATCCTTGGTATAGGGAAGGATTTTCTAAACAAAACACAGAAAATAATGATCACAATAAGAACTCCAAAATTCACCGCTGTAAAATTGAGAAAGAAATGCATTCATTAAAGGAAAGATACCTTTTAAAAATGAAAACCACAAATTAGGAAAAGATACTTGCAAATTAAATATCAACAAAGAATTAATAACAAGAATACATAAATTTCTTCACCATATCAATAAACAGAACATTATCCATTAAAAGATAAGGCAAGAGATAGGAATGGGCATTCTCACAGAAGAAACACAAGCGGTCAGTAAGCTCAAGAATATATGTTCAACTTCTCACTAACCAGAGAAATGCAGATTAAAACCAAAATGAATAATGAAATATAATTTTATGATGAAGAGAACAGCAAAAATATAAAACCAAAGTTGGACAATACCAAGTCTTGGTGAGAATGTGGAGCACAATAAAAACAATCGTACACAGTCTGTGGCCATGTCAAATTATCTGACATACTCTATTTGCAGTTATTGACTTAACTAAACTGTAATTCTGTTTCCCAGCACTGTCTCCCTGCACAGTTCTGAATTAATTTATGCCACCAGAGATAATTTATACAAGACCAGTAGGCAGAAGGAAAGCAGTAGCTATATTCTTCATGTTTGAAAGATCAGTTTAGATCACCCAGCACTGGTGCAGTTTACACATACTGTCACTTATCTGCTGACTCACCAAGGTGGTGTGAGGCACCAGTCAGTCCACAGCTCCTATGGCTCCTCCCACTCCTGTAGGACTCTTACTGGACCAGGTACTCAGAAGCCCTGTGCTGAAGAACACCATGTTCTCCTAGAAAAGCAGCTCGTCATCAAATCTGTAGACCTAGAAGCAGAAAAAGACAAAGTTTTAGTTTGTCCTCATGGGTCCCAGCATTCTCTACCCTATTTAATATCATTTCCTCCTGACTGCCTGCCATGTTGATTTTAAACTCCAATACCCAACACAAAACAACAGCTTTATTCTTAAAGTAGCTTCTATACGTATTACTCATAGGATTCTGTTCCTTTGATTAAACCTTGACTCTCCAGCTGGTTATAAAATGAAGAAAATAACACAAGCTCTAGCAAGTAATGGCTTACAATGTCACCAACAATGAAAAATATTCTGACTTTGCCTTCTTTTCCTGATAGATTTATTGAAGGACAAAATAATACACAAAATTCACCATTTCTTTAAAATATATGCTTAACACCTATGTCTTTTCTTTCTCTTGACCTTTACTCAAGGTTAAATTTATCATTGGTGGGAAGCATAATTCATAATAATGCTTGGTGCTCCCTCCAAGAAAAATAAATGCCATCAACAGGGATGAAGTGTCCAGAAAATCTGGGGCAAATGTAGATGTCACCTATCAGCCACAGAGCATTTGTGCAAAGGACTGATCTGAGAAATAGCATCCTATGAAGAAATCAAAGCCAGGCAGGGAATCCAATATTCAAGGCAGTCTAAAAGAGTTAAAGAGAATAGAACACCAGTGAAATAAAGGGACTGAAAGGGAGGAGCAAGGAATGAAAAATAAGTTTGTAAATTTGAAGGTGAGAGGTATAGCCTAGAAGAATCCTCGGGGCAAAGGAAGGCAGCCAAAGCTGGTAATTTTTCTAATAGTCTATGGTGAGGACAATGAAAGCAAGTAACACCTATGATTTTACTGCGATCATTATACCTTTTTTTTTCCCCCAAAAAGCACTTTATTCTTTACATTCCACACAGAAGATTTTTTGGGACTTAACAACATGTTGACTTGAGAAAAGCATTACAAACATACAACTTGTAAAATTAAATGATAGAATATAGTTCAGTTAAATTACTGATAACAACACATCAACCACATATATCTAGATTTCAGTATTTGGATCAATATTTTAACTACCAAAATATTCTGGCATTATACTATATGGACATCTAATAATAAATGATCAATTGCCTAAGGTTACAATGTAAGGAAATACTATTTAGCACTGGTAAAATGAGAAGTAGTAGGAAATTCTAATTCTAATAAATTTTAAAATATTTCAAAAAAGTAAAAATAAACAATGAATTTTGGAACACTGAAAAAATAAAATTAAATTTTTTAAAAAACTGAAAAAATACTATTCAAATTATTAGAAAAAAAGAATTATGAAGACCATAACCAAGAAAAACATGTCTTGAGCCCATAATCAGATTTAAATATTGTTCTTTTCAGATTTTCAACATTTTCTTCCAAACTTTTGTATCTATATTCATTGCACTCTTATGATGTAAAAATCTGTTCTTAAAATTGTGTGTTAGAGATAATAAAAATTCTGCATTGTATTTTAAACTTAATCAAGGGCATTTTTCTTACTTCTATAATAGTTTTTTTTATAAAGAGAGATGCCTTTATTTATATTCCTAATTTTAGGAACTCTGTACAGTCCTATAGTATACAGTCCTATACTAAACTTCAGAGCTAGGAGAACAAAATGATAGTGAGTTAAGTTACCTCAATTTTTGATTATAAGCAATTTCTGTAATGGGTATGATATACAAAAGTATGTAAACAAACAGTTTTCTATAAAAAACATTATTTTAAAATGTGGTTTCTGATAATAAACTTTCACACATTCCAGTTTATACTTTCATAGTCATTACTAAAATCTTTGAATATAAGAGAAAGGTCCATTGCCCTTTTTGGCAAACAGAACTTAACCATAAACTCAACTTTAGAATGATAAGATGTAAGTATAAATTTGTCTTAAATACTATGGGCAAATAATTTGTTATAACTGGGAAGGAAATACCTCCTAAACTTATTTTTGTATCTCAACAATGATAACCTAGAGCTTTGAATTTTCAAAAGTGTTTGTGATCCATAGGTTCTCATAATTCCAAAGGTTCTCTAATAAAGATCTGTAGGTTTTGGTTCTACTATAACATTAATCAAGATCAAATTAACTATTGGAGGCTTATAATAAAGTAATCCTAGTGTCTGTCACCTTTTCTAAATTGTTTATCAATGGAGTTTTATACTGGATTAAATTCCTGACTTTCAGAGCAAAATTTCTCAAGTCTTGACTCTTGCAATTTATATGACAAATAAAAACCGATACAAGTCTTGAAAAAAAATCAATACAAGTGCTTTTGTTAATTGTGGCAAAATGAAAGCCAGAATATCTGGAACAGAGACAAAGAACCCAAGTTTAAGAGTATCGGTCTGGTTTCCAACATCTTAGGGCTTCCGAATCAAAATTATTCTCAAACCACCCTCTTAACTCATAAACTACCATTTTTCTGGAATTATGAACCACATTTCCAATGATCTTGAGAAGATGTGCATTACAAAAATGTTTTTCTCTATCTCCCCAACTTTTCCATACCACAAAAAGTAAAACACAAGACAGTACAACTAATTCATTTTCACAGCTTAAACACTGCTAGAACTCATGAAGTATGAATGTTACAGAATTTTATAGATATTTGAAGTGAATCATTTATTTAAACCCTCTCACAGTTTATATGCGGAAATTAAAGACCCCCAAAATGTAAACACTGGGCCCAAAGGCATAGACCTAAAAAGAAAATTTGAACTAGAACATACATATATGATTGCAAACTCAGATCATTGTCCATCTGATCCTACAAGCGTAGAATTTTAGAGCAGAACGATCATCTGATTCAATCCCTTTATTTTATAGATGAGCCCACTGGGCTACAGTGGTTACCAGGTTTGCTTAATGGGTGAAGATTATTCACAGAGTTGTCAAAACAGTAGTTGAAACCCTGAAAATGCTTCCTAAACTTCCACACATAAGGAGAAAGCACTGCCTTATTCCATTTTACCTGAGGAATCTCTTTTCTGACAGTTATTATTACTTTTCAACACATTGAGGCCCAAATAGTAAACTCACAGCTTTGTTTTAAAACAAAGTATATTTTCAAAGGCAAATTTCCAACATCAAAATAATAATTCAGTCAGCCAAAACTTACTCACTCACCAGACACTTGTAGGAGGAGCTCTACATGCAAGAGTAAGACAAAGACTAAAAGCAGCTTTTATTCTAAAAAGAGAGACAGATGAGCCAAAACCTAACTAACAAGCAATAAAACAAATAAATACAGGCAACCGCTTCATGTATTAATAAATGCTATGACTAAAACTCTAAACCCCAATGTTGAGTGAGACTTTTTTCTAATCCGAATGATTTAACAACTAAAAAATAGTTCACAAAGAAGTGGCCTGATAAACAGGGAGTTTGGGAAAGAGAGATTGCTGTAGCAATTCATACAGACTACCAAAAATTGCTAGGGGGCTTATATTACTGGAGTATGTGTGTGTGTGTGTGTTTTAGAAAGTTTATTTTCCGCTAATTCATTTCCATTCTTTGTTGAAGAGTCTGTGGAAGAACAGCTTAAGACTGTCCGCAGCCATTCCTCCCCCTCCAGGGTGCGAGCAGTAGGAACTGCAGACAGTGCTGGGCAGGGCACTGGCGCAGAGGCACAGAGGGAATAGCCCACCTTTAGGCAATCATCACCTTCAGGCTGATTTACAATAACCTCAAGAACTGGCTCAACCCATCCACCCTAAAATTTTTCCTTGATCACAGCCTTTTCAGCAGGGGCTGGCTCTTCCTTTTCAATTCGTGGAAGTAGGTGTGACTTCTGGATGCTGGGGAAGAGCTGGAGTGTGCAAGTGCAAAAATCCTGGGGCTACTGAGCTCCTCCCTCCTTGCTGCACAGAGGAGAATCTGTATTACCCAGAGCAATGACAGGCAGGTTAACATACAACGGTCTAGGTGAGAGGCTGGAGGTCAGCTCTAGGATCAGTAACCCCAGGAAGTCTTGCTTCCCAGGAGGCTGCCTGGATCTGGTTAGTGAAGGTTCCAGAACTAGGAGTGGCCACCATGCAGCAACAAACTGCAGCACAGCTCACTGGCAAGTGTTGTTGAAGCAGAGGACCCTGACCTCAACTGGGTTTTCAATGACCACAATATGCAAGTTCCCAGCAGAAGTTTCTCCCAGGTTCTCTCCAGGTGTATGACGCAGATTTCATTGTTTTTCCCCTTGTATATGTACTTTTCCATTTGGAGGTCAAGGTAGGTATCTTCTAAATGGATTCTAAATCTAAATTAAATGTAAGGAATCTGAAGATGTTCTTCTTAATTATTTGCAGGACATCCAAGGCTCTGGACGTTAAAAGTTTCCCTTTAAGTTACCATGGGAATCCAGGACAACACCTTATGGACTCCACCCTGATAGCACAGAATGGTGAGTTCATTTTTTTTAAAACACCAAAGGGTTACCAGCATCAGAGCCAATGAAATAAGAACAGGAGGGAAATCGCTTTAATTTCAAGCAAATATCCCCTCTTACTTGCTTTCCCTTTGTCTGACCCTCTTGTCTCACACGCAAACTTACACACATACGCATCAGTCAGCAAGCAAGCCAAGGAAAGCGAATGTGACGTGAGGAAACTCAGCCCACAAGAAATGCTGTAAGCCTTGACTTTCACTGAACTGCTAGCTAATGAGAATATCTGATTTCAAAGAAAATATATTTTAGTATTATTCCACCAAGGTATTTAGTTATGTAGCACCATTTACATATTTTCCTTATTTCTAGGAACTTTTTAAACCTAAATGTATGCATTGTTTAAATCTAAAGCACTCTATTTTCTTAATAAAAGTACTATAGGTCTATTTTTAAAAACTTTTTTTTTTTTTAAAGATTTTATTTACTTGAGAGAGAGAGCACAGAGGGAGAGGGAGAAGCAGACCCCAGCTGAGCAGGGAGCCCATCCCAGGACCCTGAGATCATGACCTGAGCTGAAGACAGATGGTTAAGTGGCTGAGCCACCCAGGTGCCCCATTTTAGAATACTTTTAAAATGTGAATTTGTATAGAAATAAAATATTTAAAAACATGATCACTTCTTCTCCTAAGTATTAGAGTGGCCTCTTCTCTGGCTCAGCTTCCACATCACAGCAATTCTGACTGCTTGGAACATCAGATATGATGAGGTTATCCCTTGGCTTAAAATGTTTGCTTGCCTCATTCTTTTATTTCTACTGCATGCAAGGAATGCCCAGATTATTAGTAGTTCAGGATGCCATGCATGTTCCTTTGACTGCTTCACTCCCCCTCTCGATCTCTTTCACGGTCATTATGTCTTGTCATTATTTCACTGTCTACCCTCTGAGCCTTTAAGCCTGTCATTTCTCCAAGAGGACACACTTCCTCTAACTCCACAGCCTCTGAGCATGCTGTACCCTCTCTCTGAAATACACAAGAGGCAAGCACCACACTTTTCACCAAACAGCTCAGACATCCTTCTATTCCCAGACTAGTTCAGCCAATGTGGGGATTCAGTGTTCACCTTTCATGTTATCAGAAGACCCTGCCGATGTCTTCTACTTTATTTTATTATGCTATGATATTTCTACAAATATTTATGAAGTCTTCTTCTATATGCCAGCCACTGCTTTAGAGGTAAAAGCAGTAAACAAAACAGATAAAACACTTAGCAATCGGAGTTTACCCCCTAAGGAGGAGAAACAGACAATAAAAAATACAACTCAGAGAATATCAGAGGGTAATGAGTCCTGTATAAACTGTTTAGGGAAGAAGGAGTGTCAGAGCATTGTAGTTTGTATCAGGTGATCAGAGAGGATCTCAGCGAGGCACACGTTGGAACAGAAATGGGAAGAAGTAAAGGAGCAAACCATGAAAATTTTTAAGAGGCAAATATTCCAGAATGTAAGGTCTCCACAGCCTTGTGTTTCCAAAAGTCAAAAAGAATGCCAGTGTTAGGGGCACCTAGGGGGCTCAGTTGGTTAAGTGACTGCCTTTGGCTCAGGTTAAGATCTTGGAGTCCCAGGATCAAGTCCTGCATCAGGCTCCCTGCTCAGCAGGGTGTCTGCTTCTCCCTCTGACCCTCTCCTTCTCATGCTCTCTCTCTCATTTTCTCTCTTTCAAATAAATAAATACTTAAAAAAAAAAAAAAAGAATGCCAGTGTTGGAATTAAGAGAAGAGAAGAACATTTGGAAATGAGGTTCTAAATCTCGGTGTTTTGATGCTATTTTAGATCAATATTTCTTTGTATATGAATAGCCCAAAGGCTATCTTGCAATTTTAAGATATTTAGCAACATCCCTGTTTTCCATCCGCTAGATAATAGTAGTACACCCCCTCCATTCTCAGCAGTGATCATTAGAAAATGCCAGATATCCCTTGAGGGGTAACATCACCCCCAGTTGAAAACAGCTATGCTGAGAGGAAGCAAAGATAAGACTGTGTGAAGTCTTGCAGACCACAATAAACATTTTCACTTTTACATGGAGTAAAATGTGAGCCACTGCATGACACCAAGCACGAAATTAGCATGAAATCTAACTTTATTTCAGACAATGATTCTTGCTTACGTGTTGAGAACAGATTGTAGGATAACAGAGCAGAAACAGCACAGTGATCCAAGGAGGAGATGATGGTTGCTCAGATCAAGACAAGAGTCAGGTACAGAGAAGAGGTCAGACTCTGGAGACATCAGACTTCCTGGCACATCATAATGGGTGTGAGTAAAAGACAGGAATCAAGGAATCAATTCCAAAGTTTTTGCCCCCTCCCCAAAATGAAAAGATTGGATTTGCTAGCAGTGGAGATGGCTATAAGAAGAAAGGGCTTTAAGAGAAAGCTCATGGGGCACCTGGGTGGCTCAGTCAGTTAAGCATCTGTCTTTGGCTCAGGTTAGGATGCCAGGGTCCTAAGATTAAGCCCCATGTCTCCCTCTCCCTCTGCCCCTCGCCTGCTTGTGCATTTTTTTTTCTCTCTCTCTCTCAGATAAATAAACAGAATTTGGCAATATTAAGTGTCAGATTTCTATTATACATGATGCTGAAGATGTTAACTGGTCAGTTGGATATAGACGTTTGCATTTCAAGGGAATAATCTGGATTAGAAATATGAATTTGAGAATCACCTACACATAATTGATATGCACAACCACGAGATTACATAAAATCAGCAAGGGGGGGGCACCTGGGTGGCTCAGTGGGTTAAGCTGCTGCCTTCAGCTCAGGTCATGATCTCAGGGTCCTGGGATTGAGTCCCACATCCGGCTCTCTGCTCAGCAGGGAGCCTGCTTCCCTCTATCTCTCTCTCTCTGCCTGCCTCTCTGCCTACTTGTGATCTCTCTCCGTCAAATAAATAAATAAAATCTTAAAAAAAAAAATCAGCAAGGGGGTACATGTAAATAGAGAAACAAGAGAGGTCATGGGAGGGGGAATGAGGGGGAAGTGGGGATGAGAGACTCATGAACTGAGATCTGGGGCACTTTCACTTGAAGTTGGGAATAACCAACTCTTCCAAATGTTTCTGCTAAGTGAGGAAGACTGCATACAACACTGGATTTAACAATATGAAGGTCACTGAAGATGGTGCTGATGCTAGGAGCACTTCTGACTGAGTAATGGAAGCAAAAGCCCAATTGGAATGAAGGAAAAAGGGGAACTACATTTGACCTTAGCTTACTGAACCCTCGGCAAACTCTGAATCTTTGGAAATCAGAGATATTCATAGTCGTCATCTTTGTAACTTCAAACTGTATGATCCATCTTGGAACAGTTATAGGAGTACCATAATTAATTGTACCCCTTAGAGATATCCTATATTATTATAATCAATACAAATATATGCCATATAGACTGCTATAGAAATCTTCACAGTTGTATACTGAATTCTGAGTATTTGATAATTTTAATATTCTGGCAGCAAAGCCAACTGCAAATTATATCAAGATTATTTTAATTAGTATCCTACTGTCTTAAGAGTATAAAAGAAATGGAGAAATTACTTTCTAATCAATTTTCACTTGGTAAACTGTTTTGCAATTCATTATTATTCAAAACAGTGGGAAGAAGACCAGGAAACCCCAGGAATTATAGATGAGAATGGATAGAGACCAATGAAAAAGGAAAAGAAAAATACAGATTTTGAAGAAAAAATATGAACAACAGGATGAACACAAACCAGTTATTAGGAGCAAGATACAATGAAAAACTATAGCAATAGATAATATTGAAACAAGCACAGTGACAGCAGGAATACATCCACCATATGCAATAATGAAGACATTGAAATGAGGCAACAGTTGCCTTAGCAGAAAGCTTATCTGGAAAGGTATGGCCAAATGTCAATTTTCATCTCCAAAACTAAATTAAATAATTAAATTAAATTAAATATATAATAAAATAAAATGGAAAATAAAAATAAATAAAGGGTATGAATCATATCTCTAAAGAAAAAGAGTCTTATGTTTAGATTGCCAAAGTGGAGGAGCTAGCATACTGGAGGGATACTGCAGGTTAAATCATAGCCCCCTTTACATTCTGTAACAATGTTCTATTTCAAATTGGGAATAACATGCTTTCTTTAAACAATTTGAGAAAAACATAATAAAAGGGTGCTCTAATGTGTATGAAAGCAAAACACAATAACAATTGTATATAATTTGTTAGTGTCTTAGGGAACTTTGACAAGTACAAATAAATACTTAGATTCTAAATTTGCAAATGTGCTGATCCTTATTCCACTGAATTCTATCAGTATGCTGCCATTAAACCCAAAGTAAATAGTGGTATATTATTTATGATTTTTACCTCCTTAAAAGAAAACTTAAAGGCCCAGGATATCCAGTCATGTAGAACTGAGGTAAAGTTCAAATTTAAATCTTATGTATTATACAGACCCTTGGCTACAATATTAACCCCAAAATCACCTATGCATGGATCTTACTTGGGCCATGCATTTTCTCTTTGTTCCATTTGCACTAACATTTGTGGAAAAATTGGTTAACTAAAAACATTTGCTCTTCGTATAAAACATATGCCCTTGTGTTTAAAAAAAAAAAAAAATGGGGCACCTGGGTGGCTCAGTCGGTTAAGCATCTGCCTTTAGCTCAGGTCATGATCCCAGAGTCTGGGGTCGAGTCTCGCATTGGGCTCCCCACTCCACAGAGAGCCAGCTTCTCCCTTTTCCTCTGCTTGCCACTCTGCCTACTTGTGCTATCTCTCTGTCAAATAAATAAATGAATAAATAAATAAATAAAATCTTTAAAAAACAAATGACAGAGCACCTGGTAGGCTCAGTTGGGTAAGCATCCAACTCTTGATCTTGGCTGAGGTCATGATCCCAGGGTTGTGAGATCAAGCCCTGCCATCATGCTCCGTGCACTGCTTAAGAGTCTGTCCCTCTTTCTCTGCCCCTCCCCCCAGCTCCTGGGTGTGTTCTAAAATAATTTTTTTTAATTAAAAAATGTGAAAAAATGTCAATTCCCTCCTACTACTGATAACTGAAATAAGGGAAAAGTTAAGAAGTCTAAGAAAGGGGTAATGTTTAGGCAGAAAACATTTTTTTATTAAAACAATGAAATTTAAAATTCTGCAGTGGTTCCAAATAATCTCCTAAACAAACCTGTCATTTTTCTTGATCTACACATAGACAAACAAGAAAGTTTGTAAGATATCAGTAAATGTTCCCCTCAATACTTTTTTGGGGAAACTACATGGTGTTTGAGGATATGTCTTGGGCAACTTTCAAAAGTCCACCATAAAAATCATTCTCAATCAGTATTAATTGTTGAAGTTAAAAAAAAATCTGCTAATATGTTTCAGTTGGGCTTATCTTGGATCTTCTTTTTTCAGAAGAATAGTCTACATACTGATAAGGACTGTGTGAATTTTTTTTCTGAGAATTTTCTGATTAGTGTTTTTGTCAAAATTTGAGGACAAAATTCAAGTATGATTTGCTGACTACTTTGAAAATTACATTGTGACATTACACGTGTGATATTCACTTCTATTTCTTTCTAGAGTTTTCCACAATAAAGGTGTTCTAGTGTTTCATTAACTCCCATAGGTGTCATTTCCATTAGCACATTTTATTTCCAAGATTTGGCTATTGAACTAGTGTTTACCTTACTTCTTCCACATGGTATCCTATCTCATATGAATGATAACTGCATAGCTATGTCTACAATATATCACTGATTTTCTCTCCTAAGGATTAGCTTTGAGTTTTTCAAAACGTTATTTTCTGAATGCAAATTCACCACTGCCTGGGTAACAACTTAATTCACAGTACATCAGAAAAATCTTTCCTTTTGATATCTGCAGTTTTGTTTACTTTAGTTTAAAACAGCATAGTGTTTTGTATTATTGCTTTTTTTTCAAGTTAGTGAAAGAATAAGAAATCATTAAAGACTGAGTGAAATAAAACCTTCAGTTACCATACATTTAAATTATTTCTGTATTAGAAAGATAATGTTGACTAGTTTTATCTGTTAATGTGAGAACAGCAAAGGGAAAGTACATTTATTATCTTCTGTTCTGTGACATTGAGCTAAGTCTTTACAAGCATTATCTTTTTAGTCCTCCCTCTCAATAAAGCTATAATGTGGCATTATTTTCTTTATTTTGCCAAGAGCAACTACTTAGAGCTAGTATAGCGAAAATTTTTAATTCACAATGGAATCTGAATTAATGCTTCCCTGGTTCCAGTGTCTGCTGTTTTCTAGTATGCTATAACACTTTCCATACAACCATTTCACTTTTCTTAGAGGTGATTTCAGGCTGTAGTATATGTGAGGATGGTCTGGAAAACACCTCTCTGAACTCCTACAGTTAGGATATTTGAGATATATAAAATAAAAATCCCTATTAATCCTGATTTGCAGGAGAAAATACTTGCAGTTTGGTAGCATAGTTTGTTCCAGAACTATTCTTTTGCAACAAATTCCTGTGTGAGAATGACACTAATAATATTAATATTATTAGCATACTCTAAACAATAATATTAACAATGTTGTTATAGTAATGTAGTATTATAGTAATGGTATTAACAGCACTAATATTATTGACATTAAGGCATAACTACTAATAATATAACAAGTAGATTAAAGTAGTTGCAAATGGAATCTCAAATGATCTTGAACTCTACCTATAGAAGTCCTACGAGAAATTCTGACTTTTACCATGTTGGCATGGGGGATTTCAATATGAAGTAGCTTTGTTTTTAAAGCTATTCATTTTAATTCTGCAGTGGACAGAAGACTTAGCATGCAGTTGCTTTATGTATGTCTTGAACAGTCCTATTTCAAATTCCTGGAAAGATCCAGGTAATATTTTCACATGATCATATGTTTGTACACTTTCTAAAACTAAGCTATATTAAATTCAACTATAACCACTATTGCTTTCTATTTCAATTCCCTTCCTCCCCTGCCCCAACCCCGATCTGCACACAAATACCTCCACTCTCACCATAATATAGAGACTATGGGTGTGCTGGGTACCTGGCTAAGGCAAAGTTGCATTGATGATATATTTTGTTTGGGTTAAGGGAACTAGACTAGCACAAGAATAAAAAATTCTCGCACATAGGACAATCATCTTTGTTTTTTTTTTTTTCTCTCAACTTCTGGGCATGATTAATCACAGTGATAGATCAAGAAGGGAATGGCAACAAACTATAAAAAACTCTTAATCTCAGGGAACAGACTGAGGGTTGCTGGAAGGGAGGGTGGTGGGTGGGCTTGGGTGGCTGGGTAATGGACACTGGGGAGGGTATGTGCTTTGGTGAGTGCTGTAAGTTGTGTAAGACTGATGAATCACAGACCTGTACCCCTGAAACAAATATACATTATATGCTAAGCAAAAAAAAAAAAAAAAAAAAAGAAGAAAGAAAGAAAGAAAGAAAAAAGCTGTATTTGCCAGTGGAAAAAAAATGAAAGAAAGAAAGGAATGGCCATCTTACAACATGTACTTAAATTTTCTAATCAATCTAATTCTCTAGATTTTATAAAAAGTAAAATCAGGCCCTTTTATCAATGGGGGATAATTTTGAAAAGATGAGGTCAGGACAGGCAAAAAGATTAGGTTAGTTATAGCTTTTTGGAAACAAATTAAATCTAAGATATAGAAATACGTATTCAGCTGAGACCTTGTAAGAATGATATGATGTTAGTAGTAAAGATATGGTAGTTTATAAGAAAGACACTGGCCATCTTGTGAAATAAATGGGCTTAAATTGTCACTTAGTTTGTTACTGAAGTGACCATTTCTTTGACGTTAGTTTAACTTTCATGCTGTACTGATACTTATAAAAGCTTTTATTTTTTCTAGGATATTTTAATAGACTAAAACAGATTCTCTTTTTCTCCCTAAAAGCAGTGATATTAGCAACAATTCTTTTCTTTGAAAATGAACAGCCAAGAATATATGCAATTAATATGTATATTAACAAAGATACTAACAAAATTTTTTAATGAAAATTTGATTACCTTAATGACTATTTTGAAAAATTCATTTTTCCAGAAGTCATACATTTGGGACTTTACCTATTCTTAGCACAATGCTGTACTTCCCTTCTTTCAGCTTATCTCAAGAATAAAAACTTAGGTCTTACTTTATTTTCTAAGCAAAGCTATCCTTATTATAGCTATCTGCTCAAGGTTATACCATTTTCTGCATAAGAATCTATAGGTTTTAGTAAGAACACTGAGTTTAGTACTAAAGTTACTCATATTACCTCATATTTAAATTGTGCTGCATAATTTCTAGTTTTTTAACATACTATTTATCTTGATATTATGAATATATAAGGAGTTCACTCGGTGTATTATAATACTATCTTAAAATGGCAAAATCATGATTCTGAGTTATTTTCCAGTCATTTTACTATGTTCATTGTTTTCAAATCATGCATAAAATACTAGGAGATTTGCACACATATTACAGAAACAAATATGATCAAGAGCATGAATTTGAATAATTCCAATGTTGAATTCTTTAAATTGGAATTTATTATTTTATTACAAAAACAAAAAAGGAGTTCTTAATATAGACAGCATTGTTAAAGTTATGTAAGCATAAGATTAATATATGCACTTTTGTATAAAATAGAATCACTGTGCATCATCAAAAGCACTACAGTGTTCTGTTTGACTGAAGAGAAGAAGAAAGAAGGAAAAAGAATCTTGAAACATTGCCTGGAGGTATCTTTGTTACCTATAAGTTCCAAGAATCATCTGAACAGATAACTTCCAAGATACATGAAGAACTTAATTAAAATTGTATTGATGTATCTGCAGAGATAATTAAATACAACACCAGATTTTGCATGCAAAAACATATTTGTCTTGCCAAGAAAGTAACTGAGAAAGAATTGAATGAGTGACTCAGCCTTGATGCAGAAACTCTTATCACAAGAGTTTCTTCTGGTTAAGAGATCTCTAAGAATTGCCCACTAACATGTGTGTTGGTCTAGCTTCTTTTTGTGTTTTAATTGAACATGCAAAAAGATGGCACAGTTGGGGCACCCGGATGGCACTGTTGGATAAGTCTCTGCATTTGGCTCAGGTCATGATCTAAGGTCTTGGGATCGATTCCCTTGCCAGCTGTCTACTCAGAGGGGAAACTGCTCCTCCCTCTCATGATCCCTTTGTGTTTTCACTCTCTTTCTCTCAAATAAATATATAAAATCTTAAAAAAAAAAAAAAGATAGCATAGTAAAACAAGTCTATTTCTTCCCATTAGTTCACTCTAAAAAAGATAAGCTAAATAAGATTATGAAACCAACTGAGAGGTGATGCTTTATTCATTTGAGATGATTCATCTGTTTCATGGTGATGCTTTACCTGCTTTAAACAGTTACTGAACTACTAAATCATACTTTTCCATTTTTAAATTATTTTTTTTTTATAAACATATATTTTTATCCCCAGGGGTACAGGTCTGTGAATCTCCAGGTTTACACACTTCACAGCACTCACCATAGCACATACCCTCCCCAATGTCCATAATCCCACCCCCCTTCTGCCAACCCCCCTCCCCCCAGCAACCCTCAGTTTGTTTTGTGAGATTAAGAGTCACTTATGGTTTGTCTCCCTCCCAATCCCATCTTGTTTCATTTATTCTTCTCCTACCCCCTTAAACCCCATGTTGCATCAACACTTCCTCATATCAGGGAGATCATATGATAGTTGTCTTTCTCTGCTTGACTTATTTCGCTAAGCATGATACGCTCTAGTTCCATCCATGTTGTCGCAATTGGCAAGATTTCATTTCTTTTGATGGCTGCATACTATTCCATTGTGTATATATACCACCTCTTCTTCATCCATTAATCTATTGATGGACGTCTAGGTTCTTTCCATAGTTTGGCTATTGTGGACATTGCTACTATAAACATTCGGGTGCACGTGCCCCTTTGGATCACTACATTTGTATCTTTAGGGTAAATACCCAGTAGTACAATTGCTGGGTCATAGGGTAGTTCTATTTTCAACTTTTTGAGGAACCTCCATGCTATTTTCCAGAGTGGTTGCACCAGCTTGCATTCCCACCAAAAGTGTAGGAGGGTTTGCCTTTCTCCGCATCCTCGCCAGCATCTGTCATTTCCTGACTTGTTAATTTTAGCCATTCTGACCGAGTGATATAGTACACTTTTTCATGTGTCTGTTGGCCATCTGGATGTCTTCTTTGCAGAAATGTCTGTTCATGTCCTCTTCCCATTTCTAGATTGGATTATTTGTTCTTTGGGTGTTGAGTTT
>NC_081574.1:22117912-22188517 GCF_022355385.1 Mustela nigripes
AAAAAAAAAAAAAAAGAAAGGAAAAGAAACAATTAAAAAAAGAAAATGAACAAAGAAAAAGTATAAAAAAGAAATATATATATACATATATATATATTAGATAAAGTAGTTAAAAAAGAAAAGGGTAAAGGTTAAAAAATTTTATCAGAAGAGAAAAAAATTTGGAAAAGAAAAAAGAATTAAATTAACTGCAAGACTAAAGAATCATGGGGAGAAAGCCATGAGTTCCATGCTTTGCTTTCTCCTCCTCTAGAATTCTGCTGGTCTCCTTGGTATTGAAACTGCACTCCTTGGTAGGTGAACTTGGTCTTGGCTGGATTTCTTGTTGATCTTCTGGGGGAGGGGCCTGTTGTAGTGATTCTCAAATGTCTTTGCCCCAGGCGGAATTGTACGGCCCTTACCAGTGGCCGGGGTGAGTAATCCGCTTGGGTTTGCTTTCAGGATCTTTTGTTCCCTGAGCGCTTTCCATAGTGTTCTGGAGGACAAGAATACAATTGGCAGCCTCCTGGTCTCCAGCTTGGAGGAGCTGAGAGCCCGGGGCCCCATTCCTCAGTGCACCCTCAGAGAACAGCGCCCAGTAACTCCCGTCTGCCTGACCTCCAGCCGCGCTCCAAGCTCACCGAGCCTGTGACCAGTTCAAGGTAACACCGAGCTGTGAACTTACTCTCGGCTCTGTCTCTGTAGCCAGCTTCCCCGTTCTAATACCTGTAAGCTCTGCGACACTCAGACACCCCTGATCCTTCTGTGACCCTGCGGGAACTGAGGCCACGCTGACCCCGTGTGGGCTTCACCCCGGTTTAGCCTCTGGAACTATGTCCCTCAGTGGAACAGACGTTTAAAAGTCCTGATTTTGTGCCCCACTGCTCCCCCGCTTGCCAGGAGCCGGCCCCTCCCCCCAGGGTCTATCTATCCATCGCTTTGAACTCACTTCTCCGCCAGTCCTACCTTTCAGAAAGCGGTTGATTTTCTGTTTCTAGAATTGTTGGTCTTCTTCTCTTCAATCTGCTGTTGGATTTGTAGGTGTTTGCAATCTTTAGATAAGCTATCTAGCTGATCTCATGCTAGCTGAAGTAATCTCAAGCCTGCTACTTCTCTGCCATCTTGACTCCTCCCCTGATACTTTTCCATTCTTAAATACAAATGACTCTCACATGCCTACATTCCAATGACAATTACTGCTCTGAAAGAGTCCATTCCACTGAAAAGATCCGTTGCCCATTCATTATTGAACTATGATGATAATATTGTAGTTAAGAGAACTTAAATTTGCAAGGTTGCAATAGAAAACATTGGAGAAATCCTGGGTAAACCCATCAGCTTTCTTAAATGTGTTTAACACAACGTACCCAAGAATATGTCTACTGCTATGCAATATGTAATATCTTTTAAATCTTTGTAACCATAAAAGAATTCAGAAAGAATGATTTTGTTAGAAAAGCTAAACACATCTACCCAGATTTTCAAAAGATCTACTGTATCAGCACCAGAGGACTCTAGATGAAATTAAACAAGGCCACTCAAGAGCCAATATGATCCTAGGGCTTTATTTTGGTATCTTAGGGGAAAAAATACAGCTCAAATTATAACATCTGCACAAGTCTCTAAGGACCTCAGAACACCGATGGTAGCTGAGCTATTTGAGGATAGTGTTTAAGGGAAAGACTATCCAGGAGTAGAGAAGATGACCTTCAGTAAATAACCAAATGCCTACTTCCAAAATTTATAGGTTCAGCACCTGTGCCATGTCCCAGTAGAAAAAAAAAAAAAGTTACGAAACACAATTAGAAGGGGACAATTTTTAGAATGTGAGTCCTTATGACCTCCCAAATATCCTATTCCATTAAAACAATGAGAACACTAGCAAAGATTGCCAAAATCAAGTTTATCAAAACTCCAAAAATGAACCAAAGACCTCTGACAATCATAGGAGAATTTATTCAAGACAATGAGTCCAGTAGTAAGAACAGCAAGAGCCCTGGGGCATTCTGCCTTGCTCTATCCCTATCCCTCTCCACCTAGCTCCATAAAACTTTGTAAACCAGCAGATCTACAGCTAAGAGAATAGTGAAAACAAGCAGACTGGAAGCCACTAGAAGTTTAAAGTTCTTCAAAAAGCCCATCCCCATATATTTAACCTATCTGGTGGCTCCCTGCAAAACTTAAGAAATTTTATTATTATCTGACAAAGTATATTAACTAGGAAAGCCTATTCCCAAGACACTGGTTGATAACAATTGCTTAACATCACAGTTGTTTTAAAAAAAAAGAAATCACAGCTGCTTAAGGCAGTGATAACAGTTGAGGCAAACAAGAGCCTCATCTAAAGGGAAGATCTGAGGAATGAGATTCCATAGTTGTCTTGAAGAGCTCCAGCATTTTCTTGGGAATTGAGAAAGTCCCATGCAAGTGCAGGGGTGTGTGCCGGCTCAGAAAGACCTGAGTAGGCCCAAATTTCTCACCTATGACTGAACTGGTGAGAACAAGCAGGAAGTGAAGGCTAAGAAATAGTTTCAAAGTACTTGAATGTTGAAAGCATGCTTCAACACACACTGAGCCCCTCTGGAAAGAGTGGGGACTTATTTCTTCAAGGAAATATTAATTTAGGGAAAAAATCAATCATTTCTGACAGTAAACTAAATGAGCCATGACTTCAGTAGTTGTAAATGACAGAGAATATAGACTTTGCAGAATTACTGCAAGAATGTCATTCAACAAACAGAAACAAAACAACAAATAATATCATCCTGGGCAAAGTGGATAATTTGATTTCCACAACTCTGGTATTATAAAATGTTCAGTTTCAACAAAATAACGAGACATACACACAAAAATGGTCACACACAGGAAAGAACACAGTTAACAGAAAATGCCTAAGGAAGCCCAGATGTTAGACTTACTAGACAAAACTTTAAATCAGCTCTTGTAAATTGTTGAAGGATCAAATAGAACATACGCCAAAACATCACCATAAAATTATAAAATAACTAAATAGTGAAGGAAACAATCAACAAAACTAAAAAGTAACCTACAGAATGGCAGAAGATATTTGCAAACAATATATCTGATAAAGGGATAGTACCCAAAATATGAAAAGAACTTATAAAACTTAACACCCCAAAAACAAATAATCCAGTTTTAAAATGGGCAGAAGACACAAATAGACATTTTTCCAAAGAACACATGCAGATAACTAACAAAATCGTGAAAAGATGCTCAGTATCACTTAATCAGGGAAATGCAAATCAAAACCACAGTGAGATATTGCCTCACACCTATCAGAATGGCTAAACTTAACAACACAAGAAACAACAGGTATTGACAAGGTGTGAAAAAAGAACACTTTTAACAATTCTTCATGGGAATGCAAAATGGTGCAGCCACTCTGGAAAACAGTATGGAGGTTCCTCAAAACATTAAAAATAGACCTACCCTATAACCCAACAATTACAGTACTAAGTATTTAATTAAAGAATATAAAAATACTAATTTAAAGGGTTACATGCCCCCTGATGTTCACAACAGTATTATCAACAATGGCCAAATTATGGAAAGAGCCCAAATGTCCAACAATTGATGAATGGATAAAGAAGAAGTGGTGTATGTGTGTGTGTGTGTGTGTGTACATATATATATATGTATATATGAACATTAGAATATTTCTCAGCCATAAAAAATGAAAATTTTGCCATTTGTAATGACATGAATGGAAATAGAGAGTACTATGCTAAGCGAAATAAGTCAAAGACAAACAAATATCATGCTTTTTCACTAATATTCAGAATTTAAGAAACAAACAAACAAACGTAGGGGGAAAAGAGAGGAAAACCAGGAAACAGACTGTTAACTATAGAGAACAAACTGATGGTTACCACAGGGGAGGTGGGTGGGTGTGGGTTAAATAGGTGATGGGGATTCAGAAAGGCATTTGTCCTGATGAGCAAGTGTTTTAAGAAAGTGTCGAAACTAAATTCTACACCTGACACTAATATTACACTGTATGTTTAACTAATTAGAATCTAAATAAAAACTTGAAGAAAAAAAAAAGAACTAAATAGACATTCCTGAGTTGAAAAATAAAATAAATAAAAAATTCCCCAGGACTCCACAGTAGATTTGCGTGTGTAGAAGAAAACAATTGCAAACTTGAACACTAGTCAATCAAGAATACCCTATCTGAAATACAGAAAGAAAAAAGAATGAATGAAAATGAAGAGAACCTTGGAGATGTATAGAACACCACCAAGCATGTTAACATATGCATAATGAGAGATCCAGAAGAGAGGGAGAGGGGCAGAGGAATATCTCAAAGAATAATAGCTGAAAAGTTTCCAAATTTGAAAATGCTTTTAACTTAAGATGTTAATTCCAAGTATAAACTGCATAAATTTTTCCCTACTGAAATTCTAAAATCGCCTAGAACAAAAAAGTACATAGTATGACTATTCACCATTCCCAGTGTCATGGAAAGAATATTTATGTCGATGACTAAACAAACCAACTGTATCTTAATGTATAATTATCAATTTATTGGCAAATTCTACTACACGTATTTTATATTTTATTGATTTTGTTGAAACTGTATTTTAAATGGACTTATTACTTAGTTTTTAGCATTTATATAAATTTTTAATTTTCTGCTCTACAGCCCTTTAAAAGACTGGAATGAGACCATCTATTCCAGGCGGGAGGTCTAAATGGCATATTAATTCATCTGTTTAGCTTCTCAGGACTTGCAAACTGTATCAAATCAGAATCAGGATACTTTACAATGGGAATAAGTGCTCACCCAACAATCATATAATAAATATATACTGTGTACTCGGTGCTAGGCACTGAGAATATAATAAAACACCTAGTATTTATAAGCATTGAATTTACTATGTACTAAACACTGTTATAAACAATGTATATAAATTTATGTTAACTTTACAAGACACTTAAGAAGTAAACATTATTTCCATTCAACAGATGATAATAGTGAATCGTCATGAAAGTAAGTAACTTGACTGCAGTCATACAACACTTAACAGCTCCTCAGAGCATGAAGCAGCTTATGAACCTACAGAGTCTGACTCTTGAGTCCAAGACTTTCCTAGTTCCAATAAACATGAGTGGAAACATTCAGCATTTCTTCTGGAGTTTATTGTATAGAAGAGGGAACAGGAACTAATGTGGCAATTGTGATTAAATGAAATGAGTGCAGTGTTAGGGAGAAGTAAAATAGGAAAGCACATAGATGGGACTTCTAACCTACCTTTAACAAGCATAGTTACCTGCAAGGAACTCTTGATGAGAGATAGTGGATTATTTTAGTTGACTGGGAAGATGTAAGGAGAAAATATATAATGGAAAAGATTCAAATATAGGAATCAGGAATATGAAGAGGCAAGAAGAACTAAGATGTTTAGTAAATTAGATTGCATCTATACTCAAAACTGTGAGAAGTGAAGCCATCCAACTTAAATGTTGTATAGTATTTTATATGTTAGATTATAATAAATATAGATAGTATTTTATACATTAGATTAATGAATTCAGATTTTTGTTAAGCACGGTAGGTAATAAATGAGTATAAGAGAAACTATTTTCACATTAGTGTATTAAGAAAATTCACTTTGGTTGCAGTGGGAAGAATGTATCAGAGAGAATAGTTCAGAAAGGAAATACTTAAGAGGGTATTATATGTAAATACAGGAGATAAGATATAGAACAGTGGTTTGAGAAATATTAGGAATGGTATTTTGTGAATTAAGTGCTATTAAGTATGAAAGATAAGAAGAAACAAAGGATGATTCCTAAGTTAATTAACCTCAGAAATACATATAATATATAAATATGCTTTAACAATTCATTCTTAGCTGTTACAGATTGTCAATATATGAGAGAGATGCTTCTACAGAAAATTTTAAAATCTGGTGCAATAAATATTTCTGAATATTTATTTATTTCAGAATAATTATGAAATCAGCATCAAATTAATGTTTTCTACCTTTTCAATGAGTAAGTACCACTTTACTACTTGGAAAGAGCAAAACAAATGATCATGTGTCCCTTTTTACATTGGATGTCCACAGTTCAACATAAATTTTGTTCTTCTCTCTTTTTTTTTTAAGATTTTATTTATATATTTTTTGATAGAGAGAAATCACAAGTAGGCAGAGAGGCAGGCAGAGAGAGAGAGAGGAGGAAGCAGGCTCCTGCCAAGCAGAGAGCCCGATGCGGGACTCCATCCCAGGACCCTGAGATCATGACATGAGCTGAAGGCAGAGGCTTAACCCACTGAGCCACTCAGGTTCCCCCTACATAAATTTTGTTCTTAATTCTACTAACGTCTGTTTGCTTAATTGTCTTGAATAACACTCTCATTTCCTTTCCTTACCATATACCCACAACTTCTTGGTTTTGTTTTTGAGATATATAAATGCTAAGTTGACCCTATAAATGTGCTAATACTGACTCACTTTGCTGACAATCTAGTTAGGATAAAAACAAGATTAGTATACTTAGAATACTGTACTAATAAAAGTAATGCAAAGTATATATAAAAGTTTTAAAGACTCAAAAATTAGAAAAATCAAACAAGGTGGGGAAAGCTTTGAGACTGTTGATTAATTTATAATGTTTTTCAGTCTGAGCTAAATAAATTTATTTTAAAACTGCCACTTGATAACTATTGAAACAAAAGCAAATATAAACACTACCAGAAATGGTAATGAATAATAAAAAAAAAAAAAAAAAAAAAAACTTAAAGATTTTTAGAATGCTAATAGACAAATTAGAGTATGTTTGGTCATAAACTCAGTCAATCTTTTGAAAACTTAACTATTAGAAATGGTTTGTCAAGGGCGCCTGGGTGGCTCAGTGGGTTACGCCGCTGCCTTCGGCTCAGGTCATGATCTCAGGGTCCTGGGATCGAGTCCCACATCGGGCTCTCTGCTCAGCAGGGAGCCTGCTTCCTCCTGTCTCTCTCTGCCTGCCTCTCTGCCTACTTGTGGTCTCTCTCTGTCAAATAAATAAATAAAATCTTAAAAAAAAAAAAAAAAAAAGTTAGAAATGGTTTGTCAAATTGTTTCTTAAAATCATTATATACATGTATTAAATTGAATGGATTAGGGATATATTTGCAGCTTGGGATCCCTAACTTCTTTCACAATGGATCTATAATATTAAAACCATTTAAAAATCAATAACTACATTATTGTACTACAACATCTGTTCTCATACCAATTTAATGCAAGTTGCAAGTATATATACATATACAAACTCATACCTTATTCTTGGAATTTTCTAGTTTAACAATTATTGAGCTACCAGAGCACCACAATTTATTATAGTCAGTTATATATTGGCATTTGCAAGTAAACAAATAACTATATTAGAATTAATTACACTATTATGTACTTAATTTCATTACTCACTAGATAAACAACTCCTAGACTGATACTGTTTCTGCGTGATTAAAAGGCTGATTTTTAAAAAACCTATATCCCATTATTTCTAGCATAAGTTCATTTACATCAGCAGAAAAGTTACCCATAACCAACTATGCCAAACACACTAATGCAAAACAATCCTCAAGTAAAGGAATTACCTTCAATTTCAATGCCCTTTCCATGCTAATATACATAATTATGGTTATCTACAGGGTGTACCCTATGACCTCAAACTCTACACAATGGAGCAGTAACACAAATAACAGAGAAAATTGCAGATGAGCCTGCCTCGTCATCCCAGGGATTCATGATGAAGCTGACAGAAACCCAGACTAGACCTAAGAAAAATGAGAATCCTATTGTTTCCTGCACCAAACCTGAGCCCAAGGTGACTATGGGAACCTGAATCAGCATATACTTTGGGAGGCACAGAAGCTACAACAATGAGAGCAAAGAAATGGTTTAGCCTGATCTGCTTACTTTATGGGGTCTTGAACTGAAGGGTAAGCTCAGCTCAACTGAGTGTAGCCAGTCCCCCAAGAAAAGAGAACATGGAAGGAACCACATATTTCAAGAGTCAACTAGCTACTCTCCCTCCTTCAGTAGTCAAATAGCTACTCTCTCTCCAATATAAGTTGGAGAGATGGGTTTCCTGATGCTGCATTTCACTTCAGATCACCTCCTCTTTGGTCAGCCTTCACCCTGGTTCAGAAAATACCTTTGTGTCATATATGTCTCATTGGCTCCAGGATACAGTTCAATATTGATGATCTACTTACTTTAAATAAATTGGATGAAATTGAAGGAGATACTTGAAAGCAAAACATAGATATTTTTATTTGGGACCTGGGAGGGGAATATGCCTCCCTTTGTGGATGACCTGAGTAGGTGTTCTTCAGAATGTTATTCTAAGAGGAACTGGACCTCAATTTCCAGTTCCTAAATATCCTTTCTCCTTCAACAACACATATACAGAAAAAGAAGCATTATGATTGGGAAGATATAATCTGCAGTAATGCAGGTAGCTCTTACAAGGACATGAATAAGAAAATATTATATCTCTACAATTTTAGAAAACGAGTTTAGTCATTAGAGGGAGACAAGACATTATTCACACTGTCATCAAACAAAATGAAAATGTCACTTGAATTTCACTTCCATATTTATGTGTTTTTATATACTCTCATGTTTCATTTTCTTTTCTGTTGCTAAAACTTACTATTGTTTTCCCCTTTAGAATATGAAGGTGTAGGTGTTATGCTGGGTTGAGTGAGGAAAGGGAAGGTATTTTTGTATTCTTCTCCACTCCTGCCCTTATTGCAAGATGGGGGAATAAACTAGCTCTGCAGAAACTATTAATTATGTTGGCATCATTTGGGGATGATTTCATTGTGGAGAGAGATAGACCTCAGGCCTAGAGAAATATTAATGCAACATAGAGATTAAAATTAGCCGATTAGTATCTCCAAATTTTCTTGGTGTTGCATTATTGAGCCTCACATCATATATGTCATTGCTCTGGATGACATGTCAGCCAATTCTATTTTTACACCCTCACCCCAAACCTCACCCCAAACCGGGCACAGTGGAATTCCTCTGATACAATGGAACTGTAATACTGAAAAAATTTTAAATTACGTTTATTTTCTCTCTCCCTCTCCTTGAACTTAGCCAAAAGGAGTCCTACATATATCTGTTCTGAAGTCTAATCCTGTGACTTTTTAATTGGCTAAAAAGTGCAGTTATAAGACATTGAGATGATATCAATGAATAACTAGAAAGTAAAGCAGAATTGCTTCCCAGCCTAATTACATTCACGAGATTTTGCACAGTTGCCCTATTAAGTCATAAACCAAATAAGAGGTTACTGTATTATTTGCCTGTGAAACCATTAAAATTCCAATTTTAATATCTTTATTTTATGAGGAAATACAAAACATGCAAAGAAGTAGAAATAAACTACTCAATTGAACAGGACATCAAAAAAATTTATAGGAAGTTGCATTTATACAGGGAAGTAGGAAGCACTAAAAGAATTGTTAGATGAGGAATGTATAAAATTCATTTGTCTACTATAGGGAGAGTTCTTCATTTCTCAGATCATTTTACAAATGTCTTCCACAGAGATGACTGGATGTTGTGTTTCTGAAATGAATTTTCTTCCACTGCTGTGATTATACGGTGATTTTTAAAAAAGTAATCTGCAGATTTTATTATGGCAATTCATTAAGAATGAAAGGATAGGAAAGCCATTACTGCTGTGACTTTACCAAATAACAAAGCAGCAGGTAAGAGTAATCTCTATACCTTTCATTTCCATACCACTCCTAATAGCATTGTCTACCTTTTCAAGCTGTTTGACAAGCAAATATTGCAACTTCTCAGTGAGGCAGCCAAGATAATATTCAGAACGAGTGCCTTTTCTATCCCTCACAGCAGTACACTCAGTAGAAAATCATCAGATTCTGAAACCATGCTATATTTTGTGATGACTTCAAGGTTAAAAAAAAACTTTGTAAGATCTAGATAAATGTCCTCAACCAATTATGCCTTTGCCAACAACTTTTAAATAATGGTTTCACATTTGTATTTTGAAGTTTTCAAGAAATATCTATTATAAAATTGGACTGTAAAAATGTACATATGTTTTCTTTCTACAAAACAAAGGTGGTTTTTGTGTTTTTCTATAAAATTATTAAATATATAACATATATATAACACTATATAATATATAACATATATATAACAAATATATAACACTATTAAAATACAAAATGTCTACCCATGAAAAATATAATCATCTTTTACTATCATCAGAGGAATCAATGAACTACAACAGACTCTGTTGCATTGACAAGTTCAAATTAACTGCTTATTCTGATTTGTAAAAAGAGGTGAGCCTCCTACAAGTAGTATGAAATAACATCAATTTTATTGACAGAAACATTTCAACCACTAATTTACTAGCTCTGTTATTTAGTGCACATCGAAAGAAGGCTCAGGATCTTTATATTGAAGATTTTATTATACAACCCTACCACACATTTTCTATTATTATTATTTTTTTTTTTTTTGCTTTCAAGAGAATTCTGATTAGCATATAAATCATCTGAAATCTCTCCTAGCTCAAATTTACCTCATAGATAATGAGGTAAGGTATCCAGTACCTGGATATGCAGGGTTAGGTAGAACATTTTTGGAGTGGGGGAAAAAAATACTGAAAGCAATGTCATAATCCTTTCAGAAACAGTGACATAGACTCATTCTTTTTTCAAATAATTCAGAAAAACTAGCTTAGCTTCTTTTTTACCAAATTTTTGCATTGTGAAGCTAGTATCTTAAGGAAAGGAGGTGTAATTCAAATTAGTTTCAAAAAGTTGTGTTCCTATTGACTTTCTATTCATATTTTATATTGAGATAAACTTAGACTGAAAGGACTAGGGAACGCTTCCTCAGGAAAACACACTAATTCTATTGTGCATGCTGAAACGATGCATTAGAAACTAAAAGCCCACCTCTCCTTTCCATAAATATTTGGCTCTGAAATAGTGGTGCGCTGCATATGGGTAGGGTAGGTTTCAAACATCCTTCTTCCATTCTCCATAGCTGTTTGGCATGTAGGCCTTCAGGTTTTCCATTTCAAAGAAATAGCTTAAAGAAACGAATATGGAGTATTGACTTTATGGTCCATCTCCACAAGGTCAAGCATTTCTAACTGGGCTGAAAATGTCCCTCTCAGACCTAACCTTTTTACTGACATTCTATAACCATCCAAATAAGATGTTGGTTAATCAGTAGACTGATTAAGAAAAGTCCCTTCAATCCATATGGAAACAAACACCTGACTTGGGTATTCCTTTGCCCAGTCATCTCTGAAGTTGAGAACAAAATACAAGCCTGTTATTAACAACTTCCCCTCAACTCCCCATGAGTCTAAATTATGGAAATCATTGACAGAAATCATAAATTTGTCTGAGAGCTGAACTTTACCCTTAGGAAAGGGGTCTAGCCTGTTGGAACATGATGTAACATGATAAAATAATTAAAAATCTGAAACAAAATTTAAAGGTTTTATACTCATTCTCTTCACTAAGAATCCTACACACTCAGACAAATTTATTCTTCAGAAAAACTAAAGAATTTTAATTGAATTGAAGAGTTGAACTTTATCCTTGAAATTTAAAGTTTATATTATGTTAAAAGCACAAATATTGCATTTTAAAACTGATTTATCTAATTTATCAGTTTCTTACTTTATAAATGACAAATACTAAAGCCCAAAAAGTTTAAATGGTTGTCCAAAGTTACCCAAAAAATTCAGAGAAGTGTTATATAATCCAGGCTTTCTGATACCTTCTTAACTATTACTTTTATTCTACAAAGGTGTGACATTTGGAGTCTTAACAGAACATTAAGAAAAAAATCCTTTTAAATAAGCAACTTATATGGGAGTCAGGAGAGAAATTTCTTGAGTAAAAAGAAATGGAAAGTGCAGGAGGAATCCTTTTATTAACTCATAGTTTTAAAAAATAAAGTAACTAGCTGTCTAGACAATTGCCTTCTTTCTATAATCCTAAACTTAATTTTCTGCTAAATCTTAATTATTGGTTTATCAAGAGAACAGTGAATAGAAAGTGAAATTTTTTTATTTGTTACTTTTAGATGTCCCCAAATTGGTATGGATTTAGAGCAGATCCCTTCTGCTGATTTTCCTTTATTAAAAATTAAAATTGCTCGTATAGCTTTTTTACCTAAAATGTCTTCTGACATACAAATACATGATAAACTTAATGCCTGTAACTAGAAATAGTTTTTATTTTTATGAGTCTTTCTGATAAGAAGAGCAGGATAGCAGTCTGTTATTGTCACTGCAGTGTCTTAGAATTGGAAGGTTTTGCCATTTGTAAAATGGACCTCAGCTTCATGGTTTCATGGTCAGTTTCTAGAGAATTCAATAGGAAGGCTGTATCAAGGATTATGAATCTGCTATGACTCCTATCACCTTTATTAGACAGTCACTGCTATAGTATAGTTGACCCTTAAACAAACACAGGGGTTGGGGTACCCACTGTCCACACAGTCAAATGTTCAAGTAGAGCTTTTGACTCCCCCAAAACTTAACTACTAAAAGCCTACTGTTGACTGGAAGCTTCATCAAAAATACAATTACCTAATAATATTTTGTGTGTTATATGATTACATACCATATTCTTACAACAAAATAAGCCAGAGAAAAGAAAATGTTATTCAGATAACCATAAAAGTACATCTGCAACACTGTACTATATTTATCAATACCCTAAGTTCATCTTGTCTGTTACAAGGTAAGTCTGTCAGTATCTACATGAATATTGTCTTATAAGATACAAAACACTGTAGATGTTACACACAACTAACACTAGATATCAAAAATGAAAAAATAAAGGGAAAGAGAAATTCACATTTATGTATAGATATAATTATTTATGTGTTGATAATGAAGAAACAGCAATATGCTTGGTTCATGGTACCTTTTTTAAAAAACATTTTATTTATTTATTTATTTGTCAGAGAAAAGGCACAAGTAGAGGGAGAGTCAGAAGAGGGAGAAGCAAACTCCCCACTGAGCAGGGAGTAGGGTGCGGACTCAATCCCAGGACCCTGGGATCATGACCTGAGCTGAACGCAGATGCTTAATCGACTGAGTCACTTGGGCAACATTGTGGTAGCTTATTGTAAGCAATTTGATTGCCTCACAGAAGCCTATCCTATATACACTAATGCATAAATTGTTACAAAATTTTTATGGAATAGAGTATTACAGTCATATTTGTAGTACCATATTGGAAACAATGTTCCCTTTTTAAAAGATTTATCTACTTATCTATCTATTTATTTATTTATTTGAGAGAGTGAAAGCACGAGTTGGGGAAAAGAAGAAGGTGAGGGAGAAGAGGGAAGAATCTCACTGAGCTGGAGCCCAACTCACGGCTTGATCTGAGGACCCTGAGATGATGACCAAAGACAGACATTCAATGGACTGAGCCACTCAGATGCCCCATTATTACATTTTAAAAGAATCCCTTACTTGTGATGACAGAGTGATATCCAGTTCCTCCAATTACAAGAGAAAGAGGCATATAGTATGGTAATGTATTTTATTTGAAAGCAAAGTTATAAAATAGCAAAAAACTAACACATCATTTATTTTATATGAAATATCACTCACCTTATGCCTACGTAAGGACAGGCTACGCACTTGCCTAGAAGTCTTGCACATGATGTTCTACACAATAAATTCTTAGGCAACAATGATGATGACAGTAATACAAAAACAATTCATGTCGTTTTTGCCATAATTATTAGACTTTCAGAAGACACATACACACCACACAACAGTTAAGTTTATTAACTACACAGTATGGTGATAATTCATCATTCCTTAAATGGAAGTGGATCATCATAGAGGTCTTCATCCCTATAGTCTTCACATTGAGTAGGCTAAGGAAGAGGAAGGACTGGTCTTGCTGTCTCAAGTGGCAGAGGCAGAAAAGGTGGAGAAGGTAGAAGGGCAGGCAAGAGAGGCAGGAAGGCTCAGTGTAACTTTATGGAAATACATCCTAATTTCTGTCTGATCTTTTTTGCTCTTCCACGATTAGCTTTAATTTCAGTATCCATATTATAAGGGCCCACGTTGTTAAAGAAGTCAGGAGTCCTCTTGAATAATTGGAACCCTTCTACCAGAATATCTCTTATCCATTTATTTTCTGACCCTGCTTATTCTACATTTTCTTCCTCATTGTCTCCTTTGAAAGCACTCATCTCCATCAAGTCGTCTGTTAACTCTTCTAAGGTAGTGTCTATTAACTCTTAAGTTCTGCAAGATCCATCTCTCAAAACCCTTCATGCTCACCTCTTTGCCATATCCACAATCTCTTTCATCATTCCCTTTTTTGGCTCTTCTGTAAATCATTTGAAGTCATGCACAACATCTGGACAGTTTCCTCCAGCAGGAATTTACTGTTTCATGTTTAGTCATTTTGACGGCTTTTTCTTTAACAATGATGGAATCTTCAATGGTGTTACTCTTCCAGACTTACATGATGCTCTCCTAAAGGAAGTTCTCTTTCATAGTATTTACAATCCCTTCCATAGAGTACCACTATAAAGAGTTTTAAAGATCCTTTTGACCCACTGATCCAGATCCTGAATTAGATACATTGCATCTGGGGGCAAGTAGACCATTTTGATGCCTTCACTGTTGAACTCATGGTGCAGTCGGAGACCAAGGGCATTGTCCAATATCCAGAGAACTTTAAGAGCCAGTCACTAACTGCTGATTTACTTCCTGACTTCAGGGACAAAGCATCAATGCAACCAATCCAGAAAAAAAAAGGGGGGGGGAATTCTTGTACAATAAAAAGACTGATATCTGGGGGTTATCCTTTTCCTTCAAGGCTCAGCAGTTAAGAGTCTCATAAATAAAGGCAATCCTGATCATAAACCCAACCATATTTGCACAAAAGAGTAGAGTTAGCCTGTTTCTTCATGCCTCACATCCTGGTGTTTGCTTTTCTTCCTTACTAATAAATGACATTTGTGGCTTTTTTTTTTTTTCAGAATAGGACACTTTCTTCTGCATGAAAAACCTGTTTGGCAGATATCCTTTCTCATCAATAATTTTCTTAAAGGTGTCTGGGAACTCATCTGCTGTCTCTTGGTGGGAAAAAGTTGCTTCTTCTATTATCTTGACATTTTTTATGCCAAACTCTTTTCTAAAATTATCAAACCATCCTTTACTGTCATCAGATTCTCCAGCTTTAGACCATTCAACTTACTTTCACTTTAAGTTGCCATGTAATGATTTGACTTTTTCTTGAATTACATTAGGGTTTATAGGTATTTCTTTCTTATAGAAATACTGCACTCACATAAAAGCTGCATTTTCAGTATAAGATAAAAGATATGCTGCAAAAAGTGTAATACTGTTGGGGTACCTGCGTGGCTCAGTTGGTTAAGCATCTGCCTTTGACTCAGATCATGATCCATAGGTCCTGGGAAGGAGCCCCACATAGAGCCCAACATCAGGCTCCCTGCTTGTTGGGGAGCCTGCTTCTCCTCCTCTGCTGCTCCCTCCTGCTCATGCTCTCTCCCCCTACCCGTCTCTGCCAAATAAAAAAATAATATCTTTTAAAACTCAAATCAGAGTGCACTTGAGTTTCTCTCTTCCACTCCCTCTTTCCCCCTACTTGTGCGTGCACACATGCTCTCTAAATAAATAAATCTTTAAAACATTTTTTTAAATGTACAACATAGTCATGTCTGCTGGTGTAGTTTAAGCACTAGCTTTGTGATTTTTTTTTTTTTTTACAATTGTCCTTATGCTGGATTTATTTATCTTGAAATGGTGTGCAATCATAACCCCTGACCTCAATTTATGGTCTACCAAACAATTCCATTTTTTTCTCGAAATGTCATGACTCTTCTCTGCTGCTTCTTTGGAGTTCCTGCAGCACCAGCAGTAGTACTTCACATGAACCCCGGGGTGTTACTCAAGATTTATGGTATTGTGCTAAACATGATGAAAAATACATGAGAACCACAAGAGATCCCTTCTATTTTGATGCGCAATTTACCAGAGACAAACTGCTCGTGTGAAGATAACTAGAATCACATGGCATTTTAGACCAAGTCTTCCAACACTTAAGCTCACTGCAGTAGCAACAGGGAGTAGATATGAAGTTATTACGATAATACGGTATTACTACAGTTAGTTTTATGTAGTTATGATTTAACACTTCATCTTTTGTTTTTTGTTTTTTTTTTTTTACCTTTCTCTAGGCTAAAAATGGTATGTGTTAGTGTGTATAAGTTTTGACAAATTTTAATTTTTTTAAAGATTTTACTTATTTAGAGAGAGAAAGCGAGTGTGTTAGAAAGAGAGAGAAAGCAGGAATAGAGGGGAGTGTCAGAGGGAAAAGTAGAAGCAAACTCTCCACTGAGCAGGGAGCCCAACGTGGGTCTCAATCCCAGGACCCTGAGACCATGACCTGAGCAGAAGACAGAAGCTTAACCGACTGAGTCATCCGGGTACCCTACAAATTTTAACTTTTTAGAATAGATTTATACATATTTTGTGGTAGTAAATGATAAAATAGACTAATATCTACATGTATTTTATACATTCATGACATATCTCACTTTTCCATAATGTCTTCAATATTTCGAGGACACACAGCTCATCTGTGAGGTTTTTTGTTTTTCCAAATTGTCACAATCTTTGGATGTGAGGGCGACCTGGCTGTGACATCTGTCACCCCATTGATCGCCAGGGTTGATTCGGCTGATCTGGCTGGCTAGGCAGGTGTCCCCTTCCTCCCTCACCGCTCCATGTGCATCCTCCGGAGCTGCGCATTCGGTCGAAGAGGACCACCTTCTCCAATAGAGGAGAGGACCGTTCTTAGGTCAAGGGTATACGAATAGCTGTGCTTCCCTGCTAGAACCTCCAAACAAGCTCTCAAATTATCACAAATCTTCAAAAAGTTTTCTAATATATTTATTTTATAAAATCTGAATATAATAAGTAAACCCATGAAGTTCACACCTATGATATTCAAGAGTCAACTGCAGTTTCATCACCTAAAGAAATAAAAGCCTCTTTGTAGTAAACTTGGACTATGTTCTGCATTATGCCATTTTCTATCAAAGCTAAACATTAAGTAAATGTATCCAAATTCTCCACCTTGGAACTACTCTTGGAAAATGTAAAAGGTTCCAAAGTTATGAACCTAAGATTCAATCATCTTGAAAGCAGAACAGTTCAAAGATAGGTTGGTTGGGTTATTGTTGAAGCTAAGGGACCATGAGAAACATGAATATGACACATTTGTAAATCCAATTTTTTTCCTTTGTACTAAAGTGTTGTTTGTGGCAATACCTAGAAGTGTTCACTTCTTATGTACATTATAGAGCTACTTATGTCTTTATTGTTCTAACATATAATTTTTAATTATTGCATCTGGATTCTTAAATATTTGTGAGGTGTTAATTTTTCTCTAGTAGAATATTTGATACTATTCTCTAGGACTCTATGGTCTAAATTGTATCTGAGGGGGAAAAAAAATGGACTATGATATGTCTTTTATTTTTCTTGGTTTATTACAATAAGAGATATTTCTTATAATTTTATAGTTCTCTGGACAATTCACTGAGGTTTTCTGGACTGGGGAAAATAAGATGTCTGTTCAAATAATTATATTACTAAAAAATAAAATTTATAGGTAGCATGAATATATTAAAAAAGTAACAAGCTAGCATAGTAATCTAAAATTTTTGCTATAGATTAAAGGTCTTTATGTAAATATTGTCAAAATGTAGCTTAAATTTAAACAACTGAAAATTTTCTAGTCTTGTCAACATTTGTACATTAACTATATCTTTATTTTTTTTTAAGATTTTATTTATTTATTTGATAGAGAGAGATCACAAATAGACAGAGAGGCAGGCAGAGAGAGAGGAAGGGAAGCAAGCTCCCTGCTGAGCAGAGAGCCCGACGTGGGACTCGATCCCAGGACCCTGAGATCATGACCTGAGCCGAAGGCAGCAGCTTAACCCACTGAGCCACCCAGGCGCCCCTTAACTATATCTTTAAATACAAATATTAGTTTACAGAGCACAGACCTACATGGTTTCACAAAAACCAACCCTTAAGTTGAACACTGAGTGTAAAAACTTACTAAATGAAGAACAATATTCCATACCAATAAAATAAAATAAAATAGATTTCCACTCCAAGTCATATGTGTCATACATTCCTATCACATTCTTCCCAGTGGGTATTTATCATGTTTTGATTTCTGAAATAGATTCACAGAGAAATTATAGTACATTCTAAAAGAGACCAGTTGGAATACTAATTTGTGCATATTTGGATCATCCTAGCCTGGATTAAATAATATGGAACTTAAGGGGCATCTTAAAAGCATGTTATTTTCTCTCAAAGAAAATGCATGAAATATAATGATAATAGCAATGCTTGCAATTTAAAAATAGCTGTTAATTTTATAGTGATAATTATGTACTAGACACTCTACTAAATCTTTAACATATATTAACTCATTTATCCTTCATAACCTATCATTAGTCCCATTTTAGAGACGTGGTAGGTGAGGTACCAATTAATTAAATGCCTTACCCAAGACTACATATCTGGTATGTGGTAGAATCAGTTTTCAAACCCTAGTAGAATAGCTCCAGAATCCAACTCTGGAAATAGAAGTATATTTATTTTTATTGGATTAAAAGGCTGGTTAAAAAAAAAAAAGAGTAAATACTCTTGATTTCAGTTCAAAAAATACAAACTTATTTATGTTATGACAGTGTAAGTCATTCAACATAATCCAAAGTCTTCCCTGTCAATTAACTGAATATTCTCACAGTCCATCAGCTTTTGACATTGTTGAGTCAGGTGCAGTAAAAATGTCATTTTGTAAAATTTTCACCATTTAAAAAATTCTGTTTAAATAGATTAGAAATACTTTCCATTTGAGGAGTCTTGGATGATACACAACTAAAGCTTCTGTATCAAATAATAAAGATACCTGAGTTCTAGTCCTGATTTGAAATACGTTGAGCTACTTAATCTCCAAGGACCTCATTTTCTTTATCTATCAAATCCGGGGGTTGAACAAGTTGACCTTTAATATCCTTGTCATCAACCTGAATTTATGACAGCATTGTGGAATGATAAACCCTTCATAAGATGTTTGAACCTGGTAAGTTCTTTGAGGCCAATAGGGACTCATTGGCAGAATAAGTATAGAGTTGTGGCTTTACCAGCATGGCAAAATTTCTTGAGCTGTCCTAAAGTACTACGTTATTAATTTACCAAATAAATTTTGGTATTTATAAATGTTGGTAGGTATAACACCATCTATTCAGTGTTATTTTGTTTCTACTTGTTCTTTGTGTCTTTTACTAGGAGGCACTTGCTCTAACTTGTACTTTTCCCTTTGGCTTCTTCTTCTTCTTTTTCTTACTTTCTTTTTTTTTTTTTAATGTTCAATTAGCTGACATTTTATACATCATTAGTTTATCAAGTAGTGTTACTTTACCCTCTTGAGTCCCTTGTGAAATGGCTCTGACCAGAAGTGATTAGAGATCTTACAGTATCACTTGTCCTGAAGCCAACTCTTTAACTTTATATACACACACAAAATCCTGCCTGTTATCTCTGCCTACTTGTGATATCTCTCTCTGTCCAAAAAATAAATAAAATCTTTAAAAAAAAATCCTGCCTGTTAGAACACAGATTAAACCAATTTTGATATCTTCTCTCTGATGCTCAGAGACTTTAAATATTAATCCTTATTCAGGTGGATCCTTTTGATTTTCCTGTAAGAGAAATATTTGTATTTCCTTTTTTAGTCATTTCAAAGACTGTATTTCAGTAATATGTGTTTAATTTGACTGCTCTGTAATTATAAAAGTAGGAATAAAATGAGCTGACCCAAATATGACCAATGTACCATCTAGATATAGTATTCTACCTATAAGTACTTGATCTAATATATTAGAGAAGGCAGATTCTTCTACTGTTCTCTCATTTAAGTAATCATTTTCCATTCCCTGAGACATATTTTTTAGGCCAACTTATTGAGGGAATGATTGACATACAAAAGACTATCCATTTTAATGTATACAACTAGATGTCATAAACATATTTCTTACTTCCAAAAGTTTCCTCCTGTTTCCTTTATTATTTCTTGTGATAAGAACACTTAACTTAAAATCTAAGAGGGCAGTTTTTCATCATACAACACACTATTTCTAACTATAAGCATTAGAATGTACAGTAGAACTCTACTTATTTACCTTGTACAGCTAGAATTTTGTACCCTTTAAATAATACCTCTCCATTTTACTCTCTCCTCAGATCCTGGCAATCACTATCCTACTCTCTGATTCTATGAGTTTGACTATTTTATATTTCTTTTTTTTATTTTAAAGATTTTATTTATTTATTTGACAGACAGAGATCACAAATAGGCAGAGAGAGAGGAGGAAGCAGGCTCCCTGCTGAGCAGAGAGCCCAATGCGGGGCTCAATCCCAGGACCCTGAGATCATGACCTGAGCTGTAGGCAGAGGCTTTAACCCACTGAGCCACCCAGGCAACCCCTATTTTATATTTCTTATATAAGTAGTATCATGTATTATCTGTCCTGTGTCTAGCTCATTTCACTTAGCTTAATACCTTCAGGTTCATCCATTGTCACAATGGCAGGGTTTCTTTCTCTTTTAAGGCTGAATAATACTTCATTCTATGTATATACCATATTTTATTTATCTATTCGTCTCTTGGTGGGCATTTAGATTATTTCCATATCTTGGATATCATAAATAATGCTGAAATGAATGTGGCAGTGCAGAGATCTCTTTAAGATTCCTATTTCAGTTCCTTTTGATTCAAGCAGAAGTGGAGTTGCTGAATTGTATGGTAGTTGTATTTTTAAGTTTTTTAGGAGCCTCCATAATGCTTTCCATAGTGGTAGCACCAATTTACATTCTCACCAACAGTACACAAGGATTCTCTTTTCCCTACATCTTTACCAACACTTTGTCTTCTTTAAATAATAGCCATTCTTAGGGTGCCTGGGTAGCTTAGTTGGTTAAGAGTCTGCCTTCAGTTCAGGTCATGATCCCAGGGTCCTGAGATTGAGTCCCACATCGAGCTCCCTGCTTCTCCCTCTCCTCCCCACTTGTGCTCTCTGTCACTATCTTTGTCTCTCTCAAATAAATAAATAAAATCTTAAAAAAAAATAGCCATTCTTGTAAGTGTAGGTGATGTCTCATTGTAGTTTTATTTTGATTTCATGGTGATTAGTGACATTGATCACATTTTCATAACCCTGTTAACTATTTTTATCTCTTTGAAGAAATATCTGTTCAGTTTCTTTTCCCAATTGAACCTTTACCTTATACTATACACAAAAATTAAATAAAAATAGATTACAGACTTAAATCTAAGACCTGATACCATAAATCTCCTAGAAGAAAACATACAGGAAAAGCCTCTTGTCACTGGTCTTGGCAATGATTTCTTGGATATAACACAAAAAGTACAGGCAACAAAAGCAAAAGTAGACAAGAGGGACTGCATCCAACTAAAAAGCTTCCGCACAGAAAGGGAAACAATCAACAAAATGAAAAGCCAACCTGAGACATGTTCAGAGGATCTATGATCTCAAAACTTTTTTTTGTAATAATAGCAAAAAAATAGACATGCCTCATTTTATCGCATTTTGCTTTATTGTACTTTGCAGATATTGCTTTTTTACACATTGAAAGTTTGTGGCAAGCCTGCATCTAGCAAATCTATCAGTGTCATTTTTCCAACAGCAGTTGCTTACTTCATGTCTATACATCACATTTTGATAATTCTCAAAGCATTTCAAGCTTTTTTATTATTATATTTTCATGGTGATCTGTGATCTGTGATCTTTGATGTTACTGTGGTAATTGCTTGGGAATGTCATGAGTGAACCCGCATAAGACAGCAAATTTTGATGCATGTTGTGTGTGTTCTGACTGCTCCACCAACCAGCAGTTCCCAATCTCTCCTCCTTTCCTGACCCTCCATATTCCCTAAGACACAACGATATTGACGTTTAGCCAGTGAATAAGCCTACAATGGCCTCTACGTGTTCAAGGGAAAGAAAAAACATCTCACATCTATCACTTTATTAAAAGCTAGAAATAATTAAGCTTAGTGAGGAAGGAATGTTGAAAGCCAAAACAGGCTGAAAGCTGACTGTTCTCGCATCAGTTAGCCCAAGTTGTGACTACAGAGGAAAAGTTCTTGAAGAAATAAAAGCATTATCCCAATAAACACACGAATGGTAAGAAAGTAAAGCAGGCTTCTTGCTGATATGGAGAAAGGCTGAGCGGTATGAATAGAAAATTAGCCACAGAATTCTCTTAAACCAAAGCCTAATCCAGAACTCCAAAAATCCTAGGGCTAACAATTATGCATTATCTGTGTGCTTTACAAATGGAAAGACAAAGCCTAAATGATGACACACTTGTTTTTATAACAAGACTTACTCAATATTTTAAGCCCACTATTGAGAAATGCTGCTCAGAAAAAAGAAGTTTCCTTTGAAAATATTACTGTCCATTGACAATCCCTCTGGTTACTCAAGGGCTCTGAAGGAGATGTACAATGAGATAAGTGTTGTTTTCATGCCTGCTAACGCAACATTCATTCTGAAGTCCATAGATCAAGGAACAATTTTGTATTTTAAGTCTTATTATTTAAGAAATAGACTTAATAAGGCTTTAGCTGACATTACATAGTGATTCTTCTGACGGATCTGGGCAAAGTAAATTGAAAACTTTCTAGGAAGAACTCAACATTCCAGATGCCATTAAGAATGTTTTTGATTCATGGGAAGAAGTCAAAATATCCACATTAACAGGAATTGGGAAAAAGTTGATTCCACACCTCATGGATGACTTTGAGGGGTTCAAGACTTCAGCAGAGGTAGTAACTACAGATGTGGTAGACAGAGCAAGAGAACTCAAATTATAAGTGGAGCCTGAAGATATGTGAATTGCTGCAAACTCGTGATAAAACTTGAATGGATAGGGACACATAGGTAGCTCAGTCAGCTAAGTGTCTACCTTCAGCTCAGGTCATGATCCCAGGGTTGTGGGATCGAGCCCCACATCCGTCCCCCTGCTTAGCAGGGAGTCTGCTTCTCCTGCTCGCTTGGCCCATCCCCATGGTTTGTGCACTCTCTCTCAAATAAAGAAATAAAATCTTAAAAAAAAAAAAAAAACTTGAATGGATAAGGATTTGACTCTTATGGAGAAACAGAGAAAGTGATTTTTTGAGATGGAATCTACTTCTGGTGAAGATGCTAGAAAGACTTAAAATTTCAGCAAAGGATTTAGAATATTACATAAGCTTACTTGATAAAGCAGCATCAGGGTTTGTGAAGATTGAGTCCAACTTTGAAAAAAGTTCTACTGTGGGTAAAATGCTATCAAACTGCATCCTAAGATACAGATAAATTGTTTAAGAAAGAAAGAGTCAAATTATGGGGTAAACTTCATTGTTGTCTTATCTTAAGAAATTACCACAACCACCTCAACCTCCAGCAACCACCATCCTCATCAGTCAACTTTGAGACAAGAACCTCCCCCAGCAAAAAAATTATGATTCACTTAAAGCTCAGTTGATGGTTAGCATTTTTTAGCAATAATGTACTTTTTAATAATGGCATCTTAATAAACTATAGTGTAGAATAAAATAAATTTTATGTACACTAAGAAACCAAAAAAATCATTTGACTCACTTTATTGCATTATTCACTTTATTGTGGGTCTGGAACCAACCTCACAGTATCTCCAAGATATGCCTGTATTTGTCCTTTCCAATGTGTTGAAATTTGCATTGATGATGCAAAGAAATAGTGGATAAAACTGCTGAAGCCTTCTTACAAATCAAGCTTGTTGTATTCTTTACCTTCACATACTCCCCAAAACTAATAAACGAAATAAAATGAAAAAATGCCAGTTTCACTTAAGGATATCTGTGTGATATTTATCAATAAAATATTAATGATTTTGTTAATCTCAACACTGAAGCACACATTTTTTATTATTCTGTGTGATAAAATGGGAAATATATATTAAACACTTCTACATACATTGTTTGTATGATGATTGCTTCCAGAAAATACTTGCAGGATACTTAAAGTTACAAGCGGACACAGCCACTTTTTCTCATAGAAAAACATTTTTACTTGAAAAAAACCACTATAACAAAATTATTATGGTCATTCAAATTGCCTATCTTGCACACATTTTCTTGAAAACAAAGTGCAACTGTCACTTGTATAAATCAACTTTAGTTTGAGAGCTTCCCAATATTTAAAGATTCTTCTGATGAGATGGGTAGTTATTTTGGGGGGCTTTTAAAAATATATTATGTAATGAAATAAACCAATATTTAGAAGATACATAACTCTGTGAACCAATACTTGCTAAATGTCCAGTGCAGGATGTCACAGATCATACTTGGGTAAAAATTACCATTCACAATTCAGGATAACCCAGTATATTTTAATGTAAAGGAACACCAAAAATATATTGACATGTTTGCCTGTTCACATTACAATTAGCATTTAAGAAACTACACATGTATAATCTTGTGGGGTTTTTTAAAGATTTTATTTATTTATTTTAGAGAGAGAAGAGGGAGAAGCAGTTTCCCTACTGAGCAAGTTGCACCATGTGGGGCTCAAGCCCAGGACCCTGGCGTCATGAACTGAGCCGAAGACAGATGATTAACTGACTGAGCCACTCAGGTGCCCCATGTATGGTTTTGTTCTAGTATCAAATAAGAATAAGCAAAGTGAATTAAAAAGTCTATTTAATAAGTCAAGCAGAGAGAGTCAATTATCATATGGTTTCACTTATTTGTGGAGCATAACAAATAACATGGAGGACATGAGGAGATGGAGAGAAGGGAGTTGGGGGAAACTGGAAGGGGAGGTGAACCATGAGAGACTATGGACTCTGAAAAACAACCTGAGGGTTTTGGGGGCGGGGGTGGGAGGTTGGGTGAGCCACGTGGTGGGTATTATGGAGGGCACGGATTGCATGGAGCACTGGGTGTGGTGCATAAACAATGAATTCTGGTACACTGAAAAGAAATTTTAAAAATTTTTTTAAATTTCAAGAAAAAATTCTATTAAAATATTTCTTCCTGTACTTAAGTATCTTTTTAAAGAAGATATTCTTCATAATATCTCAACCAGAAACAACATATTTCAAAAGATTAAATACAAACACAAATACTAGAATTACGCTGCGTTCTATTAAGCTACATAATACAGAGATTTTCACACATGTAAAACAAGGTTTCTAGGTTTCTCTTCCTACTATTTCTTCATCTGGAAATATAGTATAGGGTCCTTAAAAAAAAAAAACAGTATTCCTTTCATGAGGTTGTAAAACGCTCAATACCACCCAGTCCTACAACCTATAACTCACAACCACTGAGTCAGGAAATCGACTGAAATGATAATTTAAAATGAATTCATCCAGACAGCCAGCTTAACATTTTATCTTACAATGCTAAAAACACCAAGAAAAAAAGTAAGGCAGCTTACTTTTCAATATTCCTGTATTTCATTTTAGCAGGTAAGAATAAAATTGCCCTCTTTCAAGAATGAATAACCAAATAAAATGCATAAAAGCATGGCAATATAAAATAACGATGCACATTAGATGTAGAAGGTAAGTTTACTTAAAATAAACTTACTGAGATGTGATCAGGAATGACAGAGTAAGAACCTCTAAAAATTCTCTCCTTCACAAAAGCAAAGAGAAACTGGCAATGATTGTCAGAATCAACTTTTTCAAAACTCTGCGAAATGAACCAAAAGCTTGCACCAATCCACAGATATTTATTTAAGAAAATGCCCAAATCTTAGTAAGAATAGAAAATTTTGTGACACTTTAAATTACCATATTCTCATCCCCTTCTTCCCAATCCATGGTACCTTGGAAAACTAACAGCCATTACTCAGGTTGAAAAAAAGTACCTTAACAGACAGTAGGAGTAGAACAGTTTGATTTAATCAATAGGTCAAAGAACAAATCACAGAGAAATTAGGAAATACTTTGAAATGAATAGAAATAAAGAGAAAAACAAAATTATGGCATGCACTGCATAGAGAAAAATTGATAAATGTAAACACCTGTATTAAAAAGATGATATCAAACCAATAATATAATCTTCTACCTTAAGAAACTGGAGATGTGAAGGCTTCTGGGTAGCTCAGTTGGTTAAGCGACTGCCTTCAGCTCCGGTTGCAATCCTGGAGTCTCAGGATCGAGTCCTTCATCGGGTGCCCTACTTGGCAGGGAGTCTGCTTCTCCCACTGACCTTTCTCCACTCATGTTCTCTCTCTCTCTCTCAAACAAATAAATAAAATCTTAAAAAAAAAAAAAGAAAGAAATGGAGATGTGAAAAGTAAATACAAAGAAGTAAGGAAACAATAAAGATTAGAATGGAAAAAATGAAATATAAAGTAGAAAAAAATAAATAAAAACATAAGTAGCTTTTTAAAAAGATTAACAAAATCAATAAATTTAGCTAGACATAGGAAGAAAAAAGGTAGAAGACTCAAAATACTGAAACTAGAAATGAAAAAGGAGGTATTCGTTCTAATATTATGGAAATACAAAGGATAATAACTGTAGGTCAACAAATTGGAAAACCCAGGTAAAGTGGATAAATTTCTTAAAAGACACAAACTACTGAAAATGACTCAAAAATAAATAGAAAATCTGGGGGTGCCTGGGTGGCTCAGTGGATTAAGCCTCTGCCTTTGGCTCAGGTCATGATCTCAGGGTCCTGGGATTGAGCCCTGCATTGGGCTCTCTGCTCAGCAGGGAGCCTGCTTCCCCTTCTCTCTCTATCTGCTGTGATCTCTGTCAAATAAATAAATAAATAATCTTTAAAAAAAATAAAAAAAGAATAAATAGAAAATCTGAATAGACCAATAACAAGCAAGGAGACTGAATTACTAGCCAAAAACTTTCTCACAAAGATAATCCCAAAACCAAATGGCTCCACTGGTGGATACTACCAAAAGTTTAAGAACTATCACTAATTCTTCACTAAGTCTTCTGAAAAACAGAAATCGAAGGGAACACATCCCCACTCATCCTGCATTATGCTGATTCCAAAGCCAGACACAGATCCTTAAACATGAACACTACAGACCCATATACCTTATTAATATAAAAGCAATATTCTCAGCAAATACTAGAAAACCTTATCCAGGAATATAGAAAAAAACAATTATGCAATATGACCAACTGAAATTTATTTTGGAAACTCAAGCTTACAAAAGACAGTGACTTAGATTTCTTTGGACTCTCACCATTGCCTTCTTTCCTTGCATGGTTTCACGACACAAGCTGTGTGAGAGGCTGGTTTACCAGAACTGGTCTCCCTGACAATAGTCAGGGAGAAGATGAGGCTCTTGGGGCCACAGCACACATGGGAAAATGAATGGTATCAATAACACCTGAATGAGTTTGGAAGAGGGTCCTTCGTCAGCTGTGCCTTCTGATGTGACTTCAGACCCTGCGCTAACACCTTGATTGTAGTTTTGTGAAAGACCATGAAGCAGATCACCTAGTTAAGCTTGTTCCTAGATTCCTGACCCACAAGAAGTGTGAGGTAGTAAGTGTGAGTACTGGAATTATTTGTTCTGCAGGAATAGATGATATACTTAGTTTCGTACAACCGATGTGCCCCTTGCCCCATTCTGCACACAGTCCTTCATTTCCACACATCTCTTCTTAGTAACCTTTTGTTTTTAGTGATAAAGAATAAAATGAGTGGCTTTTATTCCTTATTAGCCTCCTTTAGGGATTTGTAACAACATCTCCTGCAATGAAGGAGACAAGAGGTGACTACCTTCTGGGGATGGATGAAAAATAACTATCTCTAACAGTAGGATCATGGTAAAAATTACTTTTTAAGTATCCTGTTTTTTATTTTGAAGACTAATGTTTATATATAGCATCAAATGTATGGAAGGATATCATATGGTTCTTTACATTTCATTTCATTCTGCAGCAGGCAGTGGTGTCCGCCGTTTTCCATTACCTCCAAAATCTTCTGAAGTTCCTTACTTATTCAAAACTCCATTCACAGTGGTTTGGGGGTGATTACTATAGATACAGACCATTTATTCACAATTTATTACCTAATTTTAAATAACATTGCAGTATAACATTATTGTCCACATCCCACAGTTAAGAAAGATGAGTTCAGAATGATGAATCAACCTAAGAAATAGAGTCAAATTCAGACAATCTGCTATTTATGTCTCTGCTCTTTCCATAATGCCAGTGACGATTTCATTATTGGTCAGTCCCAGAGGATTCCATCTGGAAGGTAACTGTATTCATGGAAACTGGATCAGCTACAAATAGAACCAACAGTAAGAGCCACACCATTTACCCCTTTTTAATCTCTATCATTCATAATCAAATCCTAGATTCATGACATATGCTCCTTAAATATTTGTTGAGCTCTCTAAGGAGCTTTGATTTTTCTGCCAAATATTCCACCTTTTCGATTCACCAGACTAGAGCTTTTTCCCCCTCAATCCTTTGTGGGTTGGAATTCTAGACTCTACTGTACATACTTAGTATTTTATAGCAACATCAAATACATCATCATCAAATACAACATCAAATGCAGAAAACCATTTGACAGTTATCAGTGGCCATTTACTTTGTGTCAGACACTGAAAGCAATCCTGTTTTAATGTGGCACTTTATGGACTTCAGTTATTTTTTTTTAAGATTTTATTTACTTATTTCACAGACAGAGATCACAAGTAGGCAGAGAGACAGGCAGAGGGAGAGGGGAAAGCAGGTTCCCAAATGAGCACAGACCCTGAGACCCTTAAGACCCTAAGACCATGACCTGAGCTGAAGGCAGAGGCATTAACCCACTGAACCACCCAGGCACCCCTTCAGTTATGTTTTTGATAATGACCAACATATTTTGAAAATCTTACCTCTTGATTTTTAACATAATGCCTTTAATTTGAAATATTTAATCTATCGCTTTTCATATATGCTTCATTAATGCTATAATGTAGGTCCTAAAAGATCATAATAGAATTGGTCAGGCATTTCAGCTATTTAATAAGATCACTGTTTTTCCAGTTTGTTTTAGATTTGCTTTCCATAGGACTCAGGCCTGGATTAAATATTCTGGGTTTTGTTTTTGTTTTTGTCTTTGCATTTGGTGGTAAGCCATAGCTAATATTTTCAAAAAATTTAATAAGAATTTTGGAGAACTTCTATATGGTAACATAAATATAACAGAACTCAAAACCACACCTAACAAAGATTTAAATTCAAGAGCAAAATATCCCCTGAATTGCCAATTTACAGTATCATAATCTGAAAATTAGAACAAATCCATGAATTTATAGCTCTTTCCAAGTGTTAAAGTCCTACATTCTGTTTTAAGAGAGTGACCCAAAATCTTAGCATTGGGTGAGTTTGGGGCTTCATTTCTGAAAAGTTGATTTCCTCAAACACTTAGCACCAAAGGAGAAATCTCAAGGGAAATAATTCACTGGAACAGTAATTCACTGTTTAAAGTAAATTTTTTGCAATAAAAACACAGAACCGAATTTGGATACTTTCCATTACTGTCTGTCAACACAATTCTCTGCTGTATTGTTGTGTAGTGACTTAATGCTACCTGGCAGAAACAAAATACACTGTTTATGTCATTACATATTTTCATGTGCTACCACAATCCTAATTTGTTTGTTATGTTTCTCACTTGAAGCCAAATATCAAGTCTAAGAGTAGGTGGGACATTGAGTTAGGTTTCCATTTTTTTTTAAATGTTTATTTATTTATTTGACAGAGATCACAAGTAGGCAGAGGGGCAGGCAGAGAGAGAAGGAAAGAGAGGAGCGGGAAGCAGGCTCCCTGCTGAGCAGAGAGCCCCACACGGGGCTCTATCCCAGGACCCTGAGATCACGACCTGAGCTAAAGGCAGAGGCTTTAACCCACTGAGCCACCCAGGCACCCCTAGGTTTCCATTTTAATTGAACTTATCTTTGCAATCTAAAATAAAGTACAATATTTTTTTTTTTTCCAAATGGTATTACTATCCCTGAACATAGAATCTGTCTTGTGATCTTGTCATAGAACCATGACTGGCTACATTACTTTATTCCCCATTTAAAAGGAGCATCATTACCACTGAAAATTCATGGCTAAATATTTGGCTCCATAATTAAACATCACCAAACAAATGTGGTCATTTGCCCATACACTTATATGCTTTGCTCATCAGAGTAAATAAATTCCTCAATAGTTATTTTCCTCATTTTATCAAGGCCCTGCATATTTTGTTCACCATGTCTCCATATCCCTAAGATAGGATTAATTAGATAAATAGGTAAGATATTGAAAATGATCACTTTTTAGGTAGTATTAATATAAAGACTAACAGGTTTAACATTCTGAGAATTCACATGTGGCATTAAAAATTTTACACCACTCAAATTTTCCTTCGGAAGGAGAGCTGAAGATAACTACTACAAAACATGGTAAGAGATTGTCCTACTTCACTTAAATACATTCTAATTTATGAAAAAGGAGAAGAGGAGACATTTTTCATGCCTTTCATCCTAAGTAGGGCAGCCTTCTTAGTTTCTCTAATTGCACTAAAGAACTAAAGATAAATGTTCACAAAATCAACATGACTGATTTACTTTTTTTCACATAGAGGGAGCTTATTTAGTGCCTAAAAGCAATTTGTGTGTAATAGAGTAGAGATGCCATTTCTTCAAATGAGTTCTTTAATGAGCCTTTGTCTCCCAACTTAATCGTGCTTTTTACTTTATTCCCCAGGATGTTCTGGTGTCTTTTGTGCAAAATGCTAGGAACGTGTCTACCTGGAGAAATTCTAATAGGACCCATCTTAAGCAATAAAAGAAAAGAAGGGGTATTATTTTGGAAGGTTATTCTTGAAAGAGCCTTTTAAATACTCAAGAGAATACTCAATTTGTTTCAAGAATAAGACTTATGTATTGAGTACATTGTTTATTGACTCATAATTTCACTCAATTTGCCTAAAACCGAGGAAAGCAATAGTTTTCACTTTTTTCCTAACCAAGGTACTCTATAGACTCCTTACAAGGCTTAACTATACTTTAACCTCATTTTACTTTTTAGGTAACTAAATATTGTTTAGAAAATTCTAACTTAAAGAGATATTAATATTTGATTACTTAAAAATGTTCTTAGGTCAGGAGATCCACGTCTGATACCATTAAGGTTTGGTGAAAATATAGTGAGAAGTAAATACTGTCAGAATATAATACTTCATTGAGAAATTGCTCCTGGCAGTTTTCAATAAAATCAATTCAGAAAATAATGCTTCATACCAGTGTCTGAAGTGCAAATGGAATCTGGTTTCATTTATTTATATTAAGCAGTCATTTTTCTGTGTTGTATTTAATTGAGCTATCGTTTCCTTCATTAAGTGTGTCTCTTGAACTTTTCATTTTTGAAAAATGCTGTTCTTCCAGACACAGTAAATGTGAGGAGGAGAAATCATATTGTCTTTTAGGAAATGTGTGTATGTGTGTATGTGTTGATTTTTTAATACTTCAGAAAATAAGGATATATTAAATAATTTACAGGTGTGTAAATGTACATTGTGCAAGTCATTTGTGAATGAATTTCAAGTAACACCTTATTGCAAGCATAATCAGTTTATTATAGAATCTTGACACTAGAGACTAAAAGGTTTCATCTTTTTAAATTGACATTCTTCCAACTGCAAACAATTGCTAGATAGAAAGTGCCTTAACATCTTAGGTCAAAATTCTTTGGGATTTGTTTTTCTGTTTGTTTGTCTTTCCATGACTAGAGCAAGCTCTTTAGTTGAGAAAGCCTAAAATAAGTTGAATTTTATTTTAATTTTTATTATTGTCTTATCAGGTTTCCTATGGCCCTCCTTGTCTCTTTTTCCAACACTCTAATCAATGCAGAAAATTCTATCAAGTCCTACCCACTTGTAAAAAAAAAATAATAAGTTAAAAGAAATATTGGACAATATAAAGAATCAAGAGATTAGAAAGTGGAGTTGGGAAATAATTGTAAGACTTCTCTCTCTCTTTCTCTCTCTGGTTACCCAACAACTTTTTTCTTTTTTCTTTTTTCTTTTTTAAGATTTATTTATTTATTTATTTGACAGACAGAGATCACAAGTAGGCAGAGAGACAGGCAGAGAGAGAGGGGGAAGCAGGCTCCCCACCAAGCAGAGAGCCCAATGTGGGGCTCCATCCCAGGACCCTGGGATCATGACCTGAGCCTAAGGCAGAGGCTTTAACCCACTGAGCCACCAGGCGCCCCACCCAACAACTTTTTACGATGTTCTCAACTAGAATGTTTATGTGGAAGAATGATATCCCTTTTTGTAGTACATTTAATGCCAAAAGAACATTAACAAAATTTATTCAGATCATAGGTTTCTTTTCCAGGTGAATAAATAAGTGAAAAGATTTTAGCTATTATTAAACAAACACCGCAGCATGAGTTCAGGATCTTGGAAGTAGGCTAAACCTGTAAATCTTTGCTCACAAATGTAGATAAGGTATTTACTTAGAAGTGATCTAATCTGGGCACCAGATAACCCTCTTCTCATGTCCTAGAGTCAAAGACAAATGAACTAAGCTCAATCAACTGAGTGTATCTGCCCAAGACTGAATTTTTATAAGGGCAATTGAAACTGCTCTGACCAATTATGGTGGCATAAAGAATCCTATTATAGTCAACATCTCCACTCCAAACTCCTGTAGCACTGTTGAGCAACACTGAGGAATGTCCAGTGGCACAAATCCTAGTGGATGCACCCTAAAGCTTTTCTTGGTTCCTAAGCTTAATTAGCCAATCTTTCTGTATATGTACCAAATATACTTTAAATAAATTGCTTCTCTGTGTAAATGGTCAAAATTTTATTAACATTTCTCATAATCAAGGTCTCTTATTGATACAATGGTGCTAGTCTTTTGATTTCAAAAGACTTTTTAATGTGTTCATAAATTCTTTTTCACCTTCAAATCTTGTGACTTTGAAATGCATTTTGGCAAGGTTGTTGTGGCACTAAAACTCTGCTGCAGAATAACATGACTGTTCTGTGGAATTATGGGATAATTCCAGCTGAATTTCTTTGAAAACTCCAGTATTCATTCTATCAATAAATGTTAATATGCCTATCTATAAATTACTCTTTTTTAAAAGACTTCATTATCCACTTTAGAGAGAGAGTGTGTGTATGAGCAGAAGAAGGGGGAGAGAGAGAAAGGGAGAAAATCAGACTTCCCACTGAGCAGGGGGCCTGATAGGGGAGGCTTCAGCTCAGGATTCTGAGATCATGACCTGAGCCAAAACCAAGAGCCGGACACTTAACTGATTGAGCCACCTGGGCATCCCCAAACTACTCCTTTCTTAAAAGAAGGGCCATCTGTACCCCAATGTTTATAGCAGCAATGGCACAGTCACCAAACTGTGGAAAGAACCAAGATGCCCTTCAACGGACGAATGGATACAAAAGATGTGGTCCATATACACTTACGGAGTATTATGCCTCCATCGGAAAGGATGAATACCCAACTTTTGTATCAGCATGGATGGGACTGGAAGAGATTATGCTGAGTGAAATAAGTCAAGCAGAGAGATTCAATTATCATATGGTTTCACTTATTTGTGGAGCATAACAAATAACATGGAGGACATGGGGAGATGGAGAGGAGAAGGGAGTTGAGGGAATTGGAAGGGGAGATGAACCATGAGAGACTATGGACTCTGAAAAACAATCTGAGGGTTTTGAAGGGGTGGGGGTGGGAAGTTGGGGGAACCAGGTGGTGGGTATTATGGAGGGCATGTATTGCATGGAGCACTGGGTGTAGTGCATAAACGATGAATTCTGTTACACTGAAATTAAAAAAAAAAAAGTGTAACAAATGTATTGCCTTTTGTCAGTGACAGTATGAACACCAAATAGTCTTGCTTCCAAGAAAATTTTTCTGATGCTTTACTAAACTTCTAACTCTACTATGTGTTAACCTGGGACTACAGACAAATGCTTGTTGTTTAAAACTTTAAAATTGTACTATATCCAGGAGTGCTCTGAAGAGTCATTCTCTCTCTCAAAAATTTAGGTGGAGTAATAGAAGTCATCTGATATTAGAGGTATTTTATAGCATAAGTAAAAGACGCAGAAGTAAAATCCCAAGTCACCAAAATTCCTTCCATCCTAACATTGTTAAAATGCAGGTTAAAACCTTGTTATTATGGAGTCTTCAGGGAATTTATGTAATAATATTACATATGTTTTTAAATAAATTCAGCACACATCAGGGACATGAGAAGTAAGGTAGTATAGTGATGAGTCTCTGAGATCTAAAATCAGAAGAACTGTTTTTGAGTCCCAGCTCTGCTACTTCCTAGCTACATTGTTGCACGTTAGTCATATTTTCTTCCACAGTCTATTTCATCCACTGGCCATAGCAATCTCAAACAGTTGTGTGAGGTTCCGAGAGACAGCAAATATAAAAACATTTTATAATCTCTGCACATCATGCAAATACTGTTGTTATGGTCTCAAAGTTGTAAAACTAGCAAGATTTTGTTCATAGTATGGTATTCTGTTATGGTCATGGAAGAGTTATTTTATTTATATTGTCTTCTTGTCTTCCTCACAAATACTTTATCTCTTTTATTTTTCCTTTCAACATAAGAATTACATAAAATAATTCTGAGATATATAGAGAAAATTGTTCTAAACTAGTGCCATTTGAAAAGATCAAGCTTGAGTTGAAAAAGCTATTTAGTATTTAACTTTAGTATTTAAATTTAGTATTTAACATGATTTCTAATATACTTACTGAGACATAAGAATATGACTGCTTAATATTACTTTGTATTCTCTGAGCATATAACCCTATCTCTCAACCACACAGTGCCTTCTTCAAATGTCCTGCAATACCAAAATATTTCCCTTCCCATCCCTAACGTATCTCCATCATAATCAAATTTTCCATTCTTGTGCATTTATAGCCTTCAAAATCTTGCTGAAAATATTTATATCTGATTTAATTAATTTAGGAGTCATTGTATTTCAGAAAACATTTTCTTTTCCTTTTTATTCTTTTTTTAAAAGCTTACTTAACTAAACCAACTTCTTACTACATAAGGATTGTGAGGAGGAAAGCTTTTCTTGTCATCTTAAACATCTTAAATATAATGAAATCTTGACTCAATTCCAAAATTATATTATTAGTACACTTGTAATGAAATTAGAACTTATTCAGAGAAAATACTGTTATGTAATAAATATAAATGTTCACCTTTATGGCTGCAAGATAGTCTTGAGGTCTTATTTTTAGAAAATGTTTAGAAAATATATATTGGTGTACAATTAGATTCTGCTTTTTTTTTTAAGATTTTATTTATTTATTTGACAGTTAGAGATCACAAGTAGGCAGAGAGGCAGGCAGAGAGAGAGAGAGGTGGAAGCAGGCTCTCTGCTGAGCAGACAGCCCGATGCGGTGTTCCATCCCAGGACCCTGAGATCATGACCTGAGCCAAAAGCAGAGGCTTTAACCCACTGAACCAACCAGGTGCCCCAGATCCTGCTTATTTTTGACAATTGATATTTGATAGTTTTTGCACGTTTTACCATTAATAGTAATAACTGAGTTCTAATTAATTAGGAAAGCTATTTATTTTGAGTGAGGAAAAAAGAGAATTCCTATATTGTGGATTACATCTTCTTTCTAACTAAGAACCACCATACCATTTAATAAAGACTTCCTCGCATAAACTGCATTAGACAACTTTAAATTCAAGCTTCAGTCTAGTACCCTCACCTCCTGTCCACCCTTCTATATCACAGACTTTGCTTCTGTATCACAGACTTTGCCACGCCATCAGTCAACCCAAATCATAATCACATGTTCTCTTTTAGAGCACTTATTATGGTCTGAAATTACTGAATTTATTTACCTTTTAAAAGCTGTCTCCAACATTACAAATCTCCATGAGATTTTCCTTCTGCTTAGGATATAAAAAAAGATCGAGGAAATGTCACTCTCAACCTAAAAAGGAAAAAAGAAAAAAAAGTCATCAGAATCCCAAGTTTTCTTGAGTCCCTCAGCAAGTGGAGGTCACAAGGTAACAAAGCGAACTAAATTACAAAAAGTGACAAGTACCTTCTAGGAGAAAGGGGACACACAAATTGTTTCACCTTTGACAGAACACCAGAAGGAGCAGCTGCCATAAAAAAAAAAATTAAAAAAATAAAAATAAAAACCCCAACAACAGATAAGACAAAAAACAGCTACAATTTTAGGGAGTGCTTAAAGGCTAAATGTAGTCTAGTATGACAACTCTGAATAATTGGAAAGCTCATTAAAGAGGAAGCATGCTCCTATTTTCAAGCTCTCATTCTTAATGTCCTCTGTTAACAAGAAAGATTAAGACAAGGGCAAGGTAACCAGCAAAAACAACCTGCAGTAGCACTGGCTTTCAGGAGGCGATTGGTTGCCCCTGGGACCCTAGTCACATGCTACCTTGAGTTCCTCAATCTCTTTTCACGTACAAACAAATGTCTTAAGACACCAGAGTATAATTAAGAAATCTTCTCTCTGTCAAACCTAAGAAAATATCTGTTCTTTCTGTGGAAATGTAAAAGCAAAATTTGTCTTTCCCCGAGTGAAGCGCCAGAAATCATCTAGGGACCATAATTTTGTACTAGTATAAGAAGAGGAACTTCTAACAACTAGGGAAAAAACAGAAAGCCATCTCTTTCGGAATTCCTCCAACTGATACAAGGCAGAGCTTGGCATGAGAGAAAGGGGAGATGGTGGAAAAAGACAGAAGCACTGAGAAAGCCACCCCCCTGAAAGCCATTCTTGAAAGCCCTGCTTACAACTAAGACTTGGTATTCTTTCACCCAGGACAAGCCCAGCAATGAGTATCAGATGGTTTCCTACTGGAGCATGAGCATAGAGGGGATCCCCAAATAGGATGAGGCTGCAGAGGTGCTGAGGGCTGAAAGCAGGACATAAGCCTGGAGAAGACCCCTGTGGCCCTCCAGAACCCACACTAACCACAAGGAATGGATGGGAGACTGAGGAAAAATTTAAAATGTGGCGTACATTGAGGATGACTTATAGAAACAGAAAAAATAAAACCTAGCTCAATTTCAACTACTAACTAGATTGGCCCAGTCTTGTACATTGGCAGTTTGATGGAAGAAGAGAGGTCCTTATTAGTGGATGTAAATACAGTTTATTCCAATTTCTATTCTTCTTCCACAGTCTTTGACATTCAAGAAAAACTTATAAGTAATAACAATTTATTATACTGTTACATAATAATATATGTCATATTTTGATAACTACATCCTGTTGCTATTTCAATAACTCAAATGTTGCAGCTATCCATTTAAAATATTTGGGAGACTAATCATCTCCTTGTTTATCTCTCTGGCAAAATGTATTTCACAGAAAAAGTGATCTCTTACAGTTCTCATGTATTTTTCATCATGTTTAGTGTAATAACATACACCTTGAATAACACTAGGCGTTTCCATATGAAGCTAGTTATGCTGGAAGTATTGCCATGAAACAAAGTCATGACATTACAGAAAAGTTGAATTTCTTGATATGTACTGCAGGCAGAGGTCTGTGGCTGTGGCTGTCTGCTATTTCAAGATAAATGAATACATAATAAGAACTCTGGAAAACAGCATGGAGGTTCCTCAAAATGTTGAAAATAGAACTGCCCTATGACCCAGCAATTGCACTATTGGGTATTTACCCTAAAGATACAAACGTAGTGATCCAGAGGGGCACGTGCACCCAAATGTTTATAGCAGCAATGTCCACAATAGCCAAACTATGGAAAGAACCTAAATGTCCATCAACAGATGAATGGATCAAGAAGATGTGGTATATATACACAATGGAATACTATGCAGCCATCAAAAGAAATGAAATCTTGCCATTTGTGACAACATGGATGGAACTAGAGCGTATCATGCTTAGCGAAATAAGTCAATCAGAGAAAGACAACTATCATATGATCTCCCTGATATGAGGAAGTGGTGATGCAACATGCGGGCTTAAGTGGGTAGGAGAAGAATAAATGAAACAAGATAGGAATGGGAGGGAGACAAACCATAAGTGACTCTTAATCTCACAAAACAAACTGAGGGTTGCTGGGGGGAGGGGGTTTGGGAGAAGGGGGTGGGATTATGGACATTGGGGAGGGTATGTGCTTTGGTGAGTGCTGTGAAGTGTGTAAATCTGGTGATTCACAGACCTGTACCCCTGGGGATAAAAATATATGTTTATAAAAAATAAAAAATTAAAAAAAAAAAAAGAATAGGAAACTCATGAAGATATTGCTGCAACTATACCGGCAGGCATGAAAACCTTCCACTTTTTGCAAAATACCTTTTATCTCATATTGAGACTATAGCTTTTATGTGGGTACAGTACTGCTATAGAGAAGACATACCTATTTAAAAAAACAAACCTATAGATTCTGATATATTTTCGGAAAAAGTGAAGTCATTATATGACAACTTTAAGCAAAATGAAGTTGAATGATCTAAAGCTGAGAATTTAATGTCAGCAAAGGATGGTTTGATCATTTTAAAAAGAGTTTTGGCAACTAACAACAACAACAACAACAAAAAGAGGTTTGGCTTTGAAAAATGTCAAGATAGGGATGCCTGGGTGACTCAGTTGATTATGCATCTGACTCTTGATTGTGGCTCAGGTCATGATCTCAGGGTCATGGAATCAAGCCTTACACGGGGATCCCCATTCTGTGGAGAATATGTTTAATGATTCTCTCACTCCCTCTCTCATCATCCTTACCCAACCCACAGACATGTACTCTCTCTCTCTCTCTCTCAAACAAATAAATAAATATTTTTTAAAAGAAAGTGAAGAAAATGGGAGAAACAACTTTTGCCAACCAAGGGACATCAGAGTTTCTAGAAACCATTTAAAAATGATTAAGAAGAAAAGATATCTACTTGAACAGGTTTTAATGTCAACAGAAGTGCTCTCACAAAAGAGAAGAAAAGTAAGTACCAGGATTCAAGACAGGAGGGACAGGATAGCACCACTGTTTTGTGCAAAGGTAGTTGGTTTTATGATCAGGTTTGACCTTATTTATGAAGTTATGAACCCCTAGCCTTGAAGAGAAAAGAAATACCAGCTGTCAGTCTTTCTGTTGTACAATAAGAAATCCTAGGGGTGCCTGGGTGGCTCAGTGGGTTAAAGCCTCTGCTTTTGGCTCAGGTCATGATCTCAGGGTCCTGGGATCGAGCCCCGCATTGGGCTCTCTGCTCAGCAGGGAGTCTGCTCCCCATCCCCATCTGCCTGCCTCTCTGCCTACTTATGATCTCTGTCTGTCAAATAGATAAATAAAATCTTTAATAAAAGAAAAGAAAAGAAAAGAAATCCTCGACAATGAGAACTCATTTTCTGGGTTTGTTCCATTTATGCTTTGCCCTTGAAGCATGGAAATACCTTGCCAGTAAGGGGCTGCCTTTTAAAGTTCTTTAGATATTGGACAATGACCTTCGCCTCCCAAAACCTCATGAATTCAACACTGCAGGCATCAAAGTGGTCTACTTGCTCCCAAACACATCTCTAATTCAGTCTCTAGATAGGGGATCATAAGGACATTTAAGATTCATTACACATGGTACTCTGTGGAAAGGATTGTCAACACAATGCAAGAGACCCCGACTGACAGAACACCATAAAAGTCTGGGATATTGACACCACTGAAGATGGCACCATTTTTATAGAAAAAGCTGTGAAAACTACCAACCCTGAAACAATAAATTCCTGCTAGAGAAAAGTATGTCCAGATGTCATGTATGACTTCACTGAATTCATGACCGGATTTACAACAGAGCCAATCAAGGAAATGAAGACCGAAATTGTGACTATGGCCAAAAAGGTGGGTGTGAAGGGCTTCAAGATATGGATCAAGAAAAGTTCAAGAGCTCATAGACACCAAACCAGAAGAACTAGTAGAAGACAACTTGTTGGAGATGAGTGCTTCCAAACCAGTGCCAGATGATAAGAAAGAAGATACACAAGAAACTGACAGAAAACGAATTAACATGAGATCATGTAGCAGAAGGCAGGAGACAATCCAATTATTCAAGACTGCTTCTGTTGCAACGTGAACCCTACTAAAATCCAGGCAGTGATACTAAAGCAAGTGGTGGAATATATACTGGGACCGTGTAGAAACACGTTCAGAGAAAGGATAAAGCAAAAACGTCAGACAGAATTTGTGATGCATGTCTGTAAACTTACACCAAGTGTGCCTGCCTCTCCTGCCTCCCTTTCTAACCCCTCTATCTCTTTGCCCTCTGCCCCCCTCAGACAGCAAGACAGTTCCTCCTCCTCCTCCCTTCCTCAGCCAACTCAGTGTAAAGACCATGAGAATTAGGACCTTTATGATGACCCACACTTCCACTCAATGAACAGGAAATAATCATTGTGCTGTTCAGTTCATAAACTTGCCTGTTTTTGTATGTGTCTTTGTTGAAAATCTAACATCTATAGGGTAAGAAGTGTACAAGATATGCTTGCATCGCCATCATCATCATTGCTTAAGAATTCATCCTGTAGAAGATCGTGAGCAAGACTTGTATGAAAGCAGAGTGATACTTAATATAAAAGTAATAATGTGTTCATCTTCTTACTGTTCTGTAACTTTGCTTTTAAAGAAATATAGTACCATATAATATGCTCCTCCCTTTCACTGCCCCAGTAGTTACATGAGTTTGGGAAAGTTACTTAAACTCTCTCTTCCAATTGTCTAAACTCTAAAGTAAGCATGATATTAGTATCTAACATATAAAGTTAGGTGCTAAAGTTGTTTTGAAGATTAAATAATAAAGTACTTAGTATAGAGAGTACAAAAACATCTATAGCACACAGTATAATGTTGCAAAAGTTCAGTAGATATTAGTTTTCTCTTGTCTGAACTACCTCTGACTGCACATTATACATTTTTTCCTCTCTCCATTCATTTTCATGTTTATTCCACCCTTCAAGTTGGAACAAGACAGAAATAAGTGTGCTTTTTCTCTCATCTTTCAAAGTAGTTGGAGAGGCAAACACTCTCCCTTGGCTCAAGCAAACTATTCATTGTCTCTCTACCCACAACCAATTCTTTAAATTACAGGTGGAAAATCAGACCATAAAAAAGACAGAAATAATGGAAATGCACATTATTTATCTTAATAGGAGGTCATATCATTGTTAAATGGAAGTAAATTATGAAATATGAGCTTCTCCCTAACAATAACCCAGAACAAGTATTCAAATTCAGATTACAAAAAACAAACAAGCAAACAAACAAACAAAAATACCACCTTTGGAGGTATCTATCATGGACTAAGCATAATGTATTTGTGGAAAAATAAACACAGGAAGCTGACTGTGTGCAATTAAAATTCAAATTGAGTATTTAAATGAATTGTAACTGCTTTAGAAAGGGATCAGATTACCCTCTGAGTTCTGATAGTTTTCTATCACCTTAAAGGAAAATGAAATGTGATTTCCAAACTAGCAGAATGGGCAGCTCTCCTAAAACAGAATAGTAAAGGCTATCGACTGACTGCCAACTGCATGTTATTTAATTAAATTGTATTATAAGTGCATACATTTTCTATAAAAGGTGTAGTATTTACACCTCAAAGGGAAAATATTTAAAACTATGTCTGAAATAAAATCTCTTAGAAAATGTTGGTCAAATGCACATCCTAAAGTGTCTGCATGACCCTTTAACCCTCCATCCTCTCCTTAGCCTTCAGATTTCCAGTGCTCTTTTCTCATCTGATTCTTGGAATCAGGCATCCTCCCTTACCACTTTAGAAGTAAGGCATATTTGGAATCTCAGTAAGCTTAAAATAAAAGAGAAACCTATAAAGGGCACATTAAGACATAAAGGTGACCTTTAGATAAACTTAATTCCACCATATTGAAATTGATGAAGTAGCTGATGATTTTTAAATTTGGCAACACAATCTAAGCATTCTTAAACATGATTTTCCAGAAATGACTAGTTCCAATGCACTGGACTGCCGAGTCAGAGGCTTTAGTCATCTGATGCTGTGAGTACCACACGCTGAGTGAGATGGATAAGCACTTACTGGGCTAATGAGTTCACCTTCAAACTCAGAAGACTCAAATTGAAATAAATCACCAGGCAACTGCCTCAGCAGCTACAGAAAAGAAGTAAAAAAAAATTAATAAATTGCAAACCAAAGAAATATTACACATTACCAGAGGACCCTACTTCACCACTTCCATGACCTCACTACTTACAAAATGCCCTTTTATCTAAGAATTCCACCAACAATTTTTTACACACTGATAGTTCATATATGACCTATGACTGATTCCAAGATGCATCCTGATTTTAGAGATGTTAAATGAGAAGGAAAAAAAAGAAGTGTATTTTTGAAAGTTAAAATGTGGCATTCTTTACTTTTTATTGACTTTTACTTTTGCCTCCTGAGACAAAGGGAGGTCTTACTCTCCATTCTAAAATGACTGATATTTTTTTTAAATCCATTTAAGCAGAAAATTACTTTACAAACATAGACAAAGAATTCCAAAGTGACTTGTCTGACATCAGAGTTGTAGTCACTGAAGATACAACACTTTAAAAAAAAAAAAAAAAAAAAAGCAAACAACAGGAAAAAAAATCCTTTGCCTTTTTGGCACTTACATATGTGTGTTTTATTGGTTCTCAATACCCTATTTAATTCTGTCACTGAACTTTTCTCCTCTTTGCACTCCTATGGCAACTTTAACTCTTGTAAATTGTGCTAATTACTCACCTCTCTTAGGACCATTTTTCCTATTGCCTTTTCTTCTGCCTGCTTCACACTCTACCAAGCATATTTTCTGATCAATACCTTAAAGGATTGAACTATCAATCCTCTCAGAAAAATAAAAGGAAAAAAAAAAAAGAAAATTTACAAAAAGAGGTTAGAAAGCTCCAAGCCAAGTCTTTTCTTGTAGAAATCAGAACAAATGAATTATCTTGTCTATTTCATTAAGTTCTAAGAATAACACCTGTCAACATTTAGAAGCCATTACTCCACTGATTACAGCCACTTTTAAACCTGGACTAGAGCGAAAATATATACATTAAACTGCCACTATTTTTAGACACATTTGCAGCTCCTCTGGTGCAACTAAGAAGGACAAAGTACCCTATTAAAAGCTGCAAGGACACTGGCCTCTATTTGACTATGGCAATTATCTTATTACAGAGCATTTCTGAAGAATAAATTGTTCATATCATTCTTATAAATAACCTAACACAGTCATTTTCTATAGTCAGTGGCAGCTTTAGAATTAATAAATATGAGAGTCTTGCACTTCCACTATTTTAAACACTATTTGTGACTTTTGACTTCTTGAAAAGCTCATGCTTTTAATTTATATCACTGTTTCAATTATTAAAAGTATCATTTCCCGCTTCTTACTATAGAAAATGTCCATAAAATATGTTTATCAAATTTTAAAATATAATTATTTTAAAATTAAAAAAAAAATTTTTTTTTTGAGAGAAAGAGACAATGGGGGAAGGGGAAGGAGGAAATGGAAAGAGAGAATCTTAAGCAGGCTCCATGCCCAATGCAGAGCCCTACTTGGGGCTTAATCTCAGGAACCTGACTGAGATCATGACCTGAGCTAAAGTGGAGAGCTGGGTGCTTACCTGGCTGAGCCACCCAGACTCCCCTAAACAGTTTTTAATTTTAAAATTAATCATAATGAGAGTAAAATTCACAATTAGGATTGTTGCAAAATTAATTCCCCCCTTTTTCTTCAAAATCAAATTTATATTCACTATAATTAAACACTGCTAACATTATCCTGAACACAATGTTTTCTAAGCCTATATGACATCAATATCTTAATTAATGCATGTGTATGAGTGTAACTAAAATTTATATTAATAGACTTGGTTTTGCAGCAAAGGAGCTTTTTCTACTATTTCTAGACTAAATTTAGTTCTAGAGCAAAAAGCTGGCAGGGCACTTAATTCTGAAAAGTGGAAGTATTTACATTTGACTCTGGGAGAAGAAAAAAATTATTCTTTGTCATCAATTTTTTATTTTTATTTATTTTTTTTTAATTTTTTTTAAATATTTATTTATTTATTTATTTATTTATTTATTTATTTGACAGAGAGACATCACAAGTAGGCAGAGAGGCAGGCAGAGAGAGAGAGAGAGGAGGAAGCAGGCTCCCTGCTGAGCAGAGAGCCCGATGTGGGACTCGATCCCAGGACCCTGAGATCATGACCTGAGCCGAAGGCAGCGGCTTAACCCACTGAGCCACCCAGGCGCCCCATGTCATCAATTTTTTAAATTATTGGATATTGATAAACTTTTAAGTTATTGACAATTATTTTATTATAATGACACTTCAAGAAATACTATTTTCCTATCTCATTTTATAAATATGGTAATGAGAGGATCTCATATTTTATGAATAACTTTGTTTCAAGATACCATATATAAGTATATATATATAATTTATATATATATTATATGATACACCCAGTCATTTTAATGAATTTTAACTATTTTTCTATTTTTATTGAGACATAATCAACATATGGCATCCTATTTATCTAAGGTATATAACACAGTGATTTGATACGTCCACAATGGTGAAATGACTGCCACAATAAGTTTCATTAAAATCACCTCATACTTACAATTTTTTTCTTGTGATAAGAATTTTTAAACTTTCTTAGCAACTTTTAAATACACAATACAATATTGCTAACTATAGTGGCCATGCTATAGCTAGACCTCCAGAAGTTATTTATCTTATACGTGGAAGTATGTACTTTGACTACCTTCAGCTATATCTCCCAAACCTACCTCATCCCGCCTCTGACAATCACCTAGGATTTTGCTCTGATACAAACTGAGACTCTCGAGGTAAATTTTGTAGGACCCCCTAGAACTTTGAACTCTCAAAGTCGTCCACACTGAGCCTTCAGCAATTTGCCAATTACAGTTCTGGTTCCCTTACCCTGGCACTGGTTCCCATGCTGGTGTCTGTCCCTGGGTCTCTGTGCCTCCCTGTATTCACCTGACCTTCCAGTCTTGGGGGCAGTAGTTTGCCCTGTGTCCTTGCCTCTTTTATAGATCCTAGAAGAGGTCTTGATTTATCAGACTTCTCAGCTTTTTACTTGTTAGCCCTCAGGGGAAACTTCCAAGTTTCATATGTGCAGAACTGAAAACTGGATGTATCCTCATTGAATTTTTACATTGTTGGTGTTGTTTTTATTTTTTTTTTCTGTTTCTTGACCCTTTTTTATCAACACCATTGCTTCCTATTGATCCAGAAAATTTAGCTAACATAGTTAAATTATAAAGGTTATGAAAGAAGTAAAATTAATAATCAATACAGGTTGTATACTGTTGTTTACCTATAGAAAGAACATTTTCCCCTGAAATTTTCAATTTATGGAACTTTATTCTTTTCTCTCTCTCTCTCTCTCTCTCTTTTTTTTTTTTTGTCTTTGTTTTCATTTTTGAGCAGCTAAGCAAAGTTTTTTGGGTGATGGTACACAGTTCCTGAAGAGGGAGAAGACAGGAGAGGGTTACCACTAGAGTTTCTAAGTCGAGGGGCTTGTTGGTTGTTTTAATCTGATTAAAGTTCCCTGTGCCTGTCACCCAATCAGGTTTTTGTCTTCTACTTATTATGTGGGACATGGTGGAAGGTTCCTTCCAGGGAGGTCTGAAACTTTATTTTTATTCTTAATTTAGACACCCTTGAATTTACAATTGGTATTAAGTATATTGCCCTCTGCGACAGACTGAGTAATAGGCATCCAAACATGTCCAGGACTAAATCTTCAGATCCCCTTAATATATTGGGGTTACAAGGCAAAAGGGATTTAAGGTAGCACGTAACCTCACTTAACAGTGAGGTTGCTAGTTGACTTCGAGATGAGGAGATTACACCCGATTAACAGGGTAGGCCCAATGAATTACAAGGGTTCATATAACTGAAAAGAGAACAAAGAAAGGGAGAGAGAGAGAGAGAGAAGGAATCAGAAGGATGATGACATGAAAGGACACAACTGTATATTGGCCTTGGTGATGGAGAAGGGGGCCATGAGCCAGGGAATGAAGGCAGTCTTTAGAAAATGGAAAAGGCGAGAGGCAAGAGGTAAGAACAGATTTTTTTTTTAAAGATTTCATTTATTTACCTGACAGAGACAGAGAGATCACAAGTAGGCAGAGAAGCAGACAGAGAGAGAGGAGGAAGCAGGCTCCCCGCTGAGAAGAACAGATCTTTTCATAGAGCCTCCAGAAAGAATACACCTTGGCTATACCTTGATTTCAGCCCAGAGAGACCTATTTCAGACTTATAACTTCCAGAACTATAATAAATCTGTGTGACTTTAAGTCTCTGAGTTTGTGGCCTTTTGTAACTACAGCAATAAAAAATAAACTCTTTTAACTTCACTTTATATAATGTTCTTTTATGTTCCAACATGATATTTTCTTTTATAATTATCCTCAAGTAAAAAAAAAAAAAAAAAAAAAGTAAAAATCTATCCAGATACAAGAGTTTGGTCAAAATATGAAGCATGTGATCACCACTGTCCCATGCTATAACCACTTGAGTGTTTTTCAAATCTCTTTCCCAGACATACAATTAAAAAGTATGATTTCTATTAAAATTTTCAGTATCTAACAGCCATTTGTGTGTTGTCAAAAAAATTTCTTTCTAGCATTTATTAAATACTCTGAACTTCGTGAAAAATTAAAATCTTCTCTTCTGTCTGCTACCAGAACTCTGCCTTTATTCAGTCAGTTTTATGGGATTCACTATATGGATAAATTACAGCAGCATAATTAAAATTTACCGCTATCATACAGAGAACTTTCCCCACCTAATGAAAGCTGTACTCACCTAATGAATCTAGAATGTGATATGTGGGTTTGGGTCCCAAAAAATAGATGTTTTTGCTGTAGAAGAATGGCTCCTCTGCTTTTTTGTTTGCAGTGGACTAAATTTTTGGATAAAGTGTGGGCAGCAAAGGAGAGACAAAGTAAATTACTACCGATTGTGATGTTGGCATAACGTTGCTGACCTGCCAATTTCACTCAGTTTCACTCTACTGGCATTGGAGTTCATGGAAATTTCCTCAGATACCATTGGAAACAGGAAGCCTGTCTTCAACTCTCAGCAAACAATCCCTTCCTGACCTTGACATCTGCTTATCTTATTACAAGACAAACTTTTGTGCTGCCCTTCTGAAATTATCTTCTAATAAAGAAACCTAAACTCTAAGACCAGTTCACTATGGTAAAAAAATCAATCAATAATCAATCAATCTCCATTTGGCAACAGTGTCTTTGAAACTGGTAAATTGTCAATATGAAAGGAACATTTTTTTTCTCCCATCAAGGTCTTCCCTACATTCCAATTAATACCTTACCTAAATACCAGAACAAGGGCAGAAGTGAAGACATCCATGAACGGTCATTTAAACGCCAGCAGATAAGGAACTTCCATTAAATGTTTTTGAATTACCACTCTGCTATTTCTGGGACTCAAAGCCAGCAGAACTGACTAAAATAGTTTTGTAAGTACACTCCAAATATCTCAGATGATGAAGGGTCTTGTAGGAATATGACAGCAGTGGTGCTAATCTAAGGATGGATCTGTGAACAGAAACCCAGACTGCAGATCAAGGATTGAAAGGCTAGCCAGATCCCAGCCAGAAGATTTCTAACTCTCACTCTGGCAGTTCCAGAACTTCAAAGAGGCAAGTTATTAGCAACAGAGATCGGGGATTTCATTTAGCACAAAGAACTGGACAATCAAAGTAGAGTTCAGGAGCCAAGAGACCAGAGCATCAGAAAGAGAAGGGCTCCAGGAATATACTCATACCAAGCTCTCCACAGAGCAATTTACCTGGGATCAGGATCATTCTAGACTGAAGGATTAGCCCATAATTTGGCATTTAGATGCATGCGGATGTCAACAGCCATAAAGTCAGCAAACACTCTCATCTTTCAAATTCTAACAACACTTCCTAAGTGACTATTTTTAAATCCTTGCATTTCAGTACGTTTAGTACTTAATTTCTAATACATTAGTCTTTGAGGTACTAGATTTCATTTTGCTTTTTAAATTCCCCTCATATTCGCATGCTCTTTTTCATTTTAGTGTTATAACCAGACTTTTTAACTTCTTAAGTCAAAGATTTTGGCAGCTATACAATGAAGAATAGCTCAAAGTAACTGATCTTTCGTAAAAGCCTAAGCAAAATGAACAGAGTATGTTAGGAGACGTGGAGACATAGGGGAGCAGAGAGAAGATCTTGACAGCACAGGTAGAAGTTTCTGCCCAATAGAGAAAACAAGGGAGATCAGAGAGATGCGTCTGTTCACCAGGAAAACAGGACCTCGAAGATGATACACAAGCAGAGCTGCAAAAGGTCAAGGAGCCACTACCATTTGGACGGTGCAGCCTACCTGCAGTGACCATGATCTGTCCTGGAAACTAAAAGCCTTTCATCTTCCAGGGGCTTGGGGGTATAGCTCAGGGGCAGAACATTTGACTGCATCTTCCAGGGGCTAAGTAAACTTCCCAAACATCGGTGAGATAGTGCAAGAGACAAAAGGACACAGTGGTAACTGCTCTTACTCAAAGATTATTAGGAGTGAAAATGAAGCCAGCAATTATTTTTTCATAATTAATTTTGTGAACTAAGAGACATACAGTCATACATGTTCTCACACTAACATCTGAACACTATAAAGGTATTTAGAAAAATAATTTAGAAAAATTAATTTAATTATTTAGAAAAATACTTTAGACAAATTACCCTGAAAATCAGATGAAGCATGCTATCATTACTCTAAGTAGCTGTGGATTAAAATATTTTGATTAAATTTCTGGTAAAGTATTCTGATAAAATTATTTTAATATCCAGGGGCGCCCGGGTGGCTCAGTTGTTAAGCATCTGCCTTCAGCTAAGTCATGATCCCAGGGTTCTGGGATGGAGCGCTGCATCCGGCCCCCTCCGTGGCAGGAAGGCTGCTTCTCCCTCTCCCACTCCACCTGCTTGTGCTCCCCCTCTCACTGTCAAATAAATAAACAAAATCTTTTTAAAAATCTATTTTAGGGTGCCTGGGTGGCTCAGAGCGTTAAGCCTCTGCCTTCAGCTCAGGTCATGATCTCAGGGTCCTGGGATCAAGTCCCACATCGGGCTCTCTGCTCAGCAGGGAGCCTGCTTCCTCCTCTCACTCTGCCTGCCTCTCTGCCTACTTGTGATCTCTGTCTGTCAAATAAATAAATAAAATCTTTAAAAAAAATCTATTTTAATATCCAAATTATCAGTTTCCCCCAGTTTTGATATTAAAAGCCAATATAATTTAAAAATCATGAATATCATGCCCACATAGAATAAAGATAAAAATATTGAATAATAAAATAATTTTTCCCTTACTGAGCTCTAAATTTTAAGTAGAATCTTCTGAAAATTCATTAATTCTTTTCCTCTTATAATGGCAAAACTCATTCTACTCCTGAATTCCTGAAACCAATATTACACTGAACGTCAACTAACTAAAATTTAAATGAAAATTTGAGGGGAAAAAAATTTCTAAACAAGCAAAATGCAGTTTACTGAACTAGAAAAAAAGGAGAAACCTCATTTACAATTTATATTTTCAATTTCTGTTATTGGCAATAATACATTAATGAACATCTTCATGCATCAGGACATTTTCTTCTCTTGTGGAAAACCTCTTCTATCACTGAGCGGATTTTGTATTATTTATTATTGTATCTGCCTCAGCAACTTTGATCTGCTGAAAAGAGCTGTTTCAGTCTTATGGAATATAATCCATCAAGCACGATATCAGATTTGGAAAGATTTTGAATCCTAGGCAAGGTGATTAGTATCTTCACATTGGCTTATAATCTATACCTGAGGAATTTGGCCTGGGAAGCAGTATTTTAAGCACTAGTAAGTGGTTTCTATGGCATCTACATTTTTTAGGAATCCAAGAGACCAAGACATATGCAGATTTGAGAGCACATTGAAGTTAGACTTTCTAATTAGACTAGGAAAAATATTTTCAAGAAAAACAAAATCAGCCTTGTTCCTTTAAAATATTGCTTTGTTCCCCACAAATATTTGTAAGCATGTTTATTCACAAAGCTATGTGTTTTATTCCCAAGTTTTATTGAACTTGATAAAAATAATACTTCATGTGTAGCTACATTTGGCAACATTTTTATCATAGAAGAATATTTATCATTTATACATCCTGTGTCATTGGGAAATGCTAACAGTTTCAACTATGGCTCAAAAATCACCTCTTAATTTATCTAGTTTTATTTGTGACTGTAGAGTTTTTTTTTAAAGTTTGTGAATATTTTAATGATTTTCTTCATTTCTTTTATTCATGCAGCACATGTTCTAAATAGAATTTAGAAATGGAATTTCTTGCTGCTAATAATAGCAATAAAATAGTCCATTATTTTAATGAAAAAAAACCCCTATTGATGTGTAATGCATGTTCTTAGCATCCATTTTCTATGTTTTTTTTCCAAATAAAAACATGATACTCTTCTTTTTTCACTTAGTAGCATATTACATGATATAGTGTGATGATTTAAATATTATTTCTGCAAAATATTCCTTTTAATGGTTAAAATATTAACTGTATAGCTATGCAATAACTTATCTACCTAGTGTGAGGGTTTTTAAAATTTTCACATTAATATTAGGGGACTCTGGGTGGCTCAGTCAGTTAAGCAACTGCCTTTAATTAAGCATCTGCCACTTGTTCAGGTCAAGATCCTGGGGCCCTGGGATTGAGACCCATATCCAGCTCCCTGCCCAGTGGGAGACTGCTTCTCCCTTTGCCCCTCCCCCAGTTCATGCTCTCTCTCTCAAATAAATAAAATATTTAAATTTTCATGTTTAAATATTAATGATGCCTATGCCAATGTTTTATCAGAAAACTAGTGTATCAGTGTGAGACAATAATAGTATAACATTTGTAGATAATCAGTATATCAATAACAGAGTGGATATTGATAATACATCTCTTGGTTATTGGTTTCAAAAATTCTAATCAAAATTCAGTGGTCATTTTCAGAGGGACTTTAAGAGGCTTGTCTTATTGTTAAATAACTTATAATACAATTACACTGCTTACATAATAAGAACATTAGATTATAAGATCATTAAATTACACATAAAAGATAAAAAGCACTTGAGAAAAAAAGGAGGAAGGTAGTATAAGTTCATCTGAGAAGTGAAAAACCTGGCGATCACTGCCACTGGACACCCAATACCCATTTTCCTTTGACTAGCATAGGGATCCTGATTCTAGAAGCATCCGTTTTCCTGGTTGCTTTCTTTTCTCTCTCCCTTCGTGCCTGCTTGAGAAGGAGCTTCAGTTCCAAGATATTGACAGAGGCCTCCAGTTTTGATATTCCTGAGTCTGAACCAGTGCCGGTAACTGTATCTCCAGATTTCTTGTTTTATGAGAAAAAACAAGTGCTTAGTTTGTTCACACTGCTTTTAAGTTGAGTTTGTGGTGACTCACAATTAAGAGAAGTTTTTTTTTTTATGTCTGTGATATTTATTTATTGATTGATTGATTTTTTGATTTTTTATTTTTTATAGACATATATTTTTATCCCCAGGGGTACAGGTCTGTGAATCTCCAGGTTTACACACTTCACAGCACTCACCAAAGCACATACCCTCCCCAATGTCCATAATCCCACCCCCTTCTCCTAAACCCCCTCCCCCCATCAACCCTCAGTTCGCTTTCTGCCCCTTAATTTTTTTTTTTTTTTTTTTCCCTCCCAATCCCATCTTGTTTCATTTAATCTTCTTCTACCCACTTAAGCCTCCATGTTGCATCACCACTTCCTCATATCAGGGAGATCATATGATAGTTGTCTTTCTCTGCTTGACTTATTTCGCTAAGCATGATACGCTCTAGTTCCATCCATGTTGTTGCAAATGGCAAGATTTTATTTCTTTTGATGGCTGCATAGTATTCCATTGTGTATATATACCACGCTGGAAAACAGCATGGAGGTTCCTCAAAATGTTGAAAATAGAACTGCCCTATGACCCAGCAATTGCACTATTGGGTATTTACCCTAAAGATACAAACGTAGTGATCCAAAGGGGCACGTGCACCCGAATGTTTATAGCAGCAATGTCCACAATAGCCAAACTATGGAAAGAACCTAGATGTCCATCAACAGATGAATGGATTAAGAGAAGTTTTTAACTGGTACAGAATACTTTCATAATTAAAATATACAATTCATCAATAATATATATTATTAAGAAATATATACTAAAAAAAATAAAAGCTAGATAAGGATATTTACTGAAACCAAGCGTTAAAAATATGATAAATTGGAGCAGCTGGGTATCTCAGTCAGTTGACTGAGTCTTTTTGGCTCAGGTCATGACCACAATGTCATAAGATGGAGCCCTGTGTGAAGCTCTGTGCTTAATGTGGAGTCTGCTTAAGTTTCTCTCCCTTTCCCTCTACCCACCTCTTGTCCTCAAACTGTCTCCTTCTGAAAAAATGAATGAATGAATGATAAAAATGAAAATAGGATAAGTTACTTGCCCATTGACTCAAAAAAAGGAAATACAATGGACTTACTATAGTGGTTTTTAAAAATGAAGTAATGCTACTTATATTAAGATGAATGAAATAGAAAATCACTATGTTTCAATGTAACTTGCAGAATATGATATTTATTATGATACTATCTGTGTCAATTTAAAATGTTTTAACTATTTAAAATAATTTTTATAGATGCATAAATGTTCATTAAAAACGACTGAATTCACAATGGTTATTTCAAAAATATCTGAGGAAAATGTGACATATAATGAAGAATTAATACAACTAAGAGTCAGGAAGATGGAATTTATGTGTTTTCTACATTGAAATACTTCACAATTAAAACATATACACAAACACTGTAGCAGTGGGTGGAAGTGGGACTCTGGAATCAGACTGCTTGCATTGGAATCTGCACCATATGATTTTGAGCTATATTATTTATGCCTGAGTCGCTACATTTATAAAATAAAGTGAGGACTAAATAAATCAATACATATGAAGCTCTTAGAAGAGTTCCTGGCTTATAATCAGTGCTTGATATATATTAGCTTGCATTAGTTTACTTTAAATTAAATTAAATTAAGTATGGCTCTAAGCCTCTACCCATTATATTAATGTAGAATGACACCTCAGTTGTGATGTTGAAGGACTCTCCCTATCCCAAGGTTGGTAAAGGAATATGAAGGTGTATGTTCTTCCATAAAAACAGCAGAGGAGCCTGCTTCCAATCCATGATGATCACTTTAACTACCAGTGCTCCTTTTGTTCTTCAAAGCTGTTGTGTGCAGTCTTGAATTCTGTTTCGCCATGATGTGTGAGCTAAGGTATGCTTCTTTATTCAGTCTTCTTCAGCAGCTACAGACATAACAACACAGCCCTTCCACTACTATTCTCAAGGTCTGTGTGATAATTCTCTTCTCTAGGCATCCCTCAGTCACCTTTATCGAAGAGCAACTTGCAAGTAAAGACGTGTACCTCTGCAATTTCTCTCCCAATATTATAGAAGGTCACCCTCACTTTTCTCTGCTCAGACTAATTCTGCCTACTTTTCTTTCAACACTAGATCATTTCTTCTCTTGAATGAACTTCCATCTGCTTTAACTTCATAGGGAGTTGTCTTCTGAAGGATTAGAAACATATATTTGGATTTCACAAGGACAAAATTCATTCACTGACTCTGTCATTTAGGGTTCTTTGCAAACTGATTCTGGTCAGCTCAATATTTTCTTAATGGAAATGTATTTTGAAAGATACTGAAAAGCTCGTAAGATTGAAGGAAATGCTAACAAAATGATCAGTCCTTGGGAAAAAACTGGAACCAAGGCAGTTCTTCTCTAACTAGTAAAACACATGAACTTTATTGTCAAATGCTTAGCTCCAAAGATTTATCACCTTCCCAACTTTTGTTTAGCATTTACATTCCCAGAAAGGAGTCTGGCAGGTTCAGCAGAAACCACCTTCTCACTTACCGGCTGAGACTGAGAGGTAGATATAAGGGTAAGCAGCTCCTATAATACCCACTGCATCTCCGCTGCCTGGCTCATTAGTTCACATATAACTGGTGCTCAAAAAATGGTTGTTGAATTTAAGTATTCTAAATGACCCATTTCTTTTGATGAAGGCATATGTTGGTAAACAGTTTAACTGTTCTTAAGATCCTATGTTTCTATACGTTCAATTTCTTTTCAAATTCTTCTATGCTTGTGTATTTGTTAGACATCTATGCTTGAAATGATCTTATTTCTTCTATAGTCTCAAACCCTAGTGAGTTATTTTTCCCTCTGTAGCATCCTCCTTCCTCTCTTTGCTGAACTGGAGTGTAACTTGTCAGCCCTTCATGTTGTGTGCTCTTTAGGAATTCCTGTCTCACCAGACACAGGGACTGAATGAAATTGCATCTGAGCTGGACTACAAATCAATTCCTTTCATCCTATTCTTGCTAACTTAAATATCGATCCATGTCAAAACAATATCCAAGATTTATTCATTAATAATTAATTGTTATTTTATTATTTCAAACAAGATACACCCTCATGGTTCATTATTTCAACCATTTGTCAGTCATTTAGCTGAATAGCAAATAAACTACCTCCAAGAAAATGTATCTGCCCTTTAAAAAATTTAGACACTCTGAAGGCCATTCTAGTTCAACCAAATCATTAGCCTATTGCCTGTCATCTAAATCAGAATCCAACTAAAAAGTATACTTGGGAGCAGTACATAATATAGCAATAAAAGAAAGCATTATGTTACATGCTGAAAAATTCTACATGAATGGTTTATAGGTAAATAAAAGCTGGAACATGAAGCAGAGTATAACAGATTTCTATATAAGACTCATGTTTGGTAAGATACTGACACCTAGACCCAAATGAATTATTTCTAAGTAATTTACTTAGAAATTTACTTAGAAATTTAAATTATTTCTAAGTAATAATTCCATAACAAACAGAACCAGAAGTACTTAGAGTAATGGCTGACTTAGAGATGAGAATAGACGATATGCAAAAATATGAGATGAGCCTAGAATACCTTGTGGTGACAAAAAGAAAGGAAGTGTTAAAAAAAGATTAAAGATAAAAGAAGGATGAGGCATATCAAATTGACATAGTTGCCAATTTCCTAACAAAGCTGGAACAATTTGAGCAATAAAAGAAATAACAATTATATTGGATTATAACATAATGAATACAGTAAGTATTCATGAGCCTCTAATAAGAAAATAAAATAGTAAATAAATAACAAACTAAATAAATGAGAAGAGACTTTTTCTTATGGAATAATTCTAACTAATAAACACAGAAGCAATATGGTAAGTAGAAAGCCCACCATTAGAAAAATCACTGTAATAATTTCTGCAGGCAGGAACTACCCTTACCTACCAAAAGACATATCCTCCAGAAGGAATTCAAATGCCGTAAGTCCTTTTCTGGGAAGTTTCATCAGCCAGCAAAATGTTAAGTCTTACCATAGTAGAGGAGACCCAAAATCAATAATACCACACCCAAACAAAATTAGTCACAAATTATCATACTTCCCATCTGTTGCTGTAAAGGCCAATTCGTCTCTTCTGGAAATCACTGATTCTCTCTTAAGTTGCCTACATTCATTCCCCCCAACCTTTTCCTCTAGTAAGAGAATATATAATCTCTCAAATCTTATCGCTTATTTGAGTATTCACTTTTTTCCATGTGTGCCCCTGTACATATAATAAGAATTAATAAATTGTATATCTTTTCTCTGTTAATCTGCCTGTGGTCAGTTTATTTCACAGACCCAGCTATCAACACTAGGAAAGTAAAGGGAAAGTTTTTCCTCCCCTATCGTACACACTGCAATTAAAAGACAAAGATGTTCAGTAGGTTTTTTTAAAAAGTCAATCTATTATGTTTTCAAAAGAATATCCTTTAAATATAAAGATATAGACAAGCTGATAGAGAGTATGGAAAAGCAAAGCAAGTATCATGGAAACATTCAGTAAGCACTGATACAAATATATTAATATCTGATAAAATGAGATTTTAAGACAAAAATATTAGGAAAAAAAATGAAATTTTATGATTAAAAGGTCAACTCAGCATTGCTTCAAAATACTTAGGGCAAAAGTTGAAAGACCTAAGAGGAGAAATTGACAAATCCTGAATTAGAGTTGGAAATTTTAACATACTTCCATCAGCAACTAAAAGAACAACAAAATAAAAAGCAATGAAAGATTTATTTATAAAGTATTTCAACATTATTCAACCACTCTATGTAATTCATATCCAGAACCCTATAGCATTCCTTTAAGTGTACATGGAACATTTACAAAAGAAGGAGGAAAAAAAAAAAAAGAGAGAGAGAGAGAGAAGGGAAAAGAAGAAGGGGGGAAAAAGAAAAAGGGCACAAAATTCGGAAGTATGAGAAATATCATTGTTCAAAACTAGATTGCAGAACGTAGTTTGACACATGGACAGAATGAAACTTCCATATAATTTGTCCCCATAATTAACTTTACCCATGTTCACCAACAGGGTACATAAGCAGTAGTGTATCATCTGCTTGGAGAAAAAGAGCTGCTTCAACAAGCTTATAGTAGGAAGGAGTGAAGAATATTGAATAATGTGGACAGGCTATTCCAAACTGAGGGGAAAAATAAAAAGTCTATGCCCTTTATGTGTAAACTTACTTCTTACTCCTTTCCCTCATTTTAGATTATTGAGTGAACAGAAGTATGAACCCTGCTTTCCAAAATCTGCAAACAGTGACAGTTCCTATTTTAGGGTTACAGATAGAAACTCATCAAAAACAGAAGGATGGTTACCACGACCATGAGGAAGAATCTTGACAATATCTCATTTCTTTTTTTTTTTAAGATTTTTTTAATTTATTTATTTAACAGACAGAGATCATAAGTAGGCAGAGAGGCAGGCAGAGAGAGAGAGAGGAGGAAGCAGACTCCCCATTGAGCAGAGAGCCCAATGCTGGGCTTGATCCCAGGACCCTGGGATTGTGACCTGAGCTGAAGGCAGAGGCTTTAACCCACTAAGCCACCCAAATGCCCTGACAAGATCTCATTTCAAGCACTAAAGGATTTCAGTTCCTTAAGAAGGGCACTTGTTATGACGAGCACTTGTTATGAACCACTAAGTAAAGAAATATGGAAAAAATGTCTTAGAACAACACTGGGAATATACTGAGTGCTGCTAGATTGTTCTCTTAAAAATGGTTAATGGTTAATGGTTAATTTTATGTTGAATGAATTTTACCTTGATTAAATAAGTAAATAAGTTTGTAAAAATAATAATAATGAAGTTTTTTTTTCAGTTATGCCACAGATTCAAAAAACAATCATTAGAGTTAAAAGAGATTTCACTATGGGGCGCCTGGGTGGCTCAGTGGGTTAAAGCCTCTGCCTTCGGCTCAGGTCATGATCCCAGAGTCCTGGGATCGAGCCCCACATCAGACTCTCTGCTCAGCAGGGAGCCTGCTTCCTCCTCTCTCTCTCTGCCTGCCTCTCTGCTTACTTGTGATCTCTGTCTGTCAAATAAATAAAAATCTTAAAAAAAAAAAAAAAGATTTCACTAAAGCCTTTTAATAGAGCAATACGTTGAGCTGAACAAAACAGAGAAAAAGGTATGGATCACAAGAATAGTCTTAGGGAACTCAGTTACTACACCAAACATTCCTATCATAGGAGTCCCAGAACAAGAAAAGAGAGAAAAGAGGACAAAAAATTTATTTGAGTAAATAATAGCTGAAAATGTCCCTAATCTGGGGAAGGAAACAGATATCCAAATCCAACAGGCACCAAGAACTCTCATCAAAATCAACTAAAGTAGGCCAACATCAAGACATATTGTAAATAAGTTCGCAAAACATAGCAATAAAGAAAAAAATCATAAAAGCAGGAAGACAAAAGAAGTCCTTAACTTAGAAGGGAAGACTGATAAGGATAGCTACAGATCTTTCCACAGAAACTTGGCAAGCCAGAAGAAAGTAGCATGATATATTCAACATACTGAATGGGAAAAACTTACAGCCGAGAATACTCTACCCAGCAAGGCTATCATTCAGAAGAGGAGAGATAAAGACTTTCCGAGGCAAACAAAAACTAACAGAGTTCATCACCACTAAATGAGTCCTGCAAGAAATATTAAGGGAACACTTTGAGTAAAAAGGAAGAACCAAAAATGACAAAGATAAGAAAAGAGCAGAGAAAATCTCCAGAGACAATGACAAAACAAGTAATAAAATGGCACTAAATACAGACCTATCAGTAAATACTGTGAATGGTGTACCTGGGTAGTGCAGTTGGCTAAGTGGTTCAACTCTTAGTTTTTGCTCAGTCATGATGTCAAGCCCTGTGTTGGGATCCACGGTCAATGTGGAGTCTGCTAGGACTCTCTCTCCTTAGCCCCACCCCACCCCTCTAAATTAAGTAAATAAATCTTAAAATAAAAACAATAAATAAGTACATACTCTGAATACTAAATGTTCCAATCAAAAGACATAGGGCATAGAATGGATCAAAAAACAAGACTCATCTATATAGACTGCCTATAAGAGGCTAATTTTAGACCTAAAGACACTTGCAGATTGAAACTGAGGGGATAGAAAACAATTTTTTATATAAATGGACACCAAAAGAAAACCAGAGTAGCAATACTTATATCAGACAACCTAGACTTTAAACCAAAGACTGCAATAAGAGATGAAGAAGGGCTATCCATCAGGAATATCTAATAATTGTAAATATTTATGCCCTCAGTATGAGAGTACCCAAATATATAAAACAGTTCATAACAAACATAAAGGAAATCAGTGATAATAATGCAATAATATCAGGGGACTTTTATACCTCACTTACAGGAGTGAACAGATCATCTAAGCAGATCAACAAAGAAACAATGGCTCTGAAGGACACGCTAGACAAAATGGACTTAACAGATATATTCAGAGCATTTCATCCTAAAGCAGCAGAACACACATTCTTTTCAAGTACACACGGGACATTCTCCAGAATAAATCATACGCTAGATCACAAATCAGGCCATAACAAGTACAAAAAGACTTAGGTCTTATCTGGCATACTTTCTAATCACAACACTATGAAACTTGAAGTCAACCACAAGAAAAAATTTGGAAAGACCACAAATACATGGAGGATTAAAAAAACGCTATTAAGCAATGAATGGGTCAACCAGCAAATCAAAAGAGAAAGAGAAATTAAAAAATACATGGAAAGAAATGTAAATTAAAACACAATGGTTCAGAACCTTTGGGATAGAGCAAAACTGGTTCCAAGAGGCAATTTTATGCCAATACAAGACTATCTCAAGAAGGAAGAAAAATGTCAAATAAACAAGCTAAATTTACACATTAAGGAGCTATAAATGAACAGCAATGAAGTCTAAAGCCAGCAGAAGAAGAGACATAGTAAAGATTAGGGCAAAAATAAATGATATAGAAATTAAAAACAAAAACAAAACAAAACAAAAACCAAAAAACAATAGAACAGATCAATGAAACCAGGAACTGCTTCTTTGAAAGAACTAATAAAATTGATAAACCCCTAGACAGACTTATCAAAAAGAAAAGAGAAAGGATCCAAATAAATAAAATCACAAATGAGAGAGGAGAAATAACAACCAACACTATAGAAATTATAAGAGAATATTACAGGAGAATTATAAGAGAATATTATGAAAAACTCTATGCTAAAAAATTGGACAAACTGGAAAAAAAAGGATAAATTCCTAGAAATATATATACCACCAAAATTGAAACAAGAAGATATAGAAAACTTGAACAGACCCATAACAACAAAGAAATTGAAGCGTAATCAAAAATATCCCAATAAACAAAAGTCCAGGGCCAGGTGGTTTCCCAGGGGAATTCTACCAAACATTTTAAGAAGAGCTAATACCTAGTCTTCTCAAACTACTCCAAAAAATAGAAATTGAAGGAAAACTTCCAAGTTCATTCTGAGACCTGTAGTACTCTAATACCAAAACCAAAGACTCCACTAAAAAAGAGAGCAATAGGCCAATATCCCTGATGGATATGGATGCAAAGATTGTTAATAAAATACTACCAAATCAAATATAACAGTACATTAAAGAATCACTCACCACAATCAAGTGGGATTCCTGGGCTTCAAGGGTGATTTAATATTTGCAAATAAATCAATGTGATAGACCACACAAACAAAGGAAAGTCCAAGAACCATATGATCTTTCCGATAGATGCAGAAAAATCATTTGACAAAGTACAGCATCCATTCATGATAAAAACCCTCAACAAAGTAGGTTTAGAGGGAACATACCTCTACATAATAAAGGCCATATATGAAAAACCCACAGCTAATATCATACTTATTGGGAAAAACTGAGAGCTTTTCCCCGACGGTCAGGAAAAAGACAGGGATAGCCATTCTTACCACTGTTATTTAACACAGTACGAGAAGTCAGCCTCAGCCATCAGACAACAAAAAGAAATTAAAGGCATCCAAATTGGCAAGAAAGAAGTGAAACTTTCACTATTTGAAGATTACATGATATTCTATATAGAAAACCCAAGAGACTTCACAAAAAAATTGCTAGAACTGATACACAAATTCAGTAAAGTCTCAGAATACAAAACCAATGTAGAAAAGTCTGTTGCATTTCTACACACCAATAATGAAGAAGCAGACAGAGAAAGCAAAGGATCAGTCCCATTTACAATTGCACCAAACACCATAAATACCTAGGAATAAACCTAACCAAAGATGTAAAAGACTGTACTCTGAAAACTATAAAGCACTGATGAAAGAAATTGAAGATGACACAGAGAAATGGAAAAAGTCTGTGCTTATGGGTTGGAAGAATAAATATTGTTAAATGCTTATATTACTCAAAGATATCCACACATTTAATGCAATCTCTGTCAAAATACCACCAGCATTTTTACAGAACTAGAAGAAACAATCCTAAAATTTGTATGGAACTACAAAAGACTGCCGGTAGTCAAAACAATCTTGCAAAAGAAAAGCAAAGCTGGAGGCATCACAATTCCAGACTTCAAGTTATATTACAAAGCTATAGTGATCAAAACAATATTGTACTGGCACAAAAGGAGATACATAGAACAATAGAACAGAATAGAGAGCCCAGAAATAAACTCACAGTTATATGGCCAATTAATCTATGACAAAGATGGCAAGAATATTCGATGGGAAAAAGACAATCTCTGCAACAAATGGTGCTGGGAAACTGGACAGCTACATGCAAAAGAATGAAACTGGATGACTTTCTTATGCCATATACAATAATAAACTCAAAATGGATTAAGGACCTAATCTAAATGTGAAACCTAAAACTATAAAAATCCTAGAGGAGAGCACATGCAGTAATTTCTCTGACATTGGCCATATATAGCAACATTCTTCTAGATATATCTCTTGAGGCAAGAGAAACAAAAGCAAATATAAACTATTAGGGCTGCATCAAAATGAAAAGTTTCTGCAAGCAAGGGAAACAAATCAACAAAATTAAAAGGCAACCTATGGAGTGGGAGAAGATGTTTGTGAATGACATATCTGATAATGGATTAGTATTCAAAATATGTAAAGAATTTATCAAACTCAACACCCAAAACACAAATAATCCAGTTAAAAAATGGGCAGAAGATATGAATAGACATTTTTCCAGAGAAAGTGTACAGATAGCCAACATACACATGAAAAGCTGCTCAACATCACCCATCATCCAGACTACAATGAGATATCACCTCACATCTGTCAGAGTGGCTAAAATTAACAACACAATAAACAATAAATGTTGGTGAGGATGTGGAGAAGGAGGAACCCTCTTATACTGTTCATGAGAATACAGATTAGAGCAGCCACTCTGGAAAACAGTGTGGAAGTTCCTACTAATAGGATCCAACAGTACATTAAAAATATTATCCACCATGAGCAGGTGGGATCTATCCCCAGGATGCAAGGGTGGTTCAACATTCACAAATCAATCAATGTGATAGAACAAATCAATAAGAGAAGAGAGAAAAAACACCTGGTCCTCTCAATTGATGCAAAAAAAGCATTTGACAAAATACAGCATTCGTTCCTGATTAAAACGATTCAAAGTATAAGGATAGAGGGAACATTCCTCAACTTCATAAAATCTACCTATGAAAAACCCACAGCGAATGTCATTCTCAATGGGGAAAAGCTGACATCCTTCCCTTTGAGATCAGGAACACGACAACAATGCCCACTCAAGCCACTGTTGCTCAACATAGGTCTAGAAATCCTACCAACAGCAAGCAGACAACAAAAAGAAATAAACGCCATTCAAATGGGCAAAGAAAAAGTCAAACTCGCTCTTGTCACAGATGACATGATACTTTATATGGAAAACCCAAAAAACTCCACCCTCAAAAAAATTGAAAATAAACTACCTATGATCCAAAAATTATACTTCTAGTTATTTACCCAAAAGACACAAAAATACTGATTCAAAGGGATGCATGTACCCTAATGTTTATAACAGTATTATCAACAACAGCTAAATTATGGAAAGAGCCCAAATGTCCATCAACTGATAAATGGTAGATACCACTTCTTTATCCATTCCTTTATATATATACACAATGGAATATTACCCATAAAAAGAATGAAATCTTGCCATTTACAATGTTGTTGGATAGGGTCAGAGAGTATAATGCTAAGTGAATTTAAGAAACCAAACAAATGAACATGGGGCAGAAAAGAGGCAAACCGAGAAACAGACTCTTAACTAAAGAGAACAAACAGAGTTTCAATGGGGGTTTGTGGGGGACAGGTAAAATAGGTGGAATGGAGATTAAGGAGTACACTTGTGATGAACATGGGGTGTGGTGTGTAAGTGATGAATCACTAAATTCTATACCTGAAACTGATATTACACTGTATGTTAACTACCTAGAATTTTTTTAAAATTTCTTTTCAGTGTTCCAGAATTCATTGTTTATGCACCACACCCAGTGCTCCATGCAATATGTGCCCTCCATAACTAACTGGAATTTAAATAAAAACTCAGAAAAAAACTAAAAATTAAATAAATTTTTAAATTTTTAAAAAAGAAGCATATACACCAAAACTCCCTTCAGTCATAAATCTAACAAAGGATTTAAACCCCTCAGGAGGAGAACAAACAGGTCAAGTGTGCTCTATAAATTTTATGATACCTCAACAAAAATTCTGAACCTGATAAAAATCTCTCCCCTCTCATAGAGAAGTGAGTATTTATATTAAAAGTTAACCAAGTAAAGGAATCATAGTTAAGAGCAGACTACTGAAAATGCTTTTACATAAAATAAGAAGAAACTTGAAAAAAATGTCAGCATGGCTTCCCTCATGGATAGCATGAAACACATGCTATCCATTAGACAGGAACACAAAAACATGTATATGAATAAAACATCTATAAAAAAGAGTTGCAAATAGCAACTAAACTTACATGCTAGGATAAGGTGCTTTTTTTTTTTTTTAAGAATTTATTTATTTGAGAGAGAGATGAGAGAGAGCATGAGAGGGGAGAAGGTCAGAGGGAGAAGCAGACTCCCCATGGAGCTGGGAGCCTGATGCGGGACTTGATCCAGAGACTCCAGAATCATGACCTGAGCCAAAGGCAGTAGCTTAACCAACTAAGCTGCCCAGGCGCCCCTAGGTAAGGTATTTTTATAGTGATTTATATCTCAGTTCCCTCAACAACTCTCTGAATAGATACTGCTCCTTACCCAGTCCTGCAGATGTGAAAACTAAGGCACAAAGGATTTAGGTTGTTCAAAAGTGACTTGGCTGAGCCAGCAATTAACCCCAGAGATTCTGGTTCCAGAAGCCACCACTTAACACTACAGCACTTTTCTTCCCATCAGCAAAATGCAAACACAAATTGAGCTAATTTGGGAACTCACGAAGGAGGATTTCCAAGAAGTTAAGATGTCCAAGCAAAATTAAGACTGTCTTGGGACGCCTGGGTGGCTCAGTTGGTTAAGCAGCTGCCTTCGGCTCAGGTCATGATCCCAGTGCCCACATCAGGCTCCTTGCTCCGCAGGGAGCCTGCTTCTCCCTCTGACTGCCTGCCACTCTGTCTGCCTGTGCTCGCTCTCGCTCGCTCTCTCTCTCTCTCTCTGATAAATAAATAAATAAAATCTTAAAAAAAAAAATTAAGACTGTCTTTAGAGTTAGCTAAGAACTGAAATTCCATAAAATTAAGAAAGCACTAATACTCTCAATTTTGTTCAGTGTTTACTAAATGTCAGATATTGTTCTATATGTTTTCATTTATTAATCTATGTAATCCTCACCATAGTACCAGGAGATAGGTATTAACACTATTTTCATTTTACAGTTGAGGAATCAAAGCAATATAGAGGACAAGTAACTTGACAAAGACCACACAGCTATAAATGGGAGGGTTTAAGTCAAAGCAGGGTTTTTTTTTTTTTAAGATTTTATTATTTATTTGACAGACAGAGATCACAAGTAGACAGAGGCAGAGAGAGAGAGGAGGAAGCAGGCTCCCTGCTGAGCAGAGAGCCCGATGTGGGGCTCAATCCCAGGACCCTGGGATCATGAGCTGAGCCAAAAGCAGAGGCTTTAACCAACTCAGCCACCCAAGCGCCCCCAAAGCAGGTTTTTATCCCATGATTAAGTATAAATGCACCATGTTATACAACAGAAAGAAAGTATAAATATTATCAGATCTTTAGGGTTTGGCAGGGAAGAATGTCCCTTATTTCGGTTTTTTTTTTTTTTTTTTTTTTTTTTGCGTGAACTAATTTTTTTTTTTTATTTTTTATAAACATATATTTTTATCCCTTATTTCGTTTTTAATGGTGAACTGGGCTTACTTAATTTTCTCAAAATACTGTTTTACGTTTTGAGTATATTCTTTTTTTAGTTTACTGTTTTGTCATTTTGATTTATCACTATAAATCATAGTCGCAAGAAAAACATACATTGACAGAACAGAAAATTATATTTGCAAAAGGAATATTCTGTAAAATCAAACTATTCCATATGGGGTTTTCAATGGAGGGAAGGGTCATGGTGGTAACACCGATTTGCCATCATGTAAAAATTTAATAAGTAACTGAACTCAGTCTAAACAAGATACAGACAAGCTCATTGTTTATGATATGAAGAATATTGTGACTTCTCTCAGAATTTTTACCTGGTTTTTAGTGTAATAAATTATCAGATGAATAATTTATAAGCAGATTTCCTGTGATTTAGGATCCATTTATCCATAGATAAAAGTTTTAGTGAGCATATTGCTAAAGATATTTTCTATTCAAATCAATCTCAGATCCACAGGAATGTGTTCCTTTTTCGGGGGTAGGGGGAAATGGGAGGGATCTTATTTCATTTTTTTTTTTTTTTAGTTTTGAGAATGGGGTTATTGGAAAATTCCAACAAATTCCCAATTTATAGAAAAGTAGATAACTTTAGAAAAGTAGAAAACTTCGCTTAAAGATTATTCTGATATGAAGAATTACCAATATTTATCATGAGATTATCTTCCTCAGACAGATGGCTCCAAGAATACATTCTAGTGTATTCCAGTGAAAGGCATTTTTGAAAACAAGAAGCCCTATCATTCTTACTCAAAGATATTTTTCTAAAGAATTTGTGTTTTATCCTACATCATTTACTGTTTTAGAAAATGACTTACATTTTTAACAAAGTATAGTTAAGAAATGTACATTCATTAAATGTCTGCTTGTGAATAAAATGTATTTAAAACAGAACAAAAATATGTAAAGAAGCAGAACTAAATGAAAATGTCTGAAAGTCCTTTATACTTCAAGAATTTGTCTGAAGACTCTCCTAAATCTTAACTCTTTTATTTAGCAAAACCTGCCCGAAAATTGGGAGTCTATCTATTCTTACAAATGACACTGAAACCAATTAATTTGTCTAAAATCAATACAGATAGACTACAAGACACAATTGTACTTTGTACCAATTCATGAATCAACCACAATCTTTAATACTTGACTCAGAATGTCCATCCTGTTTAGCTCTATTTCTGGCATAGATAATGTTAGAATGAATCTCAAATATCATATTGATCTATGGAAAACCAAAGCAGATTCCTGATTATAAAAATCATTTATAGTTTTGTTCTTAATTTAATCTTTTTAAAGAATTCCATCTTTCTTTTCAGGACAGGGATAAGGTTTTACTTACAATTAACTGTTATAGTATTCTGGAATAATCTTATAGCTTTTCCCTAAATAACTGTTTCCATGAAGAATTTTTTCAAAGAACATCCTGTTGTTTGTTACCAAAAATATCATATTCATATCTAAACATGAGGTTATCTCCTTCAATAACCATAGGAATGACAGCACCGCCCATAACTGAAGGAAAGATTCCATTTCTTACATCAAATCTTCCTTGAAACATCATGTAAATTTCCAATTATTAATATATGTTATACATTCTTCACCTTCCTTTCAACATTTCATTTATGCTTTAACCTCTTCAAAATCTTCAACAGAATTTTGTTGTTGTTTTGCTCATGCACTTGGTTTTATTTCCACTAAAGTTCCATTAACAGGAGGCAAGCCGCAGAATGGCTTTGGAAGAAGCTTTGTGAACGCTAACTTTTCAACTGAGAGAAATCTCCCTGGGGACATCACAGAGACACAGAAACTTTAATAGCATTTTGTTTTCCTCAGCACATCTCCAGATTTTAACGTGCCTGAATGTAATGTGCGAGGAACAAGCATATGTCGTCTTAACTAAAATCTCTTCTTGAATCTAGAAAATCTACACAAAATTACAAGTTACTTGATATATTTATATATAAGGGGAAAATACCTAAAATGATGAGCCACAGACAGTCACAGCCTAAGCAGAAAACTACTACTCTGTCAGCAAGTAACATCTCATGGATATTTCTGAATATTTTTTCCCCTGGTTTGCTCTCAGATCATACATGGTCTGTTCAAAGCAAAAATTTTATGCTCTCTTAAAACTTAAAGCAGGGTGGTGCAGCCATTTTGGTAAACAGTGTGGATATCCCTTAAGAAATTAAAAATAGAGCTACCCTATGATCCTACAATTGCACTACTGGGTATTTACCCCAAAGAATCAGATGTAGTGAAAAGAAGGGCCATCTAACCCTAATGTTCATAGCAGCAATGGTCACAGTCACCAAACTGTGGAAAGAGCCAAGAAGCCCTTTAACAGACAAATGAATAAAAAAGATATGTTTCAAATATACAAGGGAATATTACACCTCCATCAGAAAGGATGAACACCCAACTTTTTTATCGACATGGATGGGACTGGAGGAGATTATGCTGAGTGAAAAATTCAAGCAGAGAGAGTCAATTATTATATGGTTTCACTTACTTGTGGAGCATAAGAAATAACACTGGGGACATTAGGAGAAGGAAAGGAAAAGTGAATTGGGGGAGATCAGAGGGGGAGATAAACCATGAGAGACCTGGACTCAGAGAAACAGACTGGTGGTGGGTATTATGGAGGGCATGTACTGCATGGAGCACTGGGTGTGGTGCATAAACAATAAATCTTGGAACATTGAAAAAATAAAATAATGTTCTATCTAAATGCTTTAATTAGTTTTATAATCCATTTATGAAAATAGATCATTCAGGGAAAATTTCACTTAAATCATTTCATAATCTAAAATTTCAGTAACAATAATTATAAATGGTCAGTAATAAAAAAAACTTCCTACAAGTTATTTTAGATTTTTTTTCTCTACCAAATCAATTCTACTATGTAAATGTTTCTATAAATTATACATTCTCTAAAATTTTCTATCATAGAGGTTGAAATGATTGCTAAAATTCAAAATTTTCTTTTCAGTACAGCTAGATTTTAAGTAATCCCCAAAATAGGATATTATTTGGGCAAAGATATAAATCAACACACATAAATAATGTTTAATTTGTTACACTATTCAGTATAAGAGAAATCATATTTACGCTTTGAAGGAAAAAAATTCCTATTATATTTTATTTCATCCATTGTTTTACTATGGAGATTTCCCTAATGTTTCTGCTTTGGGGTATACATTAATGGAATTCCAACTATATAGTGTGTACTATATCTGATAATTTTAAGGCACAGAAAATAGGACAACACATAATCTCTTCTCAAGTCACTCACAAGCTCTTGAGGGTGACAATATAACCACATACAACATAAGACAGATTTGATGTACTCTATGATGAGAACCATGTAACCTTTTCATGCAAGACAGTCTGAGCACTCGGAGCTTCTGCCCTCCTCCTTTTTCAATTTATATAAAGATGGCAGCATCTTCATAACAATGGAATACCACACAGCAGTAAAACAGAGAGTAACTGACATATGCAAGGATGAGCCTTGCATGCATTATACTGAGTGAAAGAAGCTGGTTACAAAAACTTATATAATTTATGATTCCATTCAGACAAAGTTCAAGAAGAGACAAACTAGTCTCCAGTGATAGAAGTGAGAATATAGGTTCCCTTTGTGGCTGGGGGGAAGGTAGTGAATGACAGCACAGCACAAGAGAACATTTTAGGGTAATGGAGTTATGTAGACACATGTGCCTATGTAAAAATCACTGAGGTATAAATTTATGGCTCATGTATTTCCAACTAGCATACCAATGCCCTTCACAATATGTGTGTTATGCCTCAATTAAAGGGAAAACAACTATAAAACTTTATATAGTAGAAGAACTCTATCAGAAAGCTGTGATGGAAGGGTATCAATATATCAATATACATTATGCTTAGATAAAGTTCTTGCAACAGAAAGAATACAGTTGTATCAAGTTGACAGATAAGTTAGAGCAGAAGTTGCTATCCAGAATTTGCACATACAAAAAAAAATGCATGTTGGGACACCTGGGTGGCTCAGTCAGTTAAACGTCTGCCTTTGGCTCCTGTCATATAATTCCAGGGTTCTGAGACAGAGCCCCACATGGGGCTCTCTGCTCAGCAGGAAGCCTGCTTCTCCCTCTCTCACTCTCCCTGCTTGTGTTCCCTCTCCCTCTATGTCTCTCTCTGTCAAATAAATAAATAAAATCTTAAAAAAAAAAAATGCATGCTGCTAGGGAGGGTCTTCGAGGCAGACTTCCCCAGAAGACACAAGCATAGGCACCAAGTAGGGAGTACAAGGCTACATGTTATCAAGGTCAGCAAGGTGAGCAAAAAATGAGCTATACTTCTTTCAACTTTCTTCCTGTACCTTCCTTCCTGATTAATAAGGACAGAAAGGCAGGCTCCAAACCAAACAGTGGAAGCTGCTTTCTAAAACTTTGTAAAATCTTTAGAAGACTAGGGCACCAGGCATTAGTGTTGCCACCACAAAGCAAGGCTGTCTCTATTTTAGCAGAAGGAAAGGGTTATGCATTAAAGATCTCAGGGAGCCTAAAGTAGGAGCTACTCCCCTCAACCCTACATACAAAAATAAAATAATTGTAAAATACTTGTTGACATGAGCCAAGGCATTCGATCTTAGTGTTTCCTATTACCCCATTGACTTCCCTCACATCCAAGGAGCAGTCAGGGCTCTGACACCAGAAAGAGAAAATACAGAGTATAGACAACAAAAGATCCAATTTCTTGAACTTTGACTTATAAAAATGATGGTTCTGAAATAAGAAAAGGTCTGGGAGAATATTTAGCTTTTCAAAAGCAACCTTCCCTGGCTCAGAGTATACAAAAGAGGTAGAGAGAATAGCAAGGAAAGGGAAGAATAACTGAAATGTTACTGCATTTCAGTAAAAATCACAGTAGGTCCTCCAGGCCTCAGAGAAAGTCCCAGAAGATATGAAAAAAAGGTTTTCCCCTAGAAGCAGAAGCGACATGAACTGCAGACCCAGTGTGAATATAAGAGACAACAAAGTCCCAGAGTGGTACACAGCACAGCACGGAGTAGGAGAATGGACTGGACGTGGGGTCCTCTATCCCAGGAGAAGTAACGCATATGAAGACGGCTCTAAGTTGGGACAAGATGGGAGCAGCAGGAAGGCCATACGGGCTCACCACTGTCCTCGATCTGTGCTTCTCTATAGTCTTCAGAATACCAATTACAACTGAAGTCATCAGGAGCACCACCTCATTTAATCCTCAATATGGTAGACCTTCAAGAACCGTCTGTCTTAATGCACTGGCTGGACAACATTTTTAAAAAGGGAGGTGGAAGTTGGGGGAAATCCAAACTCTCATCTTCATCTTTTTTTTTTTTTTTTTTTTTTTTTGGTGTAGTGAAAGTGTTCATGTGCAGGAGGTTGAGGGGGGGGGACAGGGGGGGGGGGGGGGAGGGGGAGGGGACGGAAGCG